>NC_084718.1:16729081-17050112 GCF_033807575.1 Cydia pomonella | reverse complement strand
ATAGAACTACGACATTCAAATAATAGTCACACCTAAGCGAAGAAATTTTAATTAATTTAGTACCATAAAGGATGACTCACGCTAGAGCTGTCCAAGCCCGGGACGAGGCTTCCGGCACTTCTTTTTCTATGACCATATTTCAAAGTGCGTTAGCGAACCCTAAAATGTATTTAAATTTTTTAAATAAAATTTCATTGGTTTCTTAGTGTATTACATAAAGCGGGTGTGCCCGTAGAAAAATATAATATCGGCGAAATAAGTATAAATATACACATATATACAAACCCATTCTGTTAGATGTGTACCTACTATTTAAATAGTGTTATGTTTTATCTCTTTAAATTAAAGAACGTAAAACCACCCAAATATATTTGTGTGAAAATCCGGCCCTGTTTTTTACCTGCTCTTCGAGAAACATAACATTACTTCCTTGGCGCTAGCTAGCCGTGCGCTCGCATTACCAGTGCAAGCGAGGTCTTCGAATACGTATCTTTGTTTCGGATCGCAGTGTCACAAGTTAAGCTGGTTTGAGAGCGTTCAGTCGCCTACCTTAGACGCACCAATAGAGATCAGACACCTATTCTGTTAGAATTCTGTATTAGTTCATAATGAATCTTATTCCGTGCTCATTAGAGTAGTAATTCAATAAACGCTACCTATGCGGCCTGAACATTTTTTCATAGTGGCACGCGCCTTTGCGGTTTTTAAACAATAGATAAGACGATAATCCGTAGAAGCTCACGGAGAAAAATAGAAACTATACCACCCTATTATTTATTCGAGTTTCGTTTAGGAATTTTGTTAGTATTAATCATATGTCCACGTTATCGCCTAAAATAAATTACGGCACTTAAAATTAAGTTGACTTGTTATAATGATAGCTCAAAACATGACGTTTTCCGAGCGCGTTGCCGCATTTCTGACTGGGCTATTAAACTGGTAACATTTGAACATGTAGGTAAAGTTTGGCAAGCCATTTCCGTCAGTGGAAAATGCGGTAAATTAAAAATATAGGCGCGAAGGGTTCTTCTCCCATATATACAATTTGAATTTGGCGCCCCTTTTCTACTGACACAGTGCGTTTGCCAGAGTATAATAATGTAACATAATTATAAAATTATTATTATAAGATGTATTATATAAATAATAACCACGATAAAGAATAAAAGCGTTTTTTTATTAATTTTAGGTACTTATAGTATAGATAATCCTTTCAAGTGAAATTAAAATCGTAAGAAATGTCGATAGTTTATCGACAGCAACCAGTGCTAAGATGGTCAGCTCTTTATCATTTGTCACCATGCCTGACACGTTCTAATAAGTATGTAAGCGCAAAAGTGACGAGCATAAGTGACAAGTGATAAAAATGGAACCATGCTGCCACTGCTGGTTACACATTGTTAATCGTATATCGTATATAAAAACCAATTGGTGACGGTGACAGCCGACTTTCGCTTCATCTATTAAATCTCATATATCTATGGTAAATATGCTTTTGTTAGTCCAATTTAAATAATTCTTGTCTCTGTACTTATCTGCAGTAGTTGTAATCAAATTTATTCAACATATTCATATTTTCCGTTCTATTTGCCTCTTTCTAAACTGCAATAGCTACTTATAAGTTAATAATGAACATCAAAAACATGATTCCAGCATGTGAACATCGAATCTTACACTCACCAGTTTCAGTCTGTGGTAAAACTAAAACATTTTCAGTTCCGCCAACCTGACGAGACAAAATTAAAAAGAAAAAGCTTAAAACGCTCGCGTAACCAGCTCATTGCACTCCAAAGAAACTGCGCAGTCGAGCGCTTTTACCATCAAGAATATAATTCCAATAGCTTGCCTCGCGACTAAAAAACTAGTACCGATACCGGGCTGCATTCAGATATGTATATACTCTGGCACACCCACTTTGTCAGTAGAAAAGGCTAATTTAAAAAATGTAGGCGCGAAGAGTTGACTCCTTATTTAAAATTTGAATTTCGCGCCTTTTTCAATGAAAACAACGGTGAACCATCATAAAACTTAGGTTATACGTCAGATGCTAAGAAATTCTGTAATACATAGTTTACATTATATCCAATTTTATTGGACTTCACTTTATTACTATTAACATTCATTTGAAAACCAATTTGGATAGAATTTAGATGATTCGGAAAGCAATTGAGTTCGGTCTCCGACGGCTGTAACGGCTAAGACTACAATCCTTTGAGTCCTCTGCTTAAGACCGAGCCTTTCGTAGAGTATTTTCCTTTCCTTTCGTAGTTCTTTTCAGATAATTCTAATTATTTAAAATGCATTGTCTATATGTAAAGTTCATGGTATTAGGTACAAATAATACAATAACGTCTATTTTCTTTACCGGTATTTAGATAAACCCTTTATACATATTTGTTGATGTAGTCTCTATTCGGAGGCTCGAGTCATTTTGAGTTTCAAAGGCTGAATAAAAGACTATACTTAAGACCGAGTCTTAAGGCCGAGTCTTGTAAAAACGTCATGTTGTTTAAATTTAGTTCCCCCCCTCGAGTTCCCACCAATACTTGACTACAGTGGTTGTCTCGAGGCAATCGTTCGAACAACGGGAATAGGATCAGTGCATTCAGACTGTTCACTTTAATGTAGTTCAATGGAGACAAAAGCAGCGAAGGTAATGGCTGAACGTTGACGAACTTTACTGTTTTAAATCGGAAAGAGATAGATTTGAATCGTAATTGAAAATTAAATTGAAAACTTTTTACATTTTTGAACAGACTACAGACTATGCAGTGACTGCGTATGCTGCCTGCCTGCATGTATGCCATACGGCAGTGTTATTATAAACGTAATTAAGTTCTCATGAAAACATTGATTCGATATCGTAATTCCACAGGGAAAGCTCAGAGTGCTCACTCCATGCATAGATAAAAACCCATTTATGAAGTTTTAAGCGAAGTTTGCAAAAAATTATTTGTAAATAAGAATTAAGTCTTAAGTGAGTTTTAAACTTATTAATAATACGTTTGATCATACCTCCCATACAATTTATTATTATTAAGTAAAGAAACTCATTGGAGTGAAGTGAGAACTCTAAAATGGACATGTTTTGCCCACATACGGCGAACAATGCTTATAAGTCTTATAACTCTTATAATTATTACCAGTTCGCCGGACGAAATCGGCATGCCAGTTATTCGCAATTGTCAGCTTTTGCGAATAACTAACAAGCCGATATCGTCCGGCGAACTGGTAATCAGTGGGCCCCTTAAGATGCCACAGCGATACGATACCAATCTGTCAGTGTCCAAAGTGACATTTCCTCAACCAAAACGTCACTTTTGACACTGACAGACCGGTATCGAATCGCTGTTACAGCTCCGCTAACATGATTTTCGTACTGCATGTTCGCCTGACGAGGTTAACTCCCTGCGCTCCGAGTCATCGACCTAAACTTTCCTAATTTCTAACTCAATCCGAATTCAAACTCCGAGCGCAACGAGTGTTGTTTAAAACACACGTTGATAGTTTTATTGCGTGAGTTTAATAATAGTTTAACCCGCAATAACGCGATGCGGGAGTTCTTTAAAACAATTTATTTTTAATCTACGCCGGTATCTATTTAACGGAAAACGAGGACGGGAAACTTCCTGGAGGTATTTTTAATTAAAAATAGTACTTTTCTATTTTAAATGATAGCTATACTATACGTAGTATCTGCACCGGTAACAGAATAGATAAATAGTGTAGAAGGGCTACCTTATGTTTAAGATACCAAATAAATAAGGCCTTAATGAAAGCAATAGTGTCATATCTTTAGAGGATATGATGGTGTAAATCAAATGCCCATATATATGCAAAATTAATTTAATAAAAAAAGGTGTTACTTGTACAGAGCTCGTATTTGAAGTGAGCGATGACGATTAAAATTGTTCCATGTACTATAAACGCCTGCCGATTGGTTTACGCAAAGTTCACGACACACACTTAACACTCTATTTTTAATATAGGCTTTCAAAGCCTGTACAAATAGTCACTACTATCAATGAGAATTTGAAATAGAGGTGGATTGTCAAGAAAACTAAAGAGTAGCCAAAAGGCTACGAGCAAGAACAACTTCAAACAAGTCCGCAGACGAAGCGTCGTGGTAGCGTATGAGATTTCTGTCGTCATTACAACAGACGTCTCTTCAAGGCTAGGGTAAATAGGTATCTCATAGGTAAGCGTGCTCCACCGTAGACCGCATCATCACTTACCATCAGGTGAGATCGTGGTCAAACGCTTGCCTATCGTTGTAAAAAAAAAAACGTAGCGTATCATCCGAATGTAGCCTTAGAACTTATTGAGTAAATGCATTGAAACGTGAGCACCAGTTGCGCTGTATTAATTAAAAAGTTTCCTTTGTCTTCTATTTCTGTATTATATTCGCAGGAGGCTTTACCGCAGTTCGTACGTACATAAAATGGTAAAAAAAATCCAGTAGATGGCGCTTTTGTAGATTTTCTGATCAAAATTAACCACACATTAAATATACAGTTATAGTTAGGAAAGCCATGTCTGTCAGTAGGACCAGGCGGCAAATTTAAAAAATGTAGGCGCGTAGGGTTGCCTTCCCATAAATAAGTTCGAATTTAGCGCCTGTTTTACTGACAAAGTGGGTATGCCAGAGTATATGTATGTAGGTGTTAGGTTGGTTTACTACCCGTGGCAACATTAACATTGATCTTTTAACGAGCAAGACAGAAAAAATCCTCGATTCAAGCCTCATCGCCAATCTACATATATGGTAGGATCCTATAGATGTGCAATACCTCGTGCGCCCGTGAGGGACAGAACATACGCAATGCGACAAAATTAGAAACACGTTTTAACATTCCTGACAACATACCAAAAACAACCTACGTAATTTGGTCGGGTTATTTATTACCCACCATAAATCATACTAGATTTAAAGTGGGGAATAAAAAAAACGTGAGACTGTGAGAAGGACAAACTATAATAACGCTTTCTCTGCTACTCCTACTAAAGGATACATATAAGACTATCCAGTTCTGTCAGTTCCCCCCACCACTCATGCCCAATCCATACTTTATACTAGATTCATATCAATCTACCTAGAAATTCTGTACAAGAAAAAAATAATACAAAAAGATGATTTTATAGGTTGGTATTTTTGAGACTTTTCTTTGTCCAATAAAGTACCCTGACCCAGCGACCTTGTCAGGAGAAAAAGGTGGCAAAAAAAAAAATGTAGACACGAAGAGTTGACTTCCCGTAGAAAATTTGAATTTCGCGCCTTTTTCTACTGATAAGTTGGGTTGTTTCACTATAGTCATGTCTGTGGTTAAAATGGCGGCAATGTTTATGAACGGCAGTTCGCGGAACAGCCGAGCCCTTTTAGCCGAATTCTTTAATGGGCTCGGGGAGTTCACGGGTTATTTATCATAATGGTACTATTAGTAGGTACTAACTCATTAGTAAGCCGTTATTTTATGTTCAAAGTGAAAAAAAGGTTGTCAAGAAATAGAGTCCACCTTATTGAGCAAAATGTGAGACGCAAATACACATTGGACCAAGAAATTGGACAGGTGGAATACCATCCTAAGCTAACTTGGCACCTTTTTAGGGTTCCGTAGCCAAATGGCAAAAAACGGAACCCTTATAGATTCGTCATGTCCGTCTGTCTGTCCGATTCTGTCACAGCCACTTTTTTCCGAAACTATAAAAGCTATACTGTTCAAACTTGGTAAGTAGATGTATTCTATGAACCGCATTATGATGTTTACACAAAAATAGAAAAAAAACAATAAATTTTGGGGGTTCCCCATACTTAGAACTGAAACTCAAAAAATCTTTTTTCATCAAACCCATACGTGTGGGGTATCTAGGGATAGGTCTTCAAAAATGATATTTAGGTTTCTAATATCATTTTTTTCTAAACTGAATAGTTTGCGCGAGAGACACTTCCAAAGTGAAAAAATGTGTGTCCCCCCCCTGTAACTTCTAAAATAACAGAATGAAAAATCTAAAAAAAATACATGATATACATTACCATGCAAACTTCCACCGAAAATTGGTTCGAACGAGATCTAGTAAGTAGTTTTTTTTAATACGTCATAAATGGTACGGAACCCTTCATGGGCGAGTCCGACTCGCACTTGGCCGCTTTTTGAATAAAGTGAGGGAGTGTCATATTTTTATAGAAGTTTGACATTAACGATGAAACGTTATCATTGAAAATGCCTTGTAGACTTTTGTCTGACTGCGCGATGGTGTAGAGAATTTTCGGAATCCACGTTTGTTTTTCCTTGCATAATTCCCATTCTATATTCCATAAATGGCCTTGGTCTCATGTCTCATCACTTCACCTTACAAAACAAAGTCCCCGGCTGCGTCTGTCTGTATGTATGTTCGCGAAAAACTCAAAATCTACTGAACGGATTTTCATGCGGTTTTCACCTATCAATAGAGTGATTCTTGAAGAAGGTTTAGGTTATAATTTGTTAAGGTTTTGTGTAATTCGTGCGAAGCCGGGGCACCGCCGCTAGTAATAATATGAATGTATTTTGTTATTTCCCTCGACCGACTTACAATACGAGTACTTACCCATTATGTCAGAATTAGACTGTTTACATTGAATGGTCAAATTCCATTACCATAAATAAAACACTTAAAAAACCAACAAGCAATTATGTGGAGCAATAAATGTAATTAAAGCTAAAAGGTTTACCAACGTATGAATTCACACGAACTCGTAATAAATTTAGCCGTCTGGCGGGACTTATCAAAACCGCGAACGCGTCCAAAAATTAAAAAGTAAAATTAAAAAATATGCATCTATATAATTGCGTTTCGCGCCAAAAAAACTCGCTAAATCTCGTTTTCATATTCACTCTGCGCCCGTGTTGATTGTCTTTACAAACACAGCTACGTTCCTGAACTGAAATTCGAACTCCTCGTTTCATTTTACCGTTTTATTTCGCGATAATGAACTTTATGTCTTAATCAATAAGACGTTTCCAGTTGCAGTTTTATTTTTGGCTGCATCCAGCGATTTTGCTCGTGTTAGTTGGGTAATGAGTCTTTTTCCTTGCTCAGTTCCCGAACGTAGTCGGAGTAGGGAGAGAAAAATACGCGGGAAAGTTTTCTTTGTCTATGGCATGCTTTTTAAAGAACTTTTTCTACAGTGTTCCGGAGTACTACGGCCAAAAAGTGTGACCGAAAAAGAAATCTACTAGACTAGCTTCAATGACATTGTAACAGTTTTTCGATCAGGTCACGTGTCCGTCTTACGAATTTTCAATCTGACGAATCTGTCGGTTACGTGACCTGTAGCGAGTTTAACATTTTTTCCCCATCACAAAAAGTGCACAGCGCCGCGAAAGAAGTTTTCACTTCAAAAATTACCGTTATTTCGTTAAATTCAAAAATTCTTAATAAGGTTGTATCAAAATAAAATCAAAACCTTAAGAAGTTTTAAAATCTTTCTATGGAACAAAGAGGTGATCTTGAGATTTGTTCGAACTGAAATCATTCGTGTTAATGAGAGCCAAATGAGAGCTAAATGCAAGTAAAAGCATTCCTTTGTGCTCATTCGGCTCAGTCTAACTTATTTTAAGCATTATTGCCATAACATAAGGTTTACATAAAGTCAGTTGTGTTTGTACACGTCCAAGAGTTGTGAATGAGTTAAATAGAGCTTGGAGAACGTTTGAAGCTGATTTGGTCGTTTTACGTAAAAATTCGCACACATGTGATCCATTATGATGTGGAATGTTACAAAAATAATCACAATGTTGGTATGAATGTATATATTTATAGTTTATTATTGGGTCGCTGCTCGTTATAATTATAATATTATTGCGTTTTTGTGAGGTTTATGTGATCATATAACTCATGTCACTGATCCAACTGAACTTTAATCCGCGTTTTCGCGTAATGTTCTAAACAGTTCTGAATGAGTATTTAGTCGTTCGTTTGTTCGGTAAATGGCAACACTTGCTCCAAATGCTTCAATAGTAAATGGGTAAGCACAGAACACTACGTGACAACGCAGCTTTACAATAACATTTTAGACATTATTATAATTAGTACTAGCGGCCCGATTCGAAGAATGATTAAAACACGTTTAAGATCTTTAATAGATCGATAACCAGACGACATGTCAAAATTGATGTTTATTTCGATTCCGCTGTGATCCCAATAAGATCTATCTACGATATTTTTAACGTCAAAGTGACATTGGTTGTCCGAATCGAGCTGCTCCTGTCAATTATACGACATACAAACGATATCTAAATGAGAACTTATCGTTATCGTATCTCGTTCTTCGAATCGGGCTGTAGAGATGTTAATATCAGTTCCCATAACGTGTACCTATCTACTTAGATGTAGATAATCAGTCAGCTGTCAACCGGCCTTTTATCCACTTCAATAAACAGGTCAATTTCAAGCCTAATAGGCCAATTTCAAAAGGTACAATAACATCAGACTGATATTTGAATAATTTTATTTAGTTTTAGTTATCGTGCGTCTCGCCCACGCCAATACATGTTCTGATAAGTACGAGCGAGATTTTAAGGTTGTGAAATGGAAATAAAGAGGTTTTTTATTGTATCCAGAGACGAAAATGGGGACTACGTTTGTATGAAAAAGCGACCCTTGCCTCTTAATAGTCCGTAATGTCGCACAGTTTGGTTTCCAGTTTCCACTCAATAGTCGAAAATACATATCATTTAAAATACTTCTACATAATATTGCGGCCAAGGGCGACTGTCAAGTCATAAACTGTCACGTTATGCGGGAGGCAGTTGTCTACGAATAACCCGTAACATATGGTGATGTCATAAAAATAATGGCGGCCGAAATTTAAACATCATTTCTCTTTGATGGCTATAGGAGAGAATTTCGGCTCAGTTTTGTTGGTTATGAAGTTTCGAGCCGACTTTATCGTAGTATGAGTGTGCTTTTGCAAATATATGATCTAGTTATTATGTGAATATATATGATATTTGCTCTAAATTAAAACGAGTAGCAATCCATTATCCAAACTACAATAGGGTATTTGCCTGACTAATCAAATTAGTTCCTCTTTCGAACTGTCAAATCAATTAGCGACTTTATACCAATTTATACGAAACACAGAATAAGTGAAGTCACTGTCAAGTTACCTACTTTTTATGGTTATATTTTATTCGATTTATTAAATAGGAATTGTGTAAAAAAACTACTGTTTATGTTTTTCTAATATTTTTCTGATGCTTTATTCTGTACATGGTGTGAAAAAATATTCTAAATACAGGCAATATCTCTATTGCCTTAACTCCCTCATAGAAAAATATACTATTCTCTGGCAAATCCACTTTGTCAGTAGAAAAAGGCGCGAAATTTCACATTTTGTATAGGTACCCTTACATGTTTTAAATTGCCGCCTTTTTTTACTGACGGAAACGGCTTGCCAAACTATACTAGCGAAGTTGCAATGCCAACATAACAAACTTAGTAAAGGTCCTGACGTATACAGACGGATACACACAGAATAAGGACAGTTCCACACGAACTAGCAATAAAGACAGTTACACAGACTTGCAGGAAACTGCAAACTGCAAGTAAAGACAAAGCAAATTGTTTCTGGTCCCTAATTCGTTTTAGACTGGATTCAGAGAACCGTTAACTCTATTTATAGAGTTTTAACCATAGACTCCGCTGTATAAAGCGTTTAGAGTCAGACCATGCTGAGTTTTCATTCCGAGTGTTAACGTCAACTATGGAACTTATAGGGACCGTGCGCGTTGGAGGGTCTGCCATCTTGTGGCCTGAACGGAACCATAAACATGCACATTTACACGTCACGTGTTTTCTTGTGCATAGTAGGTTCTGCCATCTTGTGGGCTACATCGGAACAATAAACATCAAATTTACGCCTCGCGCCAAAAATCTGACGGCTCCTGTGCTGCCTCCTACAGTTCATGCACGCTCCCTATAGGGGAAGTTAGCGGGGTCACATCATAAATCATAAATCATTTATTCGTGGTAAAGCTTAATTTACATACAGAAGTATATATATTACAAAAAAAATAAGATTTAAACATATTGAAATAGTTTACCACGAAATGGGCTCGCCTCAGCATAATGCTGACCTGCAGGTCCAACGAGATCATTTGTGGGTCTACGAATACTGAGAAGTCACAGAGATCGCGAAACTTTTCTATTTACTAATGAAATAAGACAACGAGGCAAGACAATAGCCATATTTTATATATGTCACTTAGTTTTTGTTGATGCAAAGTAAGCGGACGGGTAGCGCTCTGAAACTAAAATAGATTAAGTACTAAATGAGCCGACCCCAAATGATGGGATTAAAGCTAGGAAAAGAAAAAGAATATATATTGAAAATAAAACGTAAATTTTTTTTCACGGCTCATGAGAGCCTGGGGTCCACTTGGCAACTAATCCTAAGAATTGGGGTAAGCACTAGTTTTTACGAAAGCGACTGCCATCTGACCTACCAAAAACTAAACTAGGCCTTATTGTGATTAGTCCGGTTTCCTCAGGATGCTTTGCTTTAAAGAAAAGCGACTAGTAAATATCAAATGATATTCCGTAAATAAGTTCCGAAAAACTCAGTGGTACGAGCCGGGGTTTGAACCCGCGACCTCCGGATTGCAAGTCGCACGCTCTTACCGCTAAGTAACCAGCGCTCTAATATGAAAAAAAAAAAACTGAAATATTGATCGTATACTTTCTAAAGAAAACGGGGCGCGCGGAACGGAGGTAGGATCCGCATTTTTTTTTAGTATTATGACATCAATTTCAGTTATAATTTATATATACTAGTGTGAGTACTTAAAAACCACAAATAAAAACATATGATAGAATGAATTGATTTGTTTCCAAAGTTGTACGAAAAAAAAAATTACGAAATACTTTATCTTATCTATGTCATCGTTTCTTCGACATGGAAGGGAAGAACATTAATCAATTGTAATTTATCGTATACTATAATTTTGTATACCATCGTAGGTGTAAGTATAATATATAGTCATCTTTCCACCCACTGAAACACATTTTTTATAATGCCACTCTGTAGGATGATCATAAATCATCAATCCGTGACGTAAACAACGTCAGATCATATCTAAATACTTATACACCGTGGGCCAATTAAACCAGAGAGATTTTGACCACGCATTTCATGAAGTTATAATGAGCAAAAAGTATTATGAATTTGGCCAAATTCGCAAAAAAAATTTTTTTTCGCGTTTTCTGCACATCACACGTTTTTTATTTTTACACCTTGGTAAAAAAAAACATTACTACGAATAAGAAACTTTTTTTTTAATATTTAGAATACATAGTAAAGAGCGTTTATTCGTGGCAAAATAAAAAAAATTAAACAACAAGTAACATAACATAACATATAATCCACGAAATGGTCTAGACTCAGCATGGTGCTGGCGCTGGTCTCCCGTCGGGGCCATGACCGTGTGCAGCACGAAGCGTAACACTAGGTATATTTAAAAAATGACACATCATCAGTATAACAAACAAATTGGAAAGTAACTTTTCACAACGAATTAATTAATTTACAGAAAAAAATTGCGAGTTTATTTTAAAAATTTAATGTCTGTCAATAAGTATGTCTAAACCAAGTCACATAGTGGCAGCGACAAAGGCGTTTTTCACTAAGTTATAACAGAAATATATTTTCACAAAAATTGTCATCTCTAAAATAAGATCGATTTCAAGTAACTTTGTAACCTGTTGGGTTTAATTGGCCCACGGTGTATAATAATATAGAATTTTTGCGACTCATGTTCCATATTTTCGTGATAATTGACACAATCTAATGGATCCCGGAAATGTAGATGGATAGGACATACTATTCGAAGAGTGGAAACGAATGGTGGAGCTGCGAGCGGTCGGATTGAGCTGAAGCGAGGCCAGCAGGCGTACTGAAGATAGAAAGGCGTGGCGCGAGCTTGTGAAGGCTTTTTGCACCTTCGGGGTGCCTTAGGACAACAATTGACACAATCGAATCGAATCTTAAGAGTTCATGTGATATGTAGATACTTGCTCTGAAGACTGGTAAATAGAATTTAAGTATGGCACATGATTTCATTTTCTTTCTGCTGTTCGCATGTATGTTAACAAAATGTACTTAATAATGAACCTCCAAGTCTATGATTTTTAATAATGTTAAGTACACTACATTGTACTTGAAATCCATTTGTATTTGTATGTGACTGTTTGTGTTCTAAATAAATTAAAAAAATCTAAATAATTAGATTTGGTAGGTGAGAACTTGAGAAGAGATCTCTGCTGAGAACGATTGAATACAGAAGAGGAAACATGTTAGGGCACCTAATACGGCTCGATACTTAAATAAAGTCTATAATTGAAGGGAAAATAGAAAAAAGAGAGGCAGGGGAAGTCAGAGACGTCCGTTCTTGGTCCAAGCCAAAGAGAAAATCATCGTAGTGACGTATCAGGAGCTCAAAACAGTGGCTAATAGAAGAGAAGAACGGAATGGCCGTTATTCTGCCGTCAAGAGCCAGGCAACGACAGTTATGATGATGATGATTACACGTGGGTTGGTTTTTGTTTTGCTGTCGTTTATTCTTACCAGAATTAGGAGCTCTTCAAACATACCAAATTTTATGAAAATCAGATGAAAATAATATAAAAGCCGGACGAGTGCGAGTCGACTCGCCCGCCGAGGGTTCCGTACTTTTTAGTATTTATTGTTATAGCGGCAACAAAAATACATCACCTGTGAAAATTTTAAGGTATCACGGTTTATGAGATACAGCCTGGCGACATGTGGAATAAAGTGTGTACTTTTTGTATTACTTTGTCAAGAAGAGATTCAAAAACATACAACGTATTTTTTCAAGCTGAAACTTGGGTCGTTTAAATTAAATATCAGATTTCCCACTTATCTTTGACTGACTGATTTTAATTTAGAACAATAAAAGGTAATAAATGTTCAAACAATTTTTTTCAAAGGTCGAAGAGGCTGCGGAGAGGACATTCCAATAGGTGACAATGGTCTCTGAGCGACAGAAATTGTTGCTAAGAGAGGTATACTTATATTACTTATAGATCACATACCTATCAGATAGTGCACTCGTAAACAATACCATAGAGAAATAAAAAGTAAGCATAGAGTGCTCACTGCATACACCACTTTGGTACCAAAACGCTTATTATGTTCGTAGTCGACATCTAGCATCGAGTAGCGGAATGCAAAATCGCTCACACGGCTCAACGGCTTTTGTTTTTTTTTTATACTACGTCCGTGGCAAACAAGCATAAGGCCCGCCTGATGGTAAGCAGCCTCCGTAGCCTATGTACGCCTGCAACTCCAGAGGAGTTACATGCGCGTTGCCGACCCTAAACCCGCCCCCCCTCATTGAGCTCTGGCAACCTTACTCACAGGCAGGAACACAACACTATGAGTAGGGTCTAGTGTTATTTGGCTGCTGTTTTCTGTAAGGTGGAGGTACTTCTCCAGTTGGGCTCTGCTCTAGATCTGGAATGACATCCACTGGCTGTGCCCTACCACACAAAGCGAGATTACATTCACAATGCCCATACCTCTCTTTTGGACGTAGTTTAAGGACGTACCCGGGTCCAGTTTAAGGACGTACCCGGGTAAGCGACTTTGAAAGTTGCCATACAAATGCTGTCACTACAGTATTCGATAAAATCCCGTATACGGTATACGGTAAAATATTACGCCGTGTGAACCTAGTCAAACAGTGAAAATGTACGTTAGGGTATTTTAGAGTTCAAACATATGAAACACGGAACTACTGGTAATGAAAGTAAAACAAAGAAAGAAAATATATTTATTTAACGTCATAACATAGTACATAAAGAAAGAAAAGACATGCAGACATAAAAAACTATGGACGCTAAAAAGGATATAGGATAGGCATACGTCCGTCAACGGCACACAGAAAAATGAAACAGAGATGCATAGTCTATAAGAGGTTGTGAATGTTAAGAGGACAAAACATCGGACAACGACCTGATTGCTTTCAACGGTGGAAACCATTTGTTTTCATGACATCCAGAATGCTTCAGATAGCTCAAGTGATAAAACGGAAATAACCTATTTATACGCAAAAGAAAGTTCACAGCATAGCCTAATAGCTAGTAAATAAATAAATATTAAATATTTAGGGATTTATACAAGGATCGATCTACCCTCAAACTAAGTAAAACCTGTACTATTGGTACAACTAGGCGACGATATAGTTACGTAAAAAGATAAATACATACTGCATACCATATGTAAAAAAACATCCATAACTGAAGAAGCGGTGGTGGTCGAGTGGATATGACGTCAGACTTTCAATCCGAAAGTCGCGGGTTCAAATCCTGGCTCGTACCAATGAGTTACCACTAGCTTTGAAGGCAACATATCGTGAGGAAACCTCGTGAAGTCCCTAATCCGCATTGGGCTAGCGTGGGGACTATAGCCCAAACCCTCTCGCACATGACAGGAGGCCTGTGCCCAGCAGTTGGAAGTATAAGGCTCTGAATTATAATTATTACAACTGAACAACAAATATTTGTGATAAACACACAAATAAATGCCTCTAAATAGGCAAGGCTAGGTCACTGTTACTGCCAACTAGGCTAGGAGGTATCATAATGCGGTATCTACCGGAGGTGGTCACTAGCAAAAGGACAAAAACCGGACTATGACCTGGAGGCCGATTCAGATTTTAACAACTTATTATGGTGTCGATACGCCCTTAATGATCGTCCTTTTCACTTCATTTCGCATGCATTAACTGGTGACCGAAGAGCTGGCGGCTTCCGCATAACGTAACAGCATTGCGATACAATGGGGAAATGCCGCCAGCGTCCTTGGTACAACGCCTCAAGGACCTATTTTAGATTTAAGCCAGTTATTAATATTAATTAGTTATTAATATTTTTTTAATATATAATGTACCCGAAAATGAATAGTTACTGAATATTTTAATCCCAAATCCCAATCATTATGTTTACGATGATAGCTCCGAATAGGTTAAAGTTACACCTAGTTTCGCGAACTTAGACGCTAAAAAGCACTTTATAGTTCAACTTGGCAATAGCAATAAGAACTTATACCTATACTCATTGCAAGTAGAATTCAAGAGTCGAACCCAGCGAGTCCATTATATCTAGGGTAACCAGACCTCTGGAGTTTTGACCGTTTGTCAGAATTGAATGCGGCAATGTACAGTCAACCAATTTGAATCTTAGGCCACTATAGAACCTTGTCGCTTTAACTACTACATACTTGACACGCATCACTCAATAAGCACTGTCGTAGAAGTCATTATGGTATGGTTCTATAGTGGCGTAGGAATCAAATTGGTTGACTGTATTGTAACAAATCAGGAATTTTGTCCGGTAATTCAAAATTTGATAACCCTTGTTATATCGAGATCTGTAAAGGTCCGTCCTTGCCGTAGAGGTACTTACAATGAGTAAGCAAGTGTGAAATGGTAGAGCCGGCAGATCACCGAACGAGATGCTCTTATGGAACTTTCAGTAGGAGTAGCAGAGAAAGCGCTATGATTGTTTGTCCTTGTCACAGTTTTTTTTTATTCCCCACCGTAAATTTTAGAATTGCTTATAGGGGCAAAAAATAACCCGACCAAATATTGTAGGTTGTTTTTGGTATGTTGTTAAGAGGGAAGATCCCGTGGTCGTCCATACAAGAAGAGAAAACGTTTTTCCACATAAATCATTCTCCATGTTTTTTTAATATGTTATTGACACAATGAAAAACTAGGTTAGATAGATAGATAGAATACTCTTTATTGGCACACCTCAGTAAAAATATACAAGAAAAATAAACAATTGATTAAATTTAGAGGCAGACAACAGGCGGTCTTATCGCTAAAAAGCGATCTCTTCCAGACAACCTTTCGGTAGCGGAAATAGAGAAGTTAATCGAAAAAGTAGGTGTTGCTAAACCGTTATGAAGCCTAAATTCACACACACAATTACAGTGAATAAACATACACATATAAGGAATACAAATAGACATAAATAAACATACATATAAATCTATATAAAATTAACCGAATCATAGCTAAATATGACAGCAGCATGTCAGCCACAGAGTAAAAATAACTATGTACTATATAAACACTAAGGGAGAGATAAAAAATGTTCTTTGAGTGATTTTTTTAAACACAGCAAGAGATTGGGCGCGTCTAATGCCAACGGGTAAGGAGTTACAGAGTCGGACAGCTTGAAAAGTAAATGAAGTGTTGTAAAATTTTGTAGAAGATGGGACGGAGAGAAGCAGGCTGCGCGACAGCCTCACAGAATTTAGATAGTTAAAACGCTCCTTGTGATAGCGGGGAGTTGCTGGAAGGAAAAGAATAGAATATAGGAGAGACAGAATATGAAAGTTACGACGAAAACAAATAGGCAACCACTTGAGCTGTGAGCGGAAAAGAGAAACATGGTCATACTTGCGTAACCCAAATATGAACCGGATGCAGATATTTTGGATGCGCTCAAGTTTATTAAGTTGCTTCTCCGTTAGATCAGGATATGAAACGTCAGCGTAGTCCAAAATGGGGAGAAGGAGGGTTTGGGCAAGCGCAATTTTGGTCGGTATTGGTAGAAGATTTCGTAGCCTTTTAAGAAAGCTCACTGCTGCAAACATATAGGTTTCGGTAGGTTTATAGGTTTCCTGTTTTTCAAAATTTTCATACCAAAAATAAAGAACAAAAATATTTTTTTCCAAAAAAGCGAAACCTATAAACCTAGAATATAATAAAGTATAACGCTGAAGCTCGAGCTCGCTGGTGGTCGAGTGGATATGACGTCAGACTTTCAATCCGAAAGTCGCGGGTTCAAATCCTGGCTCGTACCAATGAGTTACCACTAGCTTTGAAGGTAGCACATCGTGAGGAAACTTCGTGAAGTCCCCACTGCGGATTGGGACTTCCTATACTTTCAACTGCTGGGCACAGGCCTCCTGTCATTGTTCTCGCACATGACAGGAGGCCTCTGCCCAGCAGTTGGAAGTATAAGGCTCTGAATTATAATTATTACAACTGAACAACAAATATTTGTGATAAACACACAAATAAATGCCTCTAAATAGGCAAGGCTAGGTCACTGTTACCGCCAACTAGGCTAGGAGGTATCATAATGCGGTATCTACCGGAGGTGGTCACTAGCAAAAGGACAAAAACCGGACTATGACCGATTCAGATTTTAACAACTTATTATGATGTCGATACGCCCTTAATGATCGTCCTTTTCACTTCATTTCGCATGCATTAACTGGTGACCGAAGAGCTGGCGGCTTCCGCATAACGTAACAGCATTGCGATACAATGGGGAAATGCCGCCAGCGTCCTTGGTACAACGCCTCAAGGACCTATTTTAGATTTAAGCCAGTTATTAATATTAATTAGTTATTAATAATTTTTTAATATATAATGTACCCGAAAATGAATAGTTACTGAATATTATAATCCCAAATCCCAATCATTATGTTTACGATGATAGCTCCGAATAGGTTAAAGTTACACCTAGTTTCGCGAACTTAAGACGCTAAAAAGCACTTTATAGTTCAACTTGGCAATAGCAATAAGAACTTATACCTATTCTCATTGCAAGTAGAATTCAAGAGTCGAACCCAGCGAGTCCATTATATCTAGGGTAACCAGACCTCTGGAGTTTTGACCGTTTGTCAGAATTGAATGCGGCAATGTACAGTCAACCAATTTGAATCTTAGGCCACTATAGAACCTTGTCGCTTTAACTACTACATACTTGACACGCATCACTCAATAAGCACTGTCGTAGAAGTCATTATGGTATGGTTCTATAGTGGCGTAGGAATCAAATTGGTTGACTGTATTGTAACAAATCAGGAATTTTGTCCGGTAATTCAAAATTTGATAACCCTTGTTATATCGAGATCTGTAAAGGTCCGTCCTTGCCATAGAGGTACTTACAATGGGTAAGTAAGTGTGAAATGGTAGAGCCGGCAGATCACCGAACGAGATGCTCTTGTGGAACTTTCAGTAGGAGTAGCAGAGAAAGCGCTATGATTGTTAGTCCTTGTCACAGTTTTTTATTCCCCACCGTAAATTTTAGAATTGCTTATAGGGGGCAAAAAATAACCCGACCAAATAATGTTGTCAGGAATGTTAAGAGGGAAGATCACGTGGTCGTCCATACAAGAAGAGAAAACGTTTTTCCACCTAAATCTCCATTCTCCATGTTTTTTTAGTATGTTATCGACACAATAAAAAACTAGGTTTATAGGTTTCCTGTTTTTCAAAATTTGCAAATCAAAAATAAAGAAAAAAAATATTTTTTTCCAAAAAAGCGAAACCTAAAAACCTAGAATATATTACGCTGAAGCGATCGACATCAAAATCAAAGTTGTTAACATTTACTTAGTAGAAACCGTTATCACCCGAAATGAAATTTCATAGAAAAAGTACCGTCCTTTTGTTAAGATCGCAAAGCTATTCCCTCTTAACACCAAAATATGTATGGACTGTATATTCCGTAATTGTGTAATGATCTCCGCAAATAATTTTCTTACAAGACCAGCGTATAGTGGCGGGACAAGACCAAAACTTTATGTGGGCAAGGTACATTTAGCGAGGCCCGGGCCCTCTGGTGGCGCAAGCAATAACGAACATTTTAACGTTGTCGTTGTCGCCGAGTTATACTAATTCGAGGCCCGAGGCCACTCGGACCGCGAGGACGAGGCGGTGGACCGCGAGGACGAGGCGGTGGACCCCGAGGCCGAAGCGGTGCCCCACGTCGCCCACGCCTAGCGTCGCCTCTGTGTATAGGTAACTGTTTTGCTCTACTGTTCGACTCGTCTATGGGTACTAAGCCTATTATAACCACACCACTGATCCCTAAGCCCTTGTTGTGAATTAATTAAATTTGTTCGGCTCCGAACGACGATAAATTTGTTATATTAAGACCCCAAGTTATGGGTCGGGTCTTGGGGATTACTAACTTGTTTTACGCGGGCCAATTAAATGTAGCTATTTATTCATTATTATGATTATATATAATTACGAGAATACACATAGGTATACATACTTACTTATTTACTTATTAGTACTTCCTACATTTAATTTACGTTTTATTATGTCTCGCTTTCTGTGGTAGGGCACAGCCAGTGGATGTCATTCCAGATCTAGAGCAGAGCCCAACTGGGGAAGTACCTCCACCTTACAGAAAACAGCAGCCAAATAACACTAGACCCTATTACTCATAGTGTTGTGTTCCTGCCGGTGAGTAAGGTTGCCAGAGCTCAACGAGGGGGGGCGCGGGTTTAGGGTCGGTAACGCGCATGTAACTCCTCTGGAGTTGCAGGCGTACATAGGCTACGGAGACTGCTTACCATCAGACGGGCCGTATGCTTGTTTGCCACCGACATAGTATAATATATATATATATATATATATATATATATATATATATATATATTTAAGCATAGAGAAATAAGTAAGCATAGGGTGCTCACTCCACACATCAGTTTTCTTACCAAATCGCTTATTATTTTTGTAGTCGACATCTAGGCGTCAAGTAGCGGATTTATCAGTACTGCTTCTTGACAATAGATGTCACTTTAACTGGAATTCTATTTTCAACTCCTGCTGCTTGTAATGTTAGTTGTAAATAGTTGAGCAATACACTTCCCGTCAGTCGCGACACTCGTGACATCTAGTGTCAGATAGCGGTACTTATAAATACGCTACTTGACGCGAGATGTCGACTACGAAAATAATATGCGTTTTGGTAAGAAAACTGGTGTATGGAGTGAACATTCTATGCTTTACTTACTTATTTCTCTATTATTTAAGTCACGTACGTATAGAACAATAACGAAGATATCCGGAAAAATAGTGCTCGTATTCCAACTATTCCAAGCAAGCCACGTAATGCTGAAAATGCGTCGTATTTTAAAACAAAGTATAAGTTCTCAGACTTACAACCATCTTAATTCAAGACTTAGCTTACACTACTGACTTGAACCGTGCAATCCAGAAAAGGATTCCACTATAAAGTTGTGGCATCGTAAAGAAAATCAACCACAGAAATAAGAACTCAACAATCTTAAAAGTCATACCTGTAGCAATGTAAAATCAGCTTTATTTCAAGCGAATAAACATCAAATTCAAAACACTCGTGTTATCATAAAAGAGCTTGCTAAAGCTATCCATCGATTACACTCTTGTCGTAAACAAGAATACGATAGCATCGCTACACATTTATTTAGCGATCCAACGATCCATAGCATCCACTTGATTCTTCTCTATTCTTTAAAAACGTGACTTGGATAGCGAACACTGGATAATACTCGT
This sequence comes from Cydia pomonella, assembly GCF_033807575.1. NCBI lineage: Eukaryota > Metazoa > Arthropoda > Insecta > Lepidoptera > Tortricidae > Cydia > Cydia pomonella. The sequence goes on along the minus strand of NC_084718.1, from coordinate 17,029,758 downwards.
GAAAACGATACTTTGAAGAAGGAAAAAACATGTGGAAAAATACGAGTACGTTGCGAAAATACGGAGAAGGAAAATGAGTGATATGTTTTTCGCTATTAGGCGGTTTTTATCAATTGGTGTCTATTTTTCATCTTGATGTTTGGCAGGCCTTATTTGATAAATGATGGATTAAAACCTGTCAAGGATGTAACAAAGTGAAAAGATGTCCATAAATAAAAACATGGCGCTTAGAAATATGATCTTTGGAATATGTAAAATAAGATGTGATGTTTTAATAGTATTTTTTCTACTCCCGTACTTTTATTGGTCATTTAAAGGGTCGTACACACATCTTTAAAACCCTGCCTTATAGTTGTCAAGACAAGCCTTTAGTCTATTCCCCAAAAACGCATTTTTGCATACGCGCAGTATCTTTTTGGCACTTTTCGATACTTCGTGTAATGACCACTTAAATAAGTGAACCATAGACAAGTTTTTTTAATTTAATCATTTAATTTCCCGCCCGCGTGCCCTTGAATGTGGTTGTCGAATAAAAACTTAACTTTTGTGTTAAAAAACAGTGTGCCTTTCAACTTAAAATGGATGAAGACGAAAACTTAGTGTCTAAGCCTGAAGAAATATCAGTGATGGCCCAAGAAGTCACTAAAATTTGCTGCCTTCAAAATCGCGATAGATGACATGAAAAATATTTATAAAATTTACAATTTTATTTCAAAGTAAAAAGTAAAGGAAAAAGTATTGTATGCAACGTCGTTTAACTGAGTCAAAAAATACTCGTGGCGTCTTTATTAACAATTTGAGGCGAACTCTTTGACCTCTCTTAAAGAACGGTTGCATAAAATACTATTATACAATAGTGATATAATAGAGATCTTTTCAGTCGAGTACCGTGTAAGCTGGCTGAGTTGACTAAGTAAGGTACGAGATTGAAAAGCTTGATTATATCACTTTTGTATACAATACTTTTTCTACGAGTCATCTAAAATAATATTTTTTTCCTATAAAACATAAATAATTAATGAAAATGGGTAAGTATCTCAGTAGACAAAAATGTAGACATAAACGCCCCGCGCCCATTTAGTCTTTTGTATGGGCGGCACGTGATTGGTATTTTTAGGGTTCCGTAGCCAAATTTTTATAGTTGACTGCAGCGTATCGAAATGAATCTTATACTTGAGTGGGAGCCTATACATGAGAAGTACGCAATTATAGTTTGGTATACGAAATCTTAATTCAACTATTACAGTCGACGAGTAGAAAAATGTAGTTTCACACAGACTCATATATTATTGTTAAACTTTAATAATAATTGAGCATGACTCACGCTAGGTCCGGGCCCGGGCCAGTCCAGGCGGAACAATTTGTTTTCTATGATGAGTGATCGGTGATCACGTGATGCTTAACAGTTTTGAATGATTCACGGTTGGTTTCACTGCACTTAAATTGACCGGGATATAAACCGTGATTACATTTTATATTGTGTTTGAGCTCCCGATATTTCGACGCAGTTACATGCATCTTGTTGACGGGTAACTGGAGATAGCGGGTGGGTGTCAAAGTTGACTCAAATTTCCACTCAGACGCCTCGGCCCGGGCCCGGACTGTTTAACGTGAGTCATCCATTAGGACCTCTACGTGTTGGATCTATATCCTCAAGCAAACCTATCAAAAGACCTGGATTTATAGACCTGTGAAACCAAAATATAATTATCGAATAATAATTGATTGAGTCTACGACCATGATAAGTTGGCAGCGGTTTTGATAGCCCAGACAGTACAAGTTCCAAGTAAACGTTATAAAATCATAGATGTTTGACGTTTAAAATTACCTGTGCACCATCTGGGCTATCAAAATCGCTGCACACTTATCTTGGTCTGACCTTAGTACTTGACACGTAAAATTATTTAAGCATAGGTATACCGGGTGTTTCCTGTAACAGGAGCAATAAATTAAACTGTAGGCTGTACTCCTCGAACTGACCAACATTTGGTCAGCAACTTTTTAAAATAACTTATGTTTTGATTTTTATTACACATTGAAGTTAATTCTAAGACGCAATGTATTGCGAATTTTGTTATGTTTAAAGCGTGACAAGCAACGTCAAACACACTGATGTCGGCGTACATTGAAAATAATATTAAATTTGTATGAAAAGGATAAAATCTAAAGATTTCATAATTAAAAAAAAAAGTTAGTCATAACATAATATATCGTTTGAGGAGAACATGGTATAAATATTTGCTCGTGTTACAGGAAACACCCGATATACATTTATTGACTTGTAAAATGATTGCTCTTAACAATAAAATATTTGAATCTGAATCTCAGTCTGAACTATGAAGCACAAGAAATCAATACCATGTACACTATAGGTATCTAGACACACCTATAGGTGATCTGAAGTCTCTCATGAAACCTAAGCCTACAAAGCAGTCTGGAGATTGAGGGCTTCTGCAGAACTTAATCAGTCTAGATAAGGCGTCTTTTTGCATCGCTTTTTGAAGCCTTTTTGTGCCAGTTCAGTATTTTTCTAACCTTAAAAGTTTTAGACTTTTTTGTGGGTACTGGGTATATGTATTGTATTTACTTTACACCTCCAAATCTTATAAGAATTCGTAGTCTGACATTGGGGATCTTTTACATCTCCAGATTTAATGTTTTATTAACTTTAAGATTATTATAATGTAATGTTTACTGGTTACCCAGGTATTCGCTGTTGTATTTATAAATGTTACTATGTAGCCCATGAAAAACATTCTCATGAGAAATGTAGCCAAGTCGAGACCATAAGGCTCGCACTGTCAAAAAGTTATCAGATCTCTTGTAAAGCCAAGCTTATAACTCTACAAGCCCTAACTTCACAAACTTTACACCTTGGTCAATATATGTAGCTTTGCCGTTTCGCTACCGTCACATGGGCGTACCTAAGGTGAAAAATTTATTCACTATTCATTATTTTTTATTACACAATACTTCTTGTAGTAACGACGCCCGCGTCCCCCTATCGCGTCCAGACTCGCCTAAACATTTTACAAATGCTAGAGGCGAGTCTTGTATTGAAATGGGCAAAAATGGGTTAGGCAACATTGCCCACCGGATTTCCCAAAAACATTTTATGATCCATACGAGCTGTATTTGAGCACCAAATTGACGTGGGAAATGTTGGTGAAAACTCCGGATATCTATGCTCGCTCTCTAAAACGTCAAAAAAGTGGGTAAAAATACGTTGCGTTTGATCACAAAGGACGTGCTAAACAAAAAAAGTCATAAGAAGTTTTTTTTTGAGAAAAACGTTTTTTTTTTTCGAAAATAGCGGGCAAAGTTGGTATCATTATTAGAGGTATAGGTACTTCACTTATCATTTATTCCATTGTCTATGATTTATTATTTAATAAGGACAGTCTCGTTAAGGCAAATAAATAAATCTTTTACAATTTCAGTTAACGAGTTTACAGCAAACGAGCTCCCTAAATAAATTACGTATACAGTTCTTCGTCTTCAATCTAAATTCAGCGTACTTATGTTTGCATAATGTTAAAGAGTTGACCCGAAACTCGACTTTATGTAGTAGGTAAAGGTCTTATTTTCAAGAAACGTAAGATATTTATTATTTTATGTCAAATAGGTTTAGACTTTCTAACAGATTTTTATGAAACGCTGACGCAAAATGTGAAATATAAATATAAAAACCGGCCAAGTGCGAGTCGGACTCGCGAACGGCCGGTTCAGTACCATTACACAAAAACGGCAAAAAATCACGTTTATATGGGTACACTTAAATATTCATTTTATTGTTTATAATATTTGTTGTTATAGCGGCAATTTATGTTGTGATTCACATCATTTGTGAAAATTTCAACTGTCTGGCTAATACAGTTCATGAGATACAGCCTTGTGACAGACATACTCGTACAGACGGACAGTGAAGTCTTAGTAATAGGATCCCGTTTTTATCCGTGGTCGTACAGGCAAAGGGACGCCAAGTTGTGCCAACCCTAATTTGCTCGGAGCAATGCTGAGACAAACGGAGCCAAGAATGACCGAAAGGAACAGAGGGCCTACCGCGAACCACGTTCGACGTGTTGCCTCCCTGTCACACTTACGTACGAATTCACAAGTGCGACAGAGAGGCAACACGTCGAACGTGATTCGCGGTAGGCCCTCAGAGGTCCTACCGCAAACCACGTTCGACGTGTTGCCGCCGTCACGCTTACGTACAAATGTATAAGTGCGACAGAGAGCCAACGCGACGAACGTGGTTCGCGGTAGGTCCTCGTGGGTCATCATCGTGGATGACACGAATATATGTAATAAGCTTATAATCGCAACCGCCATAGCGCTGTTATCGTGCACTACGATGTCGCATATTTTACGGGTTGTCTCGTATTTTAGTTCAAGTACGAAGTTTTCATATTTCCCGTAATTTGGCGAAACCAATACGGGACAATACATTGTCCCGTAATTTTATGATTCAATGGCATTTAATGATTAAAAAATATCTTAATTTTTTTTATACCACGATGGTGGCAAACCAGCATACGGCCCGCCTGATGGTAAGCAGTCACCGCAGCCTATGGACTCCTGAAACTCCAGAGATGTTACATGCGCGCCCTTATAAACCTGTACACTCCTTTTTAGGGTTTTATTTCTTGATAAAGTGAATATATTCGGAGATAATTGCTCCGAAAGAAAAAGAAAACCATGGGTTCAAAAATTATGAAAAAAATCTTGGAAGTAGAGCTTAAGAAAGACATTAAATGAAAACTATAGCGGATATGATCAATTTAGCTGTTTTTGAGTTATCGCAAAAAGTTTCCCCTTCATAGTAAAAAGACGTACACCCACAGTACATCCCTTGGTTAACAATCTACCATACTTTAAGCTCCAGTTTAGCTTATTGTGACGAAGGAGTAACTACGGAACCCTACTCTGAGCATGGCCCGACATGCTCTTGTTAAAATTATTTGAAGAACCCCATACTGTAGACCCTCGAGAAAAGCTTGGAAGGGAGTTCATTCCACAGCCGGAGCGTCCGCGGGATTTAACTGATTATAACATAGTATTAAAAAAAATATGTTGATTTTTCATAAAAAACGGCCTCTCCCGTATTTTAACCTCAAATCTTATATTTTTTATACTACGTCCATATCTGTAGCCAATGTACGCGTGCAACTCCGAGGGAGTTACATGCGCGTTGTCCCGTAAAACAGAAAATCAGATCTGGTCACCCTATCGTGCACGGTCCAAATAGTTTCAATACACACAAGAGGTTAAGAGAAGATTGGAATAACAATCTGGGTTCAAATTGATGATGCTTTCTTTGGTCTATGTCAAAAATAAGTATATAATTTTGTATCTTATTCATTTGTAATAAGGCGAAAACTGTCTATATTTTTGACGCCGAGGTAAAATAGCTTTGTATAAAAAAATCCTTGATTTAATGCGAAAATATAATTTGATAGCATTAAGATGTTTGAAGAGAAAATGTTGGGATTTGTAGAAAATTAATGAATGTTTATGAGTACTGAGGGCCTACCGCAAACCACAATCGATGAGTTGCCTCTCTGTCGCCCTTGTAAATTCGTAAGTGTGACAGGGAGGCAACACGTCGGACGTGGTTCGTGATAGGCCCTCTGTTTTTATTTGCTGTACTTGCCAAACATTTTAAGAAGGTATGTAATTGAGGATCAGACTGGTAGATTAAATCAGGGGGCCTACCGCGAATCACGTTTGGCGTGTTGCCTCCCTGTCACACTTGCGTTCGAATTTACAAGCGCGACAGAGAGGCAACACGTCGTACGTGTTTCGCGGTAGGCCCTCAGTAAAGAGGCTGTCGATATCGAAAGCGCGCACACTGTCTATTTGTATCGGAGTGAATGAGATAGCACTGTTACTGGGCCTGGGTAAGGGAATAATAAGAAAACTATTGAAATAAATAAAAAATGTGGATGGTTTGTGCAATATTACTCGATAGCAGTTTAGGTATTACTACATATTGGGACCGTGCGAAGTGCATTGTGGGGGTAAGTAAAGCGATCCCAGCGCATAAGGTAGTAAAAATTTGAACTAACTGCGGATAGCGTCTTTAACATTTCGTACAATTATATGGCTCGAAATGAAACTTTGATTTACGATTACTCCTGAAATATTCTCTATTCTCCTATCTCTTATAATAACTAAGAATTAGAAAAAATCAAAAGTCTAGGCATACCTAGCTGTGGTAGATATACAACAACCACTAAAATCGGATGTCTGGTCATTAAAAATGTAACAATTTCATTGACCTGCAGTATATTTTACGGACATGATAAAGCTAGTAGCGCCCTCTGTTGGGCCAATTTAAAACGCTCCCGTAACAAATTACGGGTCCGTACGCAATCTAACAAATTGTCTCCTGGCCTCTCGTTCACCAACGTACTGTATTCGTTTAAGCTCGTCCCTAGTGTAACTTGACTTTATTTTCTGATACAGGGGACCAACGAGCACACGAATATTAAGCAATTGCCGACACCCATGGACACCTGCAACACCAGAGGGTTGCATGTGCGTTACCGCATTTAAGAGGCAACAAAAGTGGTCTATTCTCCATACAAACGTACTCGACTGTTTCCTCCGTGGTTTTTGAAGCCAGAGCAATATTTTTTTGAACACAGATTATAATTATTAATATCTGTGTCGGACTGACCAGCTTTTTTGATATTTTTGTTTCTTAAAGCGCTAGTGCACTTCAAATTTTTGCAAAAACGGCCTAATTTGCTAGGCTGCAAAGAGAAGCATGGTGTTCAAAACTGACATCAATTGGCCTAAAAAGAAAAACAGTCCGGAAAAGATAATTTTATTACCATTTAGATCTGAAAGTTTCGTTACATTTGGTTAAGTAGTGGATGAGGAACAGTCTAGTACGAAACATCGTTTTTTGAGATTTTTACGCAGGATTTTTCGCTTAACCTGGCGATGTCCTTATCGCACTAGTTTTAGGAGCCGCTTCCGATAGCGAGACGGATATATTCGCCTAAAATATTTAAATCTCAGCTCCCGTATCCTCTTATGGTGGGAGTACGCTCTTTTGAAGGTTTGATGGTCGTATCGGTCCGAAAACACCGCGGGCGACAGTTCATTCCGCAAAAACTGAGATAACACACCACACCACACAGTTTAGGCAGGCAGAGGTGCAAGGAAAAGTTTTTGGAGAAACGCATAGTCGAGGATTGGGCGATTTGGGCGGCTTGCTTGACCAGGGGTCCATTTCTCGAACGGTATTAGACTAATAATATTAGTCCACAAACTGTCAAATCGTATGGGTTACCATGGCAACACACTAATAATATTAGACTAATATCGTTCGAGAAATGGGCCCCACTCTGCTCACTACACTGACTACGGGGATGTTGACTGCAATTAAAATAAATGATTTTACACCATGCATGAAATAAAGCACCAGGAAATTAATGGAGAAACGTACACATCAGTTATTTTATACACAATGTCTATTTTATAAATCGTAAAGAACTATAAAGAGTAGGTAACTTGACTGTCACGTCATTTGCTAGTAGGTAGTTCATGTAAATTACATAGTGGCAAATCGTTGTGACAGTTCGAAAAAGAAATTGATTAGACTGGTGTAGTCAAATACCTTATTGTAATGCTCAAAATATAAATTATTTTAAATTAATCAAGTTATCTATGTTTCTTAGTTAAGTATTTGTTTTTTATTTAATTGTAACTATTGCAAATTGTAAATTTTTAACATTTTGTTTATATTTGACATTATATTATTTTATTTGTACTTTTCACTTGTTAATTAATTGTTTCATTTTATTATAGAAAGATTATTTATTTGCTGACATGTCCCACCATTACTACTTAGTTTAATTAAATTATAGTTCGTAAGTTTCTAACACAATGTATTATTATTATAGAAATAAATAAAAAAAATTAAATGTAACGCAATCTCATTTCAGATTTACACAAAAATCTAAACAGACCAGTGGTCATGTGGTGGTCACCAATAAACAGGGGCCAATTTCTCAAACTATATTAGGGTAATATTATTAGTGTGTTGTCATGGAAACCCATACGATTTTACAGTTTGTGGACTAATAATATTAGTCTAATACCGTTCGAGAAATGGGCTGGACGGCCCAAGGAACTGATTGGAAACTTTCGTGAATAGCTTTCTGCCTTCTATCTCCAGGCTTATGAAGCGTTTTTGCTGAGCGTAAAGCGATATTTTATTCTTAGCGTGCGACCTCGATTAGTTTGACTTTAGCGATTCAAAGGCTTTGTTCACTCTGGACTGTGACTTGTGGACCGCGTGAGTGTGTTTGTGTGTGTCTGTGATGAGAATGGAAGTGTTTACTGAACTCAAGATACACGATGTTATTTTGTTTAGAGACGAAAGATAGCTAACCATACAAACACTGATTAGTCCGTCAGATCTGTCTGAAAGATGTGTCTTTCAGACAGATCTGAACCTTTGTCAATGTATGGAAACAAATAGACCTAGCTTTGTCTGCCGGATGTCTGTCCTTTGTCCGTGTCCGTGCTCAAAATCAACGGATCGGACACGGAGCAGATAGATCCGAGCGACTGACGGCGCGTGTGTGCCCAGTAATTGATGGTCTGCCGGATAGCACCTCAGTTGCGCTCTAACGCTACAAAGTGAAGTGAAAACAAACTGTTTTTGACAAGTTTTATAGAACAGGTACTCGAAGGCTGATCATCCATTCTTAAAAAATAGAACAAATCGACAGGTTTATGAATTGTCACATTTTTTTAAGCTGGTTCATGTGGTCGTTTTGCTACCCATTGCTTTACCCGCTCTTATTCTCCGCGTCCTTTCTTCGAGATGTATAAAACCGCCACATATCACAGCCAGTTTTTGTTTAGAAAGAAACATTGTTGCAGACGACCGATAAACAGTCAGTTGCCGTGTGTGGCGAAATCACGGATAAGATCTGAGACGTGACCCGCGGATAAATCTGTGCGTCTATGTCTAGCTGATGTCCGTGGGCCTACCGCGAACTACGTTCGACCTGTTGCCTCTTTGTCACACTTGTAAATTTGTACGTAAGTGTGACAGGGGGGCAACACGTCGAACGTGCTTCTAGTTTCTTTGGTTTAGGTACCTTTTTTTTATACGATTAGAGGTAAAATAGAGATGCGATTATGGGTGCGGAGGAAGTCGTGGCTAAGTTTTAAAAGCTGCTAAGAGGGACAGGGAAGCTACATACATAATATGTTTCTCTGTCCTTCTCAGCTGAAAGTATCCAAAAATAATGAATTAATATTTGGACCCGGGTACGTCTTTAAACTACGTCCAAAAGAGAGGTATGGGCATTGTGAATGTCATCTTGCTTTGTGTGGTAGGGCACAGCACAGCGGATATCATTCCAGATCTAGAGCGGAGCCCAACTGGGGAAGTACCTCCACCTTACAGAAAACCGCAGCCAAATAACACTCGACCCTACTCATAGGTCGGCAACGCGCATGTGACTCCTCTGGAGTTGCAGGCGTACATAGGCTACGGATACTGCTTACCATCAGGCAGGCCGTATACTTGTTTGCCACTGACGTAGTATAAATATATATATAAGTATATCCCCCTTAGTAAGTACCATTTTTTTTTATAAAATCATTCAGTGGTATCAGCACCCTTTTATTATTACTTATTAACTTTTTTATTAATTAAGGGTGTGTCTATATGCATCATCTTCCTCGCGTTGTCCCGACATTGCCACGGTTCATGGGAGCCTGGAATCCGCTTGGCAACTAATCCCAAGAATTGGCGTAGGAACTAATTTTTACGAAAGCGGCTGCCAAGTGACCATCCACCCAAAGGGTAAACTAGGCCTTAATGGTTATTGGCATTAGTTCGGTTTCCTCACGATGTTTTCCTTCAGCGAAAAGCGACCGGTAGGTATACATATATACCTAGGATAGAAACCTCTAGCATTAATAAGTAAATATCAAAAGGTACCAAACCAATCAATCAATCAAATATTTATTGATAAAATATAAGTATTGTACATGTCAACACTTTACAGCTAATGGGATTACACACATTATTATTTATCTAACACCACACACACACTACACATATTATTATGTACCTATAGTTCTAAGAGTTCAATACTCCCTTTGACCTACAAAAACAAAGGCTGATGAGTGTTTCACCACAGATGAGGAAAACTGGATTACCCGTCATTCACACTATAATGCAAAGTGTAATAACCCATATATATATAAGGTCAACGTCCCAATAAATGAGTTAATATAATAGGACAATTTTACCGGCCGTCTCGAATCGACATAAGATTTGTGTTGTTAGTACTAGTAGCACAGATAGCTTTATAGCAGCCGAATAATGGAGTACGAATACGCTTGAAGCTGACTCAGCGAGTTTTCAGCTTTTGTAACTCTTAATTGGGTACAAATTAAGTCAGCCGTTCACATAGCTGCTTAAGAGCGTTGTAGCTGCAATTTAACGGCGTTATAAGGGGTAACAGGAGTTATAAGAGCTATATATTGACTGTCTAAGAGACTACCATAGTTACCATTTGGTCAGAAAATATGTCACATGTACGCCCTAATACCGGGAAAGGTTGAAGTTAGGCTGAATAAAAGAGAATTAATATCAAAATATTTTTTCACCTGCCTTAAGGGCAGATCAAATATCAAATATCAAATATCAAACATTTATTCAGCAAATAGGCCACAGGGGCACTTTTACATGTCCATTTTTACAAACAATAAATTAAAAAAAAAAACAATTACAAATATCGAATCTATGAAATAATAAAGATAAGACTGAGATAAAAGATATTTAGTATAATTGAATGTAGGTGACATAAAGACAATGATATATATATATATATATATAATAGAAAGTTAAATATGAATTCTTATATACATGAAATAAAATAAAACGTTTTTTACCAAAACACAAAAACCGCACAGCAATGGAAGAATTAAGACAAAACATAGAAAACGTCCATAACTGAGGAACAAATATTATTTGTGATAAATACAAATAAATGTCCTTACCAAGATTCGAACTCGGGACCTCCTGAGTCGTATGCAGGGTCACTACCAACTAGGCTAGGACGCCACAATACGAGTAGGAGATTAAAGAAAACATGTGAAAAATGTAGTCACGTCACTCAGAGCAAATGATGCTGGCCAACATCCAACCGCCAATTAGGCACTGTAGTGTGTTGACAGGCCCTGGTGACATTGCCATCGCAGCCGAACACGAAGTCTCAGCGAAGCTTAGCCAGTTATGTCGCCAGAACCACCAAATGAGGCTAGCCTACATCCATCCGCCAATTAGGCACTGTAGTGTGTTGACAGGCCCTGGTGACATTGCCATCGCAGCCGAGCACGAAGTCTCAGCGAAGCAGGTTAGCCAGTTATGTCACCAGAACCAGCAAATGAGGCTGGCCTACATCCAATCGTCAATTAGGCACTGTTGTGTATTAACAGGTCTTGGTAACACTGCCATCATCGCTACGGCGCATGTCAGTCCGTAAGGTATTTTTTTATGACGTAGGCGACAAACAAGGAAAGAAATTACCAAGGGTGGCAAGTGCGGTGCTTTTCGGGAGAACTCTTTTCTTGTAGGTTTGAAGGCCGTTATGGTGCGGAAATACAGCGGACGGCACTTCATTCCACAGTTTAGCTGTGCGAGGCAGAAAGTTTCTGGAGAAACGCATAGTTCAGGACTGCCAACCGTCTAAGTTGTGAAGATGGAAATGTTGTCACGTAGAGCGATGGCGGAAACAAGCGGCAGGGATTAATCCGAACGATTCCATAGAGTACTTCCCGTTATATATGCGATGGAAAATGCAGAGTGAGGCTACATCCCTACGCAGCGCCAAGGAGTCAAGTCGATCTGAAATATGCTGGCAGATGACAATTCGTTCTCCGTACGATGCGGAATAGTAGAAAAATAAAAGAAATTAATGATATGCCAGGAAGCCGTACTGGTTTGTCTGAAATTTAGAGTCGCCAGCTCGCTTGACCATGGGAACACTCAGTACTAGATCAGCTTTGCACAAAGCTAAACGACCACTTTGCTAAAACACCAGAATAAGCCAGATCCCTGACCAGGCACAGTTGTCAGTAATCGAGGGCTCAAACTATACTGGAATTTGGAACAGAATGTTTCGTTAATAGATACAGGAGATCTGGTTTCATTACATGAGGCTCCGCAAAATGTGCACGATTCTGTAGTGTTTTAAAAGCGACTCTATCTGCGTAATAATAGGGTTAAGATATGAATAAGTAAAAGTTGACAGGAGGCTAAGTTTACTTGATTTGTGCGTATATGTATCATAGGATATACATACATAGATAGCATAGCATTATTATTCAATCTTCTATTGCCTTGTGTTATATTGGTTAGAGTTGGTATTAAGATCCTGAGTCTAATAACTAGGTTTTCAGAGTTCCACTCGGATTTTCGTGACGTTACGCTGATAAGACTTTTTCGCGATTTCGGAAAGTTTCCTACGGTAAGTCGGCTTAGCACAGGAGCACCGCGAAACTTAATCACCCATCCCTCTCTAATTAATACAGATAGAAAAAGACGGGTAGTCTATCTCGCGGAAAAGATACTGTCGCAGCGGTTCCGTGTTAAGCTTACTAAATGTTTTTAGTAAGCAAGTAAACAAGTCTTATATACTCGTAAATGTTGACTCACCTCGATAAATGTGTCGGAGACGAACCTCTGCACCAGCGAGGTTTTACCGCATTGCGTGTCTCCTACTAAGACCACTTTGATCTCCTCTTCTGTGGGAGACCCGGGAGTTCCCTCGGACTTCTTGCCAGACCACATTGTTACTGCAAAGAAGAAAAATACATATTGCATATACTCGAGAATTTGGGACGGTTAACGGACAGTTTGGTTAACGAAGTACTAAAGTTTGCCTGGAAGAGATCGCCTTTTAGAGATAAGACTGCCTTTGCTATGCTTTGTATTGAGGTGTGCAATAAAGAGTATTAACTTAGTATATAATTTTATTTTCTTTCATTCCCGAGCTAAACAGGGTGCAGCTGTGGGCCTTAATATAACATTTTATGCATAAGGCAATAACTTAAATAAAATTTCTCTAAAAATCCTTAGCTAAATTTAGAGAAAATACAAAAAGACTGATTTAACAAAATGTAATATTCTCAAAGCACCTTTTGCACTGTAAGCAAGCCATCTATCACCCAGCCATTCTATTCCAAGAAGTAAATCGTTTTAATCTCAAAAGACAATTAAGCATTAAACTGAGAGACTGTATGACCGAGACGATCTTTGAAACATTTTCCTTAAAATTGCTTTTAAATCACTCGGGTGCAGGGGTTAACTTGGATTACCGAAGATACCCTTTGGTACTTACAAAATTATACATTATGAAAGTAGGACACTGTCGTATAACTACATTCATGTAGGGTGTTCAGCGGCAGATTACCGATTTTAAAATTTAATTTTGATACGTAATATATAAATAACAAGTATTGGTTTCTATTAGCACGTTTTTTCATCTTGCCTTTTAATAATGTAATATGTGACGAGAAGGGACAGTTATTAAAAATTCATAAAAAAAATATGGTAGTAAATTATACAACATGATGTATAAGAACAGTTTCAGAAAATGTTGTACATTGTTTAAGTATCAAAATTACGTTGAAATTAAGTTGATTTTCAGAGAAATTGTCACTTGTTTTGAAGTAATTTCTGGATAAAATTGATTTCCTCTAACTTTCATTTACACTACTTCAAATTTATGATAACAAAAATGTAGTTTATTAAAGTTGAAGTACAGAATATGTATAATTCAAAATTACCATTTTTAGCAGTCCAAACTTTACGAAATTTACAAATAAGATCGACAAAATCACTGCTTTACGCGCGTTTACCTAAACATCCATCAGAAAAAAAAATCATTACTAATTAAGTGAGTCTGTTTTAAAAAAATGATTTATTAAAATGAAAGATAACAAGACGTTCTAATAGAAACCAGTACTTGTTATTTCTAATAGTTAACAAAAGGTGTACAATTTCATGCGCTAAATCTATCAAATTGACATTTTTGCGACTAAAATCGATAACGGCCTCTTAAGTGAAGGAGCGAAAAAAATGCAAACAAATTTTCATAAGCTCATAACTTTTATAATAGGTAATTAAAATATCGAAAAAAGTCAACCAAGGAAAATGGGCACTACGTTTATATGGAGAGCGGTCCACTTTCCTGTTACGCACCACTAAAAAAAACCGGCATTTTCGGTAGCCATTGTTTTATGATACGGCACAGTTATAATTCTATGTAAAGTTCTCTGACCGGAAAAGGAGGAAAACCGGGAAATGGTTACCTTTTTATTAAAGACGTTATTTGAGATACTTTTAGTATTTTGAAGATGATGAGAAAAATATCCGGAAAGGCGTAATACCCGGTCGGATTAAACAGAGTTTAATAAATCCTTGGACTTTTTTAAAGACTTCTTCTTTGCGTTGTTCCGGCATTTTTGACACGGCTCATGGGAGCCTGGGGTCCGCTTGGCAACTTGGCTAGATTTGACGTAGGCTCCAGTTTTTACGAAAGCGAGCAAGCTCGGCCGTATTTCACCTTCTCGTACAAACGGAGTTTCGTTCTCATTTTAAAACTACGTGTTGGATTGTAATGAAACTTTGCACATACTCGTACAATAACATGAGGTATATCTAGGGCTGAAATTAGTTTATATTCCTCCACCTTATAAAACAAACGAAATTGAACAAAAACAAGTTTTGTATGAAAATCTTAAAGTCGCAGTATTATTTTATTACAAGCTTTTATCCGTCCCGTTGTCTGTCTGTAATCAAATCTTGCTAGTTAAATTTGACCAATTTCCCGGTCTGAAAGTTTGCATACATATGTAAATCGGGTGACAATGCAATATTATGGTACCATCGAGCTGATCTGATGATGGAGACAGGAGGTGGGCATAGGAACTCTGTGATAAAACAAACGCAACCTTATTGTGTTTGGGGTTTTTAGAATTGGCTCAATGAGTATTAGTAGCCTGTGAAAAGAATAGTACAGTCAGCGATAAAAGCTTGTACCAAAAAAATTTTTTTTTGCTAAAAACTTATTGTAACTAGGGTATCTGAGGCTGAGTAATCTAGCTAGTCGTTTTGAAATGAGAGCGTAACTACGTTTGTATGGAGAATCGAGCTTGCTGGGGACCCTTAAGGTTTTGCAGTACTTTCCCTCCAGAACTAATGTTTACAAATTTACAGTGTGGACGGTGGTGCATTTAATATGTGCTCGCTGTACTGTCCATAAAGAAAAAGTGCGTAATGCGTTTATAATGGCCACGATACAAATTGCTGCAATCGACTTTCCTTTTATATACAAAAAGCCGTTACCGTATTGGAAATAAAATGTAACGACGTTATTTTGTCTGTACAGGTGTTTGCAACAGCCCCGTTTTATGGTCTTTGTTCGCATTCGTTTTAGAGATTGGTGTCAATAGTCCAGTCAATGGAGATATATTAGTGCTACGACAAAACTTTGGTTGTTGCACTTCGGTTCGGAAAACCGGTTAAGTGAGTTTTTCTGTATACAAGTTGTTTACTCACTGCTGCACTGCAATTACTACGATTTGACAACTTGACTTGATAACTCATAATAGTCATTTATTCCGAAACCGCTTTATATAAGGGGCTGTCTAAAAATTACTAGGGCAAAGTAGAACAGCGACATCTAGTATGATATCGGGCAACTATTTTTATCAAATACAATGTTAGGTTAATATCGGTGTACAATTCGGGTGATCTAATTTTTTGTCGGGTATCCAATTTTTTCCGTCCGTTGGTAATGGATCGTTAGCCCTTCATCCTTGGTAGATGAACACATGCCTTTCTTCTTTGAAATCATATAATTCATTCTTAAATATTTTAATTAACATGATTTCAAGATTCACCAGTCGCTTTTCGTTGAAGGAAAACATCGTGAGGAAACCGGACTAATCCCAACAAGGCGTAGTTTACCCTCTGGGTTGGCCTTCCAACCTTCCTTCTAGTTTTTACGAAAGCGACTGACATGTGACTTTTCACATGGCAGTCGCTTTCGTAAAAACCAGTGCCTACGCTAATTCTAGGGATCACTTGCCAAGCGGATCCCAGGCTCCCATAAGCCGTGGCAAAAGCCCGGGACAACGCGAGGAAGATGATTTCAAGATTCAAAATATTCTGTATTCAATTTAGCCTTGCAACAACCACTTTTAACGAGAGCAATAAATGTAAATAACTAACAGGGTTTATGGTAAACAAACGAGAGTTACAATTATGTCCCCCGAGTATAATGACCCAGCAACTTAATCAAAAATAAATTAGTTAATGCGAAACTCACTCATTTTAATAATGATGATATTGATGATAATGATGTTTACTTTGTATTCAACTGCTGACCTCCTAGCCTAGACGGTAGTGACCCTGCCTACGAAGCAGGAGGTCCCGGTTTCGACTCCTGCTAAAGGCAACTATTTGTGTGTTTATCACAAATATTTATTCCTGAATTATGAATGTTTTCTATGTAGATAAGCCCTTCTTCCTCGCATTGTCCCGGCATTATGCCACGGCTCATGGGAGCCAATTGGCGTAGGCACTAGTTTTTAGGAAACTGACTGTCATCTGACCTTCCAACCCAGAGGGTAAACTAGGCCTTATTGGGATTAGTCCGGTTTCCTCACGATGTTTTCCTTCACCGAAAAGCGACTCGTAAATATCAAATGATATTCCGTACATAAGATCAGAAAAACTCATTGGTACGAGCCGGGGTTTGAACCCGCGACCTCCGGATTGAAAGTCGCACGCTTTTACCGCTAGGCCACCAGCGCTCTTTATGTATATAAGTATATATATATATCGTCGTCTAGTGCCCATAACGAAACCCTTATTGAGCTTACTGTGGAACTTGGTAAGGATCTGTGTAAAATTGTCCTATAATATTTATTTGATTATGAAATACTTGTTGTGCTTAGTTGATCGGGCTATGACAGCAGGTAAGTACGGGATTATAGTATGTTGTGAATTTCAATATTTTGCGTATCGGCGCTGACCAGCCGTGTTATTTTATGGTTTGTTTTTAAAAATTCACGTTAGAGACATGACTACGAATAATTAGGCAATTATTTTAATAAATCTGAGGATTCATTCATGAAGGAATATACGGATAAAAATAAGTACAAAGTGGTTGGCTGGAAGATATGACTTTTTAGCTGTCATACTGCCTGATATGTGTTTTTGTTTAAAGTTAATTTTTCTAGGGTAACTAGGGCTCTAACTTCAGGATCTTGTAAACACGAGTCAGCTATAAAAATAAACAGTGTAAATCTAATGGCTCCTCTACACGATGGACCATCATAGTGGCCCACTAAGCTGGGCCAGCGTGTAGAGAGGGTAGTGGTGTCGGATGGCTTATGGCGCGCGGGATGGCGGTGGGATGGCCGCGGTGTCGGTTTTTCGTCCGCACATCAAAGGCAGTGGACCAGCGATGGCTGTCCGCATCTACACGTGGCCCATCCCTCAGTGCGTGCTCGAACGCGGTCGAGTGAGGACGTTCGTGCTGTGTATTATTTTGATTAAAAATGACGAGTATGTGGCCGCATCACGAAAGAATAAAGTTTTTAGAGTTATATCGGGGAGAAAGCGTAACATGGAACCCCAAACATAAAGACCAAAACTATAGAAATAAGGTAGCAGGATATTAAAAAAACAAGTTTTTATAACAAATAGTGCACGAATTAATTAGAGGATTAGGAAAATTACTTATACATTACGCAGACATCTGTATATACAGTACATTCACAATTTAAATAAATAAATATACCAATAATAAAAGAAATTAATATTAGATACCTACATATCTAAATATACATACATAAATTATATATATGCACAATATATACCTACACAGCGCGCAGCGGCACATTAAGGAAGAGACAAGTAATGATTTTTAGTAAGGTTTCAAAGCTTTGAAGAGTTTATTGCACAAATTTAAATTGACTTAGGTGACAACCTGTGTGGCCTAGTGGGTAGTGACCCTGCCTATGAAGCCGATGGTCCCGGGTTCAAATCCTGGTAAGGACATTTATTCGTGTGATGAGCATGGATATTCGTTCCGGAGTCATGGATGTCTTCTATGTATTTAAGTATTTCTATGTATTTAAGTATTTTTTTTTAGTTCTATGTGTTTAGAGCTCAACGAGGGGGGGTGGGGTTAGGGTCGGCAACGCGCATGTAACTCCTCTGGAGTTGCAGGTGTACATAGGCTACGGAGACTGCTTACCATCAGGCAGGCCGTATGCTTGTTTGCCACCGACGTAGTATAAAAAAAATATGTATATAATATGTATATCGTTGTCTAAGTACCCACAACACAAGCCTTATTGCGCTTTCCGTGGGACATAGTCAATTTGTGTAATACTGTCCCATAATAAGTAGTTTATTTATTTATTGCGATGGATAAATAACATCCACCATAATCTTCTACGTCATTTCTTTTTAATTACTTTATTATTGTGCAGATTAAGAAAAGGTTGGTACGTGGCGTATAAATAAATTGCTGCAGCGGCTAATGCTCCCACGTCCATCTTGGAAGACGAATAGATCGCAACTGAATGTCGCCATCGTGTAGTGGCGTGTCAGCCATCGCATGGCCATCTCGCTGGGCCAGCGCTGGGCCATCGTGAAGAGGAGCCATAATACGGGCGATAAACTAAACCAGATATAGAATTTATCCGTGTAATCATTAATTATGGTTTTTAAAGTTACACTTAATTATAGCCCCGTTATAATTTGCTGAATATTTATCGAGCAGCATTAGCAAATAGTACGATACATATGATATTACGAGATACGAGCTTTTTACAGTAGCCAAAAAGCGCTGACAGTTACTTTAAAAAGCTCGTATTTCTTAAATTTTGTGTTGCTTTGCATTGCGGGCTGAATATTATGGTGAATATTTTAATTGTATTTCTAAGAAAAATATATCTAATACTTCTTAGGCTCGCTGTTTAAATATTCGCTCGTATCGAATTTTCTCAATGGTAGGACAAGTTACTTGAGGTTGTATTTTTATGTACCAAAGCTTTTTCGTATTGAATTCTACTAAGTTTTTGAAACACTTCTTTGTACTGTAGTGTAGGTATCACTTTTAAATCATAAAACCAAGTTGTAGGAATGAAAATTTCGGTGAAACGAATACTTCAAATATACTCCCAATCTTTTTAACTTCGGAATGAAATATTAATAAATATCTTTGTTCATATGTGCTCATTAGGGAATGCAAAAACCGGAGGTTTTTCAAAACCGGTTTTTTCTTCGGTTTTACCACAAAAAAAACCGAAACCGGTTAAACCCGGTTTCGGTTTTTAGAATCAACAATTCTTAAATTCATCGCCATGGAATAAAGAAAAGATTGCTTCACGTGTAAAAACGAATGCTAGTATAGTACGAGGGTTGCTACTTATATATCCGGAAACAAAAAAAACAAACGTACACGGCTGAAAATGGTTTTATTGTTTTTCAAAGTATTCCCCTTGATGATCTATGCACTTTTGCATTCGTGTGAACCAATTTTTGAAGCACTTCTACCACTCCGCCTGAGGTACCTCCATAACGTGTTGTTTGAATGCGTCGACAGCATCTTCAGCGGTCGAAAATCGTTGACCGCGTAATTTATTTTTTATATTGGGAAATAAATAAAAATCATTGGGTGCCAAGTCAGGGCTGTACGGCGGATGACCCGTTAATTCCACATTTTGACCTTCCAAAAATAGAGTTGTTTCGCGTGACGTATGACAGCTGGCATTGTCATGATGAAGAATGATTCTTCGTCGCTGGTTATAGTTTTACGAATTTGTTCAAATACTTCCGGTAAGCAAATGGTCGTGTACTAATCTGAATTAACCGTTTTACGGTTTTCTAGTGGCACTATAGCTACATGGCCATTAATACCGAAGAAGCAGGCCACCATTTGTTTCAATGTACTTTTTGCACGAGTAACTTTCGTAGGGTTCGGCTCATTTTGAAACACCCATACCGTTGATTGTTGCTTCGTTTCGGGATCGCATGCAGATCCAGGATTCGTCACCTGTATAGATGTTATAAACGGCCTTTGAGTCACAACGGTTATATTTTTTTAACATTTTACTGCACCATTCGACGCGAGCATCTTTTTGCTCCTTAGTTAAGTTGTGCGGTATCCAACGCGAACAAATTTTTTTACAGCTAAATGATCATGTAATATGCTATTAATGCTAGTCATAGAAATACCCAGAGTCGACTCTATCTCGCGGTACGTAACATGTCGGTCGTCCATTATAAGTTTTCGCACAGCCTCAATATTTTGTGGTACAACGACCGATTTCGGGCGACCTACCTTAACTTCGTCCGTAAGCATACTACGTCCACGATTGAACTCACTAAACCAGTGATACACAGTAGTTTTAGATGGAGCTTCATCACCAAAAGTTGAAGTTAGTTGATCTATGCACTGTTGTTGCGTTAAACCACGCCGAAAATCATAATAAATCATAGCACGAATATTTTCACGAGTGAGTTCCATTCTTGCAACGAGATGACATTTAAAACCCGTCAAAAACAAAACACTAGCGTTAATAAGAAAGAAAAAATATACCGGTCATTACTTAAAAAAGTTCAAATTTTACCATGGAGGTCAAATATACTATTTAAGAAGATTGTAATCCCGGTTTCCGGATATATAAATAGCAGCCCTCGTATATACACGATTTTATCACGAAATTAAAGACAGAATATCTAACTATTTTATTGTATTGTATGGGAATTGTCAAATGACTTAATGTTATTTGTAACTAGGAATAGGAACAAAGCAATTATATTAAATAATTTTTTTGGTTTGTTGTTTAGACATAGTCATTTGTCATTTTTTCTTAAATATATGACAATATCAATTTATAATTCAATGTTATTTGTCTTAAATCAAATGGCCCAATCCGAAATCTTCCTTTAAGTTTTTCGCTGTCTTCTAGTATATTAGAAACTGATGGTGTTAGCTTAAACTGGGCAATCACAGGTAGTCAAGTAATTCCATTCTTTAGGGTTTGAACTACCCTTTCCTATTAGTGCGAAAGAGACAAAAAAGGTTGTCGGTAAGTCGTTATCACCGAACCAACAAAAGACTAAAGCTGCCATTGATATAATTGATTACGCGGAATTTTTCACCAGCGCATCGCATAATAAAATTATAAGTAAGACCTTTTATACCCATTTTTATTAAAAAGTACTACTATACAATTCGTACACCAGCACGGATGTCCTGCCACTGCCAATACTTTAAATTATTTAAATCTTTCGTATTTTTGTATTTTGTACCGTAAAAATTCATTTAGCGTTACAAATGATCAAACTAACACAACACCACATTATTTGATTTGATGTCGATTCAACCTGTTTAGAACCGATTTACACCCTTATAATGAATAAAACATGCAACTTAGTTAAATAAATAAAAAACCGAAAAAAACCGAAACCGGTTTTTTCAAATTCTAAAAACCCGGTTTTGGGTTTCCATCAAAAAACCGGTTTTAACCGGTTTTTTCGGTTTCGGTTAAAACCGGTTTGCATTCCTTAGTGCTCATATTTACATAGCCAGCATTTTACGTATTTTCACAGCAATGTGCTGCGCATTCATGTTACTTATTTCGCTTTTCTTTTTAATATCATACACACATTCAGTCAGCAAAGGAACGCAGAATCGATTCCGATTCAGAGTATTCTCTAGGGTTGTCACATAGAAGTTTTGCTTTTTTGTGTAGTTATCATAATTTTAAGAACACATCTCACGTAATGGATATACATTTAAGAAAAGTTAGATTAAAAGAACGGAATCACTTATTTCACTTATTCTTATAAAAGTGTTAAATTCAATAACAAATAGATGTAGTTTTAGGTACCTTAATATAGTACATTTTACAACTAGTGTGAAAATAATGTCTTTTTACCACTAGTACCGAGGTATCTTGCCACGAGCTGAAAGCGAGTGGCAAGACTCGGTACGAGTGGTAAAAAGACATTCTATTTCACACTAGTTGTAAACGACGTTTTTTAAGAGCCCTTAATCCTTGGAGCGTTCTCCGATTTCACGAAATAACGCTCGATAGATGGCGTTGGCGCTCGGTACGCGAGCGCCGGCAACGCGACGCGCGTTTCAATGCAGACTAGAATAATCTTGATAGTTTTCAATATAATTTCAAGCAACATTAATTTTAGTGTTATATGATATCATATGGGCACTCTTTATTTTATTTTATATGCACAGTAGTTTTTTTTATGTACACTACTACTAAGTGTACAGACTACAGAGTGTACTATAACCCTTGCTCTTTATTCTGTCTCTTTCACACCAATGGAAAATGAAGAAGTTAGTAAATGACTGCAGGTATAAATAAAGTATATTAGTGCGATAGAGAGACAGATAGTGTTTCGTTGTCGTATCGTAAACGATTGGCATGTTGGCCACACACTTGCTTGGTGCCTAGCCAAAATACCAATCGTTTGCGTATATTAGTGCGATAGAGAGACAGTAGTGTTTCGTTGTCGTATCGTAAACGATTGGCATGTTGGCTACGCACCCATGATACCTAGCCAAGAAGCCAATCGATTGCGCATATTAGTGCGATAGAGAGACAGATAGTGTTTCCTTGTCGTATCGTAAACGTTTGGCATGTTGGCTACGCACCCATGCTGCCCAGCCAAGATGCCAATCGTTTGTGCATATTAGTACGAGAGAGAGACAGATAGTGTTTCGTTGTCGTATCGATTGGCATGGTGGCTACGCACCCATGCTGCCTAGTCAAGATGCCAATCGTTTGCGCACATTAGTGCTATAGAGTTTCAGTGTTATTTGAAATCACGTTAGGGTTTGTATTATTATTTATGACCCGAATGAAGTCCATCCAGGTTCTTATGATGGAGTCAGGAGTTGGTCACCAGAACTCCTAATCTACTCATTATAATTCCATCGTGCTTGGGCTCAAAAGATTTGCCCTGACGAACACCATCGATCTAGATGAGGTCCAGGGTCTCATGACGGAGTCAGGAGTTGGTCACCAGAACTCCCCAGAACTCCTAATCTACTCATCATAACTCCATCGAGTTTGGGCTCAATAGATTTACCCTGATGAGCACCATCAATCTAGATGAAGTCCAGGGTCTCATGATGGAGTCAGGAGTAGGTCACTAGAACTCCTAATCTACTCATTATAATTCCATCGTGTTTGGGCTCAAAAGATTTGCCCTGACGAGTACCATCGATCTAGATGAAGTCCAGGGTCTCATGATGGAGTCAGGAGTTGGTCACCATAATTCCTAATCTACTCATCATAACTCCATCGTGTTTGGGCTCAATAGATTTGCCCTCACGAGCACCATCAATCTAGATGATGTTCAGGGTCTCATGATGGAGTCAGGAGTTGGTCACTAGAACTCCTAATCTACTCATTATAATTCCATCGTGTTTGGGCTCAAAAGATTTGCCCTGACGAGTACCATCGATCTAGATGAAGTCCAGCGTCTCATGATGGAGTCAGGAGTTGGTCACCAGAACTCGTAATATATTTATCATAACTCCATCGTGTTTGGGCTCAATAGATTTACCCCGACAAGCACCATCAAATTACCATTATGATGAATAGATTAGGAGTTCTGGTGACCACAACTCCTGAGTCCATCATGAGACCCTCGACTTAATCTAGATCGATGGTACTCGTCAGGGCAAATCTTTTGAGCCCAAACACGATGGAGTTATGATGAATAGACTAGGAGTTCTGGTGACCAACTCCTGAGTCCATCATGAGACCCTGGACCTGATCTAGATTGATGGTGCTCGTCAGGGCAACTCTATTGAGCCCAAACACGATGGAGTTATGATGAGTAGATTAGGAGTTCTGGTGACCAACTCCTGACTCCATCATGAGACCCTGGACCTCATCTAGGTCGATGGTGCTCGTCATGGCAAATCTCATGAGCCCAAACACGTTGGAATTATAATGAGTAGATTAGGAGTTCTAGTGACCAACTCCTGACTCCATCATGAGACCCTGGACTTTATCTAGATTGATGATGCTCGTCAGGGCAAGTCTATTGAGCCCAAACACGATGAGGTTATGATGAGTAGTTTAGGAGTTCTGGTGACCAACTCCTGACTCCATCATGAGACCCTGGACCTCATCTAGATCGATGGTGTTCATCAGGGCAAATCTATTGAGCCCAAACACGATGGAGTTATGATCAGTAGATTAGGAGTTCTGGTGACCAACTCCTGACTCCATCATGAGACCCTGGACCTCATCTAGGTCGATGGTGTTCGTCAGGGCAAATCTATTGAGCCCAAACACGATGGAGTTATGATGAGTAGATTAGGAGTTCTGGTGACCAACTCCTGACTCCATCATGAGACCCTGGGCCTCATCTAGATCTATGGTGCTCGTCAGGGCAAATCTTTTGAGCCAAAACACGATGGAATTATAATGAGTAGATTAGGAGTTCTAGTGACCAACTCCTGACTCCATCATGAGACCCTGGACTTCATCTAGATCGATGGTACTCGTCAGGGCAAATCTTTTGAGCCCAAACACGATGGAATTATAATGAGTAGATTAGGAGTTCTAGTGACCTACTCCTGACTCCATCATGAGACCCTGGGCCTCATCTAGATCTATGGTGCTCGTCAGGGCAAATCTCATGAGCCCAAACACGTTGGAATTATAATGAGTAGATTAGGAGTTCTAGTGACCAACTCCTGACTCCATCATGAGACCCTGGACTTTATCTAGATTGATGATGCTCGTCAGGGCAAATCTATTGAGCCCAAACACGATGAGGTTATGATGAGTAGTTTAGGAGTTCTGGTGACCAACTCCTGACTCCATCATGAGACCCTGGACCTCATCTAGATTGATGGTGCTCGTCAGGGCAAATCTATTGAGCCCAAACACGATGGCGTTATGATAAGTAGATTAAGAGTCCTGGTGACCAACTCCTGACTCCATCATGAGACCCTGGACCTCATCTAGATCGATGGTGTTCGTCAGGGCAAATCTTTTGAGCCCAAACACGATGGGATTATTATGAGTAGATTAGGAGTTCTGGTGACCAACTCCTGACTCCATCATGAGAACTTGGACTTCATCCGGGTCAAAAATAATAATGCAAATGCAAACCCTAACGTAATTTCAAGTAACAATGCGTTTTTCAGAAAATCGCAGCCAAATAACACTAGACCCTACTCATAGTGTTGTGTTCCTGCCGGTGAGTAAGGTTGCCAGAGCTCAACGAGGGGCGGGAGGGGGTTAGAGTCGGCAACGCGCATGTAACTCATCTGGAGTTGCAGGCGTACATAGGCTACGGATACTGCTTACCATCAGGCGGGCCGTAAGCTTGTTTGCCACCGACGTAGTATAAAAAAAAGGACCACTGAAAATCCATCAATAAGCGAGAGTCTGTTAAGCATAGTGTAAAAAATGAACTTTTATTAAGATTTTCTAATCGCAGTATATAGCACTTCTCGGAACTCCGTAGCTGATTACGATCGCAACGAATGCCTGACAATCGAGCACAGGTCCGTCCTCTAAGCGCGCTCCGCGCGGACTGAGAGCGGGGCGTCGCTGCTACGTGATTTATACGTGTTTTAAAAAAATATAAATTTACGGCAATGTAGGTCCCATAGTTATGATTTTTTTTTTATAGGTTAACATAAAGTTACAGTTTGCTATAATATTATTTTTAAAGCAAAATATGCGTACATATTGCGGAAAAAAAATATAATAAAACCCTGTTTTCGCCAAAAAAATGAAGAAAACTCGGAAGGTATTTTATCAGTTTTTTCAAATGAATCTTCGATTGTTAATCATTCCAGCCCCTCGTACGAGATATGTTGAATCAAATTGTAGTCATTCGGGTACCAAATGATTCTTGTTTACAGCAAAATTGAGAACCGAAACGCCACATCTCACTGCAAAATTTGGAAAAGACTTCCAAAAAAACTCATTAAAAAAGAGGTTTAAAAGAGAAAATGAAAATTTGAACTGTTGGAGCCGCTAGTTTAGGAAACGATTATTTAAGTACGTTACCAGTTTTTGAATAAATACTAATAGTTACGTCGTAATCTTGAATGAAAAAGGAAACATTTTACAAAATACGCTCGTCTGTAGGAATAAGGACTCTTAATATAGTTGCGAAAAAATAATAAATTAATATATCATTGCGATAAAATATGCTTGTTTCGAAGTTATTTTTGAACGAACCCATACTTTAAAAAGCGGCCAAGTGCGAGTCGGACTCGCGCATGAAGGGTTCCGTACCATTTAAGACGTATTAAAAAAAAATCTACTTGCTAGATCTTGTTCAACATTTTACCACTTTGGACACACATTTTACCACTTTGGAACTGTCTCTCGCGCAAACTATTCAGTTTAGAAAAAAAATGATGTTAGGAACCTAAATATCATTTTTGAAGACCTATCCATAGATACCCCACACGTATGGGTTTGATGAAAAAAATTTTTTTTTAATTTATTGACGTATTAAAAAAAAACTATTCACTAGATCTCGTTCAAACCAATTTTCGGTGGAAGTTTGCATGGTAATGTATATCATATATTTTTTTTAGATTTTTCATTCTGTTATTTTAGAAGTTACAGGGGGGGGGACACACATTTTTTCACTTTGGAAGTGTCTCTCGCGCAAACTATTCAGTTTAGAAAAAAATGATATTAGAAACCTAAATATCATTTTTGAAGACCTATCCATAGATACCCCACACGTATGGGTTTGATGAAAAATTTTTTTTTTTTAAATTTTTATGACGTATTAAAAAAAAACTACTTACTAGATCTCGTTCGAACCAATTTTCGGTGGAAGTTTGCATGGCAATGTATATCATATATTTTTTTTAGATTTTTCATTCTGTTATTTTAGAAGTTACAGGGGGGGGGACACACATTTTTTCACTTTGGAAGTGTCTCTCGCGCAAACTATTCAGTTTAGAAAAAAATGATATTAGAAACCTAAATATCATTTTTGAAGACCTATCCATAGATACCCCACACGTATGGGTTTGATGAAAAAAAATTTTTTTTTAAATTTTTATGACGTATTAAAAAAAACTACTTACTAGATCTCGTTCGAACCAATTTTCGGTGGAAGTTTGCATGGCAATGTATATCATATATTTTTTTTAGATTTTTCATTCTGTTATTTTAGAAGTTACGGGGGGGGGGACACACTTTTTACCACTTTGGAAGTGTCTCTCGCGCAAACTTTTCAGTTTAGAAAAAAATGATATTAGAAACCTCAATATCATTTTTAAAGACCTATCCATAGATACCCCACACGTATGAGTTTGATGAAAAAAGATTTTTTGAGTTTCAGTTCTAAGTATGGGGAACCCCCAAAATTTATTGTTTTTTTTCTATTTTTGTGTGAACATCATAATGCGGTTCATAGAATACATCTACTTACCAAGTTTGAACAGTATAGCTTTTATAGTTTCGGAAAAAAGTGGCTGTGACAGAATCGGACAGACAGACGGACATGACGAATCTATAAGGGTTCCGTTTTTTGCCATTTGGCTACGGAACCCTAAAAATGACACTGACAGTGACAACATACTATTGGAATCAGCGCCATCGGCCTCGAGTTGAGAAACTAAATTGAATGCAGATAATTAATTATAATACTGAAACGACATTAATTAGAACCTTTAACATTATCAAAACAGAAACAGATCATGCAACAAGAGTTTTAGTGCCAAATTTGTGATCTGCGACATGTGACCAAGGACACGTTTACAACTAAAATATCATGAATTGTTTGAATATTTGAAGACTTTCAAGGATAGGGAAGATAAGGAAGAGGTAAAAGAAACATTAAATCACATTATTAGTTATGTTTAAGGTTATTTTTTTAACAAGAAGCTGGTGAAATCTATAAATGTTACTAAATTATTAACATTTTGCAGGTCCCTAACCAATTGGCGGAAGGATAATATTCACTCAAAGCGGCTCCTAGGAAGTCAACCAGTCAATTACTATGTACATACAACTGCTGCTCAAGTGCCACGTTGATGACCATGTTTAGAAGAAATGATGATTATGTTTAACATTATGAAAAGAGAACTATATCAAATGAGGTCTAAGAAGAATTACTTGCTTTTGTGATTAAATGAGAATTAAAAATATATATATTTGTATTAAAACAAGGTTGATATCAGAAATATTTTATTTTCAGTAATAATTAAAGTTAATGGTACAATTAGTGCAGTTCATAGTTATGTTGTGAGTTCTTCCATGTAAATTAAGTGTCTGACTAGTCAGGCATGGTGTATTTTCAGGTTCCTGCTGTTGTGATAATTCCTGTGGGTCAAAGTTAGAGGGGCTATGTGTAATCCAAGTGTTGTTGGCACGTGACGGTCCTGGTTGGTTAACAGGGCTGGGTGTAACCAAAGTGTTGTTAGCATGTGACGGTCCTGGTTGAGGTTCAGTATTAACAGGTACATTAAGACCAGATTGGAATGTGGATGAAGAAAATTCTGTGGGCTCTTGCGGCTTTACATTAATTGATTTTGCAATTTGTTTTCCAATTTTTAATTTGTTATCAACGGAGTTTTCTATGTATCCTTCTGCTACATTACTTGACCGCCAACCTCCATGCCTCTTCAAAGTTGTTATGTCAGCTCCTGAGTCGGCAAGTAATGTAGCAGAGGTTCTCCTAAATGCATGTCCAGTGTAAAGATTTGCATCAGGCAAATTTAAGTACTGAGCGATATCTCTCGGCATATTCCCAAACTTGTTTAAGCCTATTACCTGGGCAGTGCACCTTCCTCTTTGAAAATTCTGAAAGAAACGGTCACTTTTGCCCTTAGAAGACCGCAGACTCTGATATTTCTTGACTATTTCTGCAAATGGGCCGTCAATAGTGAAGGACCTGGGAATTTTATTTTTTGTATTTGGTATTTTGACAAGAAGTATGTCCCCATGTGTTTCTATATCTTTTACTGATACATTTGTGAGCTCTTCGCGTCTGCATGCGCCACAGACTCCAAATATAAGAGCAACCTATGAACAAAGTTACATATTTATTATATATTGTAAGACAATTGTTTATTTCATTCTATTTTTTTTAACTTCCTACTTTATTTTTAGAGTTAATTTACTTAAATTGTGTACATATTTTATTAGATTTATATTTAAGTTTATACCTTTGTAGCTAGATGTTGCTGATCTGGAGCTTCATTAATAAACGTCTCAATTTGTTCAGCTGTTAGTACCTTCGATTTTTTACTCTGAAATCCTGCACTTTGCCTTTTTAAGAAAGCAGTCAATCTGGTGTAAGTTTTTATATCTATGTCATGTTTTAACTTTATAACAGCTTTCAACATAGAATATTTTGACCATAATGTTGATGGCCGATAGGTTTCAGACAGCTCTTGAAAATAGGCCATCAAAACAGTCTCTGAAAAAGACTTTGCGTTATGTAAGGTTTTCCACTCGATAAATTTTACATAGACGGCATTATATTGGTTTTTAGATTTTTCTGGAATAACACAGTCATTGGCAATTGCTGCTCTAGCACGAATGTCTGGTGGTGTCATATCAATGTCTGAATCACTCATTTTCAATATTTTTTTATAACTTCTCGTACCAAATTATATATTTATATGCGTTAATGTGTTTAAATAATGTTAGAAGTTATTTCAAAAGGGCGGGCTGATTTGCTTTTAAACTTTTTTTTCTAGGCATACCTATGCTTGTATCATTCAGCCAAATCAAAGAACGATTTTTAGGAAAGTAAATATTTCATACATAGATACCTAAGACAGAGTAGGCTATAAAATGCAAATTCTTAATATATTTTCGTCATTTATATATTAATGAATACTTTAAATAAATACTCCTAGTATTCGTAAGCGTTTTTAATTTCATAATTTCCAAGTAAAAAATCTAATATAAAATTACTGCGTTTCGAAAATATAGTTTGGAACTAAAAAGTAAAAAGCACTAGTTCGAGAAATCGAGCTTCTCGCACGCTACGCAGCCACAAAAAGTACCACTTTTTGAGCAACTGTATTAAAAATATATTAAAAAAAAAAAAGTTGTAATCCAAGAAAGCGTATGACATCATTTGTTGAGAAAATTTAGTGGTTTCTTATTTTAAGTAAGAGAAAAAAGAGTATAAGTTTGTATAATGTTTAATGTATGAGTAGGTATGACACAACATTGTTAGCTTTATTTTGGAGCGCACTATTCGCCAACAAACTGTCCACAGTTTAGCGAAAAAATATGTAGGTATACATACCACTTAAGTTTTCTCTTGAAATAAAGAATAAAAAAAAAAGTACACTTAGATAGGAACACGGAGAGAAAAAGGCTGTTTATGCACTTTAGTGTTTGTATACTGTACCCCTAGTGTAAATTTTGTCGGCATCATAACGTGACGAACGCTTTTGCGTTAAGTCTCATTTTGTATAGGATTTTGAGTTTCCAAAATGTCCCGCTTGGCGCGCTCTTTCTAAATCCAATACAAAATGAGACTAAACGCAAACGCGTACGTCACGTTTCAAAATCGAATTTATTTACACTGGATGATTTTGGGGTCGTGACTCTTGAATGTCAAAAATGTGTTACGATGGTCATAATAAACAAATTTCCCCATGGGACTAACCAAAAAATCGCGAAAAAGAATGTAATGTAATTCCCTTGAGGGCCCCAAGTAGACGAAATGTATGTGCCCAGGAGTATATTTTTATATCGGTCCCATGGGAAACCTTGTTCGGTATGACCAACTCAATACATTTTTGACATTGGGGATCACGGCCCCGAAATCACCCAGTATATTTTTTTGACTTAGGTAATTGACAAAACTTGTTTAAGTAAATAGTTTTAGTCAAAAAGAAATTTTTCGCATCGCTCTGGATACGAGCTCAAAGAAATTGTAGGCTTCACTCGCTTTCTTAGCAGACTTCACGGAGCTCTGAACAAAAAAAGGAGAGATTTCAAGTATAGGAAGATTTATTTATGTTTGGAGTGACAACCCTAATGTTGAAACGAAAGCCGCTCGGCTCGCTACACAAGTCCATTACTCGGTGTATTTACCCACCGAGCCAATAGTAGAGGCATTTACCTAGACTTATGACTTTTATGGGAAAATACTTTCACTTAAGTGTTGGTTATGAATGTGGTTAGAAATGAGAAAATCATTTTCTTTGATAATGCTCGTAACTACGCATTACAACCAGCAATAATATTATTGGCTATACAGATTAGCTCAAAAGCATGTTGACATCTTTTATGCTTTTGGTAAGGAAAGCAATTATAGTATAGTAAGTGAAATATTGGAAACGAGGGTTTTAATTCACGACAGCCGTTTCGAGGTTTTCCCGAGGGTCTACACTCTACAGTGTGGGGTTCTTCAAAAAAGGAGTGCACAGGTTTTTAAAGGGTCGGTAACGCGCACCTCTGGAGTTGCAGAGCTACAGGGACTGCTTATAGTAGTTAGGTTTGTAGCTGGCCCCCAACGGCTTATCCTTTGTCTATTGTTAACTAAAACGGCGCGTGCCACTACCTGCAAAAAAAGGGTCGCGTAATTCTAAATGGCACCTGAGCGCGGGCTAGTCCAACGCTCAAAAAACCAGTGTAAGTGTCTCCGATAACGCGCCTTTGTTACGCATATCGAGGACATATTTTAGACTGGTTTGGTAGCGTTCGACTCGCCGGCACTCAGTAACCGTATAGGGGCCACACAAGAAATCGCAAATTATTTATACATTTGTTCATTTTGAATCTTATTTCAATTACCATAGCAGTTGTAATTAAATAACCGGTTAAAGTGACCGGGCCCTTTTTTTGCAGGTAGTGGCACGCGTCGTTTTAGTTAACAATAGACAAAGGATAAGCCGTTGGGGGCCAGCTTCAAATCTAACGACTATACCATCAGACAGGTCGTATGCTTGTTTGCTAGCGACGTAGTACTTATACAAAATACATGAGCGGGACAGCAATATTATTACGCGCGTGCAATAGAGATAGGAAACGACGGGTCAATGTACGAAATTCTTCGTGCTTAGCCTTACTTTAAGTTAAATAAATAAATATTATAGCAGACTATTACACAAATTGACTAAGTCCTGCAGTAAGCTCAATAAGGCTTGTTAGCCACCTACGTGGTATAAAAAAAGAACGACATACAAGTTTTTATTTAGACACCTGCAATAAGTCACGGGCTGAATATATAGGTCTTATTGAGCAATTTTTACTATGGGACCAAGCCTCACCTCGTAAATTATTGCAGGTGAATAAATAAGCATCTGTATACAAGGCGTAACAAAAATAGTGGGATCCGTTTAAGAGCATATTTTGTCCTAGTTTTGCTAATCAGAACACGATCGTCGATACCTTAAACGACCACTATTTTAGTTACACCCTGTAAAATATATTAATAAATACTTAAAAACATAGAAAGCAGCCATCATGACTCAGGAACAAATATCCGTGCTCATCACACAAATAAGCTTACCAGAATTTGAACCCGGACCATCGTCTTCATAGGCAAGGTCACTCACTAGGTCAGACCGGTCGTCAAAAGTTAACCTAATTATTCCGCGCCAATGCACTATCACTGCATTCGACCCTGTTGACTGGACTAAATGAGCAAAGAGCACTCATCGAAACGTGTCAAGCTGCTACTTCGGAGCGATAACGTCATATGCGCCACAAGGCCGTATCCACTTAGGGCTTGTGCTCAAATCACGCGAGGTTTTTTCGGCAATTTTTCGGCGCCATGTAGACATCCCCGCGCTTGGTTCAGTGCCATCTAGCGTGATATTCGGTAAACCTTTTTGTATGAACATACTCAAGGACGCAAACAGCGGGCCAGCGACGTTCGATTCTCAAAACAAAACCACCATTAATACGAAATTCGTTTTTGCCTTTTTGCACTTTTTACGAGTTGCTACGTTGATGCATACAGTTCGGTAATATTAAAATTCTCTTCAATATAATGCATAAACAAATCCTCGACCCGTTAAAACGAGTTCAAAGATATTTAATCCTATTCCTTACGTTGCCGTCCGCACTTCCTGATCAGGGATACCTACGATATGATACAATCATATAGCTCGTGCCATCCACCATGACCCGCAGATTTGTCAAATCTAACCTTTAATAACATCACAATACGAGTGAAAGCACGCGTCATCGTCAATGACACGGTCTATAATAGCCTTCTAATTTTCTATTCAATTTAACTCACTTGGCCATTAAAGACTAGGCCCTAAGAAGCATACAAATTATATGAAATCAGGGGTCAGACTTACTTTGGATAATTCGTGCTTATATGATCGGTCGTCGGGAATAAGATCCGCGAACCTATCGGCATCCACTGAAGTAATAAAACCTAACTGCCTTTTTAATTCTTAACAATCTTATAATATATTTATGACCGATTAAAATCTGAACTCTAAATCCACGGTACAAAGTAGCTTTTTCAGTGACACAGTATACTGTTATGACTTTTTGAAATAGCGCCGTATTCGTTGCCGATTTTCAGATTATCCTATAAGCGAGTTGTAGATTATAAAAATTGAACTTTAAGACGATAATGTAAGATTTAGTTTTGAATGTCAAGAGTTATTGAGATATGAGGTTGCGAAAGTTGTTTGTTTTTACAGTGGGCTCGAGTACTTAACCCTCTAACTGTTTATTGCACATAAACTGAATAACACTTTTGTTTTACTTCAATTATTTTTTCAATCGGAGCAATTATTGAATTTTTACTGCTTTTAAGTGACTGGGTTTAATATTGTTAAGCAAATATAATCCTGAATTGATCTTTAACTAACTACATACATATTATTACCCAGCTATTTATGTATATATAAAATACCTAATTTGGTCCGTTGGCATTTGAACGTTTAAGAATCACAGAAGATGATGGCCGCCATACAGCCAAAGTTCAGTTCTCATTAAAAAGCTACGTTTTACGAAAATAACTACAAAGGCGAAATACTTGATCAGTACCCCTAGTGTAAATAAATTCGATTTCCAAACGTGACGTACGCGTTTGCGTTTAGTCTCATTTTGTATTGGATTTCGAAAGAGCGCGCCAAGCGGGACGTTTTGGAACCTCAAAATCCTATACAAAATGAGACTTAACGCAAACGCGTTCGTCACGTTATGATGTCGATCAAAGTTACACTAGGGGTACAGAAGTACCTAAACTACGTCATAGAGAAATAAGAACAAAAAGTCTATTGCTCAACGATTTTCCGCTAATATTATAACCAGAGTCGGTGTAGGAGTTGAAAATAGAGTTCCGATTACTCTAGTTATAATATTAGCGGAAAATCGTTGAGCATCAGACTTTTTGTTTGCCGCGATATCTATTATCGAGTAGCAGTACTGAGAGTTCCGCTACTCGATGCCTAGATGTCGACTGCGAAAATAATAAGCATTTTGGTACCAAAACTGATGTATGGAGTGAGCACTCTATTGCTTCTTATTTCTCTATGACTACGTATGTTTATTTATGTACAGCGCCATCTATCGGCACTCTATTTACTCTCTATCAACGTAGTGACGTATCAGGAGCTCAAAACAGAGTGGCAGAGAAAACGGTATAGCGGTTACTCCACCAACAAGAGACAGGCTCTTAAGAATTATGATGATGATAGTTTTATCTCCCAATCTCAATGTGTATAGATAGATTGAATTGTATGCAAGCTTTGTTTCGAGGTCGATAAACATAAATAGCAATTTGGAAAAAGGTTCGGTCCCCTGGGCAGGTGAGGTCACGATATACAGACACGAAGGTAGACAGATTTAAATAACTGAGTATTGGACCATGAAGCGAGGAAACTGGATGTGGCGACAGAAGATGTGGGCGTCGCGTGGGTCTTCGTCATTTTGTCTCACTCTGAAAATATAACACAGCTCTACAAAAAACATATTTTTTGGTAGGTCGCAGGGATATCTCTGCGAATTTCTATATTTTCAAGTGCACAGTTTACGAATATATTCATAATAGTATTGGATGTGCTCTAGTTTTTTTATGATTTTAGCGTATTTTATATCATATATTTTGATTTTTTTATGTAAAATGAAAATAAAGACTTAAAAAAAATAGAGCAAATCTTCCAAAATCATTGATAGTTTCATAAATTGTGAGCATAAATACATCGGAAATCAATATTATATCAAAGGCAACAAAACCACTGTTGACCAGTGTAATTAACTGGGCTGTGAATTGGGTTGCCATAATTAAACAAGTTGGTTAAACAGCGATTGTGAACAAAAACACAAACGTACAAAAGGCGGCCTTAATGCTACAGTGCATTTTATACCAGTAAATCCTCAGGCAAAGCAGATAACTTGTAGGCGGTGCAACATCATGTTGTAATCACAAAACAAAGTAGGTAATTTTACACAACTAAACAAATACAAGTAATATAAATTAATAATACATGGGTATAATATAGGTATTTTGCGTATTTCTGTACCGGTATTGAAAATACGGGACAAAAACGGGACGGGAAAAATACGGGATGTGATACTTAAATACGGTGACAGTACCGTATATACGGGACGTATGGCAACTCTAGATATAAACCGGACGGACGCCTGCCAAGTAAAATAATCCATTATTATTATGCCACGAAGAATCTCATTAGTAAATTCTGTGAATCGATAACAATATAAAGAGGCGATAAAACTAATAAAAATGGTAATCAATATTTAGGCAGTCTTAGGCTTATTGTTCTGTTTTAATTTGCATATAGGAATGTGTACACAATAATTTAGAATTTCATTTTTATTTACTACACGTTAAATATTGCAGAATGGGTATAGTAATAGCTTTTTCCTTTTGGCTATTATGTATGCCAACTACAAGCGACGCCAGTGCACGATATAGTGAAAATATGAACTTGTGTGGGACGAAATCTTCATACTATGTACCTATTTGCCAGCTGCCAACTGTAAAGTGTCCCACACACACTAAAGGCTAACGTGGACTCGGCTTGCCGAGGCGAATCGAATCGAATCGCAATAATCGAACGCACACGGAACAAATGCGACTCAATTCAACGCGCCTCGATTCGACGAGATTCGAATCTTCTCTTTCCGCACAGACTCTAGACGGCGAATTATTCCGATTCGATTCGCATCGGCGAGCCTAGTGGACGCGGAGCGAGTCCGTCATTTTGACATTTGTGTTTGGAAGAAAGAGACGCAATTCAACAGAGGTTTGCTAAGTTTTATGAATAACGTCTTGTCTGTTTTTAGTACTTTGTCGCAGTAAAGTTTATTACTTCAGCAGTTAAAGTGACAAGGTAGTAAAGTCGACAGTCTTCTACAAGTCTCACTAGAATTTACCTCCGAAGTGTAAATGAACCTTTTGTTGTAAGTTTGATGGTAGAAATTGTGCTTTGAGATAAATAATTTATGTCTGCGCCGATTCGATAAAGTGTGGAAACGCCTCCTTAACTCTTTTAAGCTGGCCATACACACTAGGGTATGCCTGGGCAGTTTTGTCTGTACAGTTCAACTGCACAGGTAAAGCTTTATAGGAAACTGCACAGTCGAATGCCACACAAGCTCCGTTTTACCTGTGCAGTTGATAAAACTGCGCAGGCATACCCTAGTGTGTATGGCCAGCTTTATGCATAAGTACGAAGTCATATATGACAGTTATTATGATCGACTCTATTGGCAGCTGTCAAAAACTATAACAAATTTCACAATCTCATAGGAATTTGATACTTAAGCCGCTATATGTCATAAAAAAAGATTTATTCAAATTTAAACTTTAATAGCTAATTAATATTAAATTCTGATGAGAATATGAGATTTTTGACATTTAGCCTGCCTAAAATTACAATTTTTTAATTTCAGCCTCGCTTTTTCTAATATTGGTGCGAGAAGGACATAATTTTTGTTTATATCACATTTTTCAAAAGTACTGAAAAGCTGTGAAAACTCTTTACAAACTGTACTAATTATCAAAGGAGTTTTTTTTTTGTAAAACTATAAACATGTAATTAAGATACTAAGAAAGGCGTTGCCTACAAATGTAAACAGATCTTTAGAATATTTGTACCTTACCTTTAACCACGACGCAAAGTTAATACAGCTTAGATTCGCGAGTGACACCGAACCTTAAGGTTGACTTTAAGTAAAATCATTAAAATATCTACAAAATTACTGATTAAAAAATAGAAGCAAGCGTTATAACCGCAGACTCAATTCTATTGTAATCTAATCACGCGTAACACGTAAATAAACGACAAGATTTAGGAATAGCGCATAGAGATATAAATACTCCTTGCACCGGACGACTGGCCGCCGCGACGCATCGCCAGTTAAAAATACCGACAGACAGGTCAATGACGTTCAACCTGTTATCGCACAAATAAAACATCAAAATCAACCAAATAAAATGGACATCAATGAACAAACATTCAAGGATGAATTCAGCAAGTTCATCTCCAGTCTACAGAAACTCCTGCCCAAGAAAAAAGATTTTATCACCATCGAACCGTTGAAGCCGAAAGTGATAAGACTCGCGGACGTTCACAATGAAGCTAAGAGTGTCTTCCCAAGGTGCTTCATCGGTACCAAGCTCGTCATCATGAGAGAAATCATGGACAGAGTCAAACTCCTCCAACAATATAACTACGGAAGATCTAAGGAATCTTATAAGTGCTACGACCTTTTTATCCACAAGGAAATGGAGCCCAAATCGCCTCAAGAAGGATTATTACTTGACTGGACCGGTTCTGCGACAGCTACATACAACGAAAGTTTCGACGGGTACGATATGCGTCTGATCTCCAAAATAAAAGACTTGGTCTCATCAGAAAATGAGATCACGCTCGAAAAATGTGGCGAGAAAACAGTCGCATCTGTATCCTGTACTATGAAAGACGTGGACCCGAATACAGCGCAGCTGATGGCTCATTGGATGTACCAGATAGTACCGGAATTAACCGTTGGCACTGAATTTGGTATCCGACCTATGGTCTATCCGCCTTTACCGACGGTTTCAATCAGTGCGAGGTACGAAAAGCCTTCATTCACGCTTTCTGGTACGCTGAGCCGTTTAGGCTTCCAAGGATGCCTATTCAAGCAATTGGATTCAAATCTTCGGATAGCTACAATAGTGAATGAGGGTCCGAAAGGCCCAGCGACTATAGGAATCGCATTGTCTAAGAAGTACCTTAATGGCAGCTACTTGAAGATATTCGTGGATTCTCAGCGTTGCGGTGGCTTTACAATTCAAAAAGATGTGTTGTTCCATGACCCTCCGAATGAGCTTAGAGTAGTAAGCCTGGTCGCAAGCGTCCTTCTAGACCGACAACGAAGAGTACGCCTCGGCTTCGGATTCAACCTCGACTTCTAATAATCCAGTGTGTTTTTTCTAGAATTATTTATTTGTATATAAGTATACATATGTTTTAACTAACAATTTATTGTGCGGTGTTTAGTGAGCTTAAATTTACCAACACGAAGACTTAGAAATGTTGATAAATCTCATATCGTGTTTTTACATTCATTATGATGTGATTTCTAGAATTAAAATCAATAAAAATAGTGTTCGTCATATTTCTTACTTAATTTCAGTTCCATAAACCGCCTAACTAGAGTCAGACCAAGATAACTTGGCAGCGATTTTGACAGCCCAGACAGTGCAAGTGTTATCTTAAACGTCAAAATTCTATAAAATTATGATAGGTATTTGCTTAACAGGCTGGGCTATCAAAATGGCTGCCAACTTAGTTTAGTCTGACTCTGTACGAGCGAGATGCATAAAAAGTAAGTTATGTCTACGCTAGCGTTTATGTCAATGCCAAACTGGTGGTAGTTGTACACAGTAGTATTGATACTTAGTTACGCATTGAACTGGAACCTTAGGCTTAGAACGCACTGCGTTTAATTTCTTGCGGTTCCAGAACCGCAAAAAGTCTAGCGTACGGCATGCTTCACAAGCACACGCACTTGCAAGAATGAAACCGCAAGAAATGAATCGCAGTGCGTTCTAAGCAAGTTCTAAGCCATAGTTGTAGTACTCCGGCTGTATTAGCACGTTCGCATTTTTATTGCCTGTCACGTTCTAACAAGTATGTAAGTGCGAAAGTGACAGGTAAACTGAAAAGCGATAAAAATGCAATCATGCTGCCACCGCTAGCCTATAGTTGGGTGGTTGAACCGTTTCTAAAAAAGAACCCACTAGTTTTAACAGGGAACACTATGGACATGGTCTGAAATAAATCTAGTGAATTAAATTATTTAACATGAATAAAAAATAACAGTAAACTCTTCTTAAATAATATTGGAAGTAAACAAATATTCATGAAAAATACGGTGTGTGATACCGTATTCTTTTATTTAAGTGCAACAGTATGTCTCAATTAATGAATGTGCTAAACTTCCAAAAAATGTCTATAAATATTTTACACGACAGCTATTCCATAACAAGAAGTTTATTCTTATTAAATAAAATAAAATTAAAATATCTTCATTAAAGACAACACAACCATTATTAATCAGAAAATCCTAATGAAAAATATACAATCCTACAAATATTTCAATTTAGTATCTCATCCGTTGATTTCAATCGAAGCTTTACATCTACAGCCAATCAGCCATCTTAGTCTTAGACCGCACTGCGATTAATTTCTTGCGATTTAAGTCTAATTTCTTGCGGTTTCAGTCTTGCAAGTGCGTGCGCTTATGACGTATGCCGTACGTTTTGAGGTTCTGAAACCGAAAAAAAATATGCAGTGCGTTCTAAGCCTTAGGCAGAAAATATAGCTCTTCTATTAGACGATCTTCCTCACAAAGTGTACTTATTATACATCATTCGGACTTTGCTATTGATTTTTGACACACTACTTTTGGTTATTTGCTTGCTGAAGCTTTGGTAATAGTGCAGCCCACGACAACTTTACTGCTTGGTGATTGTACGTACACTACGAAAATAAAACAATATAGGTAAATAGTTATGTGTTTGACAAGGGGGCAAAGTTGTTGTTTAAGCGCTCGTGCTAATATTGACACCCGAACAAGCGAATGATTCCATAATTGAAAATGTGGGAAGTTTCGAAAAGTGGAATCTTTAGCGTTGCGAGGGTTTCACGGCACGAGGGTAAAACAAATTATGCCACCGACTGAAACACAAAATTTTCACCATAGGTACCTACAATAAAATCCTAACTGTGAATCATACAAAATAAACCAAATTAAATCTAAATGAACATTATTAAACATTTGTCATTCAAAATCATAATTTAAAAGTCAATTTTACCAGCGAACATAAGGAAACAACTCAAAATTTGCATCAGATTACTTTGCCCCGACATGTGGATAAAATGCAACTTTCTCATCAGTTTTTGAACAATCAAGAGAGCTTTTACCAGCTGGTGTGGTGAAAAAAATATTTTTGTCATTTGTCGTTTGTAAACAAAAATGTGATAATGATAACGATTTGGTTCCGTGACTAATAGTTTGACGTCATCAGCACTGCGAATGTAGCTATCTAAATTCATGTTAAACAGCAATTCCTAGTACTGAAACTAGGTCTAATACCTAGAATTATCTGTCGAAACAGTTAGTGACGAGGTCAGCGTTGTAGCGAGAGTCAATGGGTTTCGGGAAATGGTGTGAAATTAACCTACCGACGTATAATACCTACAGTCGAGTTCATAAATATGTACACATTTTTCCACCTTGCAATAAGGTGAAAAAATGTGCACATCATTTATGAACTCGACTGTACAATAAATCTGATGCTCTGGTGACATTAGAGCTTACATGTTACGATTACGCCTTATATTGGGTAAATACAATATACCTAATAGCAGCTTATTTATGTATACTTACTAAAAAAATTTGTAAACGTCGTTATGGAGATTCTTGGACTCAAAATAGGGCGCTTTTACACGTCATCGTCCTTGGTAAATAAATATCAATTCCCTTTTAGAAAGAAGTTCGCATGTGTACATATAAGTACTTACTTTTAAAGTAAAATTTGTTTTGTAATTTGTGTCAACTTTTTTAAGTCCAAGATCCCAGAGCCGCCGGAACTTATTTATTTTCTCATGAATAAAATGTATGGCATAATTGTCGTATGCAGAAAACGCAAAAAAAAACCTTTCGGCAAAAACATTTTTTTGCCAATTGGCCAAAACTCATATGTATACTTAACAAAATTTTGCTCCTTATGACCTTAGGAATAAGTGGTTAAATCTGTCGGGTTTCATTTGCCCTCGGCGTATACAATACAATACACATCACAATCTGTTAATGGGAAGTGGATCTAATTTAGCTTGTAAGATTTGACCCCAAGATTACGACACGTATACAAACATTGCAAGTTAAAAGGTTATAATAAAAATCAGAATACATTTGATATCAAAAATGTCCTCCGTTTATATATTGTATGTTTACATACTAAACATAATTCTGTATCCTAGTTACATCGTCGACTGAAAGGTTATTTATGGAGCGACTAACTTCGCAGCGATACAAGTTTGCCGGGCAAGAGATAAAAGAGCTACTTTGAACGCGTGTTCAATTTTGCAAAGCATACCGCCACAGACGTAAAACAGTGAGAAGCCGTAAGTAAAAAGACGTAGTAGAAGTATAGATCTCACCAAAAACATTTCATATCATATGACGACCTGTCTGGCCTAGTGGGTGACCCTGCCTATGAAGCTGATGGTTCCGGGTTCAAATCCTAGTAAGGGTATTTATTCGTGTGATGAGCATGGATATTTGTTCCTGAGTCATGGATGTTTTCTATGTATTTAAGTATTTAAAAATATGTATATCTATTTACCTATATTACTTATATATATCGTTGTCTAAGTACCCGCAACACTAGCTTATTGAGCTTACCGTGGGACTTAGTCAATTCATGTAATAGTGTCCTATAATACTTATATTTATTTATGTAAAATGTTGCCAAGACTAACATGCTCCTACCGTTTTCACACTAAAAATTCATCAGATCTCTTATTACCAAGACTTTTACTCCGTTAATCCTAACCCTTTAACTCTATAAATCCTAACCTTACAAGCTCTAACTCTATAAAGCCATCATCTTGGTTAAACAGTACAGCTTGGCCGTTTCGTTGCTGTGACATTATACATGCTCGTGGCCATCTTTTGTAACAGCAGTGAAACGACCAAGCTGTACTGTTACCCTAAAGGGGCCTACTAATTACCAGTTCGCCGGCCGATATCGGCCTGTCAGTTATTCGCGATTGTCAGCTTTTGCGAATAACTGACATGCCGATATCGTCCGGTGAACTGGTAATCAGTGGGTCCCTTAAACGTAAATCATTTCGAACACTACATCTCGTTGTCTATTTATAGGGAGCGTGCATGAACTGTAGCAGGCAGCACAGGAGCCGTCAGATTTTTGGAGCGAGGCGTAAGTATGATGTTTTTTGTTCCAATGTAGCCCACAAGATGGCAGAACCTACTATGCACAAGAAAACACGTGACGTGTACATGAGCATGTTTATGATTCCGATTCAGGCCACAAGATTGCAGACCCTCCAACGCGCACGGTCCCTATTGTTCGGTATCTATTCATTACATCTGTGTCTACTTCGTTTGCGCGGGTTTTCGCTGACACTTTGCAGACATTGTGTGACAGAAAATGAGTAAACATGTTAGATATTCTGATAAAGTTTGCCAGGTGTCAGAGTTCGCTTTAATTTGGCAAAGAAATTTAAATTCAGGTGACGTACATAAAGTTAATTTATAAATTGACGCTGGATTTTGTTTACTTATTGTATACAAGCACCAAGTTAATTTCGGTTTATACATTCTGTGTATTTCTAATTTAGCCAATAAAAGCCAAATTAACTAGGTATTTTACAATTATAATTTATTTTTATTTTTTATGAGGTAGGGTTAGGGTTACCAGATACAAATTTTGAATTACCTGACAAAATTCCTGATTTGTTTTTTTTCCCACTGCTCATATCGGAAAGGCGAATAAAAAGGAACTTACATTATAAAAAAATCTATTGATAAATATCTATAGATATGTGAAGTAGATATAAATGTTCTGAACTATCTCTAAAACAGATCAACCGCTTAAGTTATGGTTTTCTATAAAAAAATTGTTTTAAAACTAGTGCTGATATAGCACATAATGATACAAGTGCGAAAAATAGGAAATTCGCAACGAGTGGGGATAAATTAAAACATTTTTTTTAGACTACGTCGGTGGCAAACAAGCATACGGCCCGCCTGATGGTAAGCAGTCTCCGTAGCCTATGTACGCCTGCAACTCCAGAGGAGTTACATACGCGTTGCCGACCCTAAACCCGCCCCCTCGTTGAGCTTTGGCAACCTTACTCACCGGCAGGAACACAACACTATGAGTAGGGTATAGTGTCATTTGGCTGCGGTTTTCTGTAAGGTGGAGGTACTTCCCCAGTTGGGCTCTGCTCTAGATCTGGAATGACATCCACTGGCTGTGCCCTACCACACAAAGCGAGATGAAAGACCATGACACATCACATGACCGAAGGGATGTGTTTTAAATCGAAACGAGTATCTTACAACGTTTAAGAGTACGATTATCGCACTAGTGCGGTAAAGTAGCACCATATGTACTAAAGACTCTTAACTCACCATGATAAGAGTTTTTCTTTAAATTCGTAAAAATGCTTTTATTTTTTATTTTTACTATACCTATCTAAAGTCATATTACACATTGATAATATATTTATCCATAGTAAAATGCAGGGTCAGTATCAGCTGGTACGAAGTTTTAACGATTCCAATATAGAATGCAATTATGAAGTACGCTTTTTGAAAACCGAATGCATACAAAGCAAACTAGGGTTCATTAATGTTAAGCTTCCTACAGTACGAATAGTACGAATTTTATCGCAAATCGCTAACTAGATATAATTGGATAAGTTAGGTACTTAGTTACTTTTTCAGAGGATTATGGATGACGGCTTTTCCATATAAACGTAGTCCCCATTTTCCCCTCTGGATATTGATTTTTTTTTTTTTATGTATTTTAACCATAGCTATGCCATTTGAGTTTTTTCGATTTTCTTCTTATTACAAAAATTAGAAGCGAAAAACAGATTTCTTACAAATTTTTGCCCACGTTTGCCTTTTTTCGATTTTCTTATTATTATAAAAATTACAAACGAAAAACAGATTTCTTACAAATTTTTAAATGCTTCTCACTCATACAAAGACCATGCTAAGTTGGCAGTGTTTCTGATAGCACAGACTGTGCAAGTGTTGCTGCTAATCGGTTATGTCAGCCACCTGAGAGCTCGCGAACGTCGCTCTCATTAATCAGAACCCCTAGTGTAAATTTCTTCGAAAGCGTGACGTGACGTAAGCGTTTGCGTTAAGTCTCATTTAGTATGGGATTTAGAAACAGCGCGCCAAGCGGGACGTTTTGCAAACTCAAAATCCTATACAAAATGATACTTAACGCAAACGCGTACGTCACGTCTCGCTATCGAATAAATTTACACTAGGGGTACAGTACTACAACAGTCGCCGTGGTCGAAACCCAGGAGCTATGTTCAATAACAGAAACCGTATTCTGATTGAAATAACAAGTTATGCATTTGTTATGGACAGTAGTTGATAGGTAGTTAGTCTATAGCTATTTAAAAAGGAAACTTACGGAGTAAAACTAAAAAAATCTCAAAACTTATTTTATTACCCAATGGACTGGAAAGTTTCCAAGCGTATTTTTATTTAAAGCTCTAAAAGATTTTCGCTAAAGTTTAGTTTTTCAGAGTCGTTATCTGAAGCTGAACTAA
This sequence comes from Cydia pomonella, assembly GCF_033807575.1. Lineage (NCBI taxonomy): Eukaryota > Metazoa > Arthropoda > Insecta > Lepidoptera > Tortricidae > Cydia > Cydia pomonella. The sequence continues at coordinate 16,984,872 of NC_084718.1, read as the reverse complement.
GCCTGACAAATTCAAGTTCAGGAGTTGTATTCAAAGAATATTTCAGTTCCAAGCAGCTTTGTTTCTTGTCCGGATTGTTAGCACTTCTTTGTAAAGAGGAAATACCAGCTAAGCACCTTCTCAGATTTGAGAATTGTATAAAGTTTCAATTCAATAAATTTATTTTTGCCTGAACATACACAGTTGTCATGGTTAAGTGTCATTGGGGTGTTATAGGCAGACCCCGTTATCAGTGGTGAAGAAACATTGAAAATACTAGGGCTGGCACTACACATTAATATTTACACGTGTATAATTTCATATACCTAATATTTGATGAAAACAATATACCTACTTATTTAATTCATCTTACTAATATTATAAAGAGGAAAGATTTGTTTGTTTGTTTGCATTGAATAGGCTCCGAAACTACTGGATCGATTTGAAAAATTCTTTCACCGTTGGAAAGCTACACTAGCCCCGGTGAACATAGGCTATATTTAAAAAATAAATGTTGAATACCCGTGCGGAGCCGGGGCGGACCGCTAGTAGGTATATATAATGTGAAGCCAATTGCCTTAAAAAAGGTTTCATTTGGTTGTTGAACTCTATAATAATACTTAGGTACTAAATTGACATTTATTTGTCAAAATATGTCTGCTGATGTCATATACTTAATTTTATGTTCGGTAAAAATATGAACTTTCTCGATAATCGTGCTGAATTCTCTCAGTTTAAAATGGAGCAAATGGCAAAACTGGAAATAAACCGATTGCGACGCGGAACAAACGGTTTGTAATTTTAGTAAAACTGTGCAATAGACGATTTTTTTTTCCAATAGTTATTGATAATTTTTTGGTGATAAAACTGTAATTTTTTTATCCTGCAGATGCAACTATGAGTGAAATATAATATATAAAACTGGGAATCATAAATCTTGAAACTCATTATTTACCTATTTCCTGTATATTACACATGTGTATTTTTACATTTCGTGACATAGATACAGATTCGGTGACAGTGAAATAATAAACCAAAAATAATGCGTTTCATCTTTAATTGTTTTAAGCGACATTTATACCAGTATGTCAAATGAAAACGAATTAAATGAATATTGTGTGACAACCCTATGATTCTATTTCAATGAATTTTCACCACTGATAACGGGGTCTGATTATTAGAGCTACGGTAGGAAAAAAACCCGCTCGGACCGATTTAAGATCTATAAAATGCAGGTAGAGTATGAATATTATGAAATGATTTTTTCCGTTAGTACCTAAATCTGTTAAACGATAGATTAGTTTCTTTTGTGCAGCGGCTACCAATGCTACCGCTACTGACTGAAGCCAGGGATCGGAACCGGTTTTTTGGAAAAACTCTGAAATAAACATATATTTCGGTTTATTTTATACTCCAAACATAGGACTCGGTTGTGTTTTTAGATAACGACTTCGTATGATTCGTAGATTGCCCAATTAGAAATGAAATAATTAACAAAGAACGAAAAAATACCGTTTTCGTTCCCATACAAAAAATACCGGTTTCCGATCCCTGGACTGAACAGGAACAAACTCATTTAAAAACAAATTTAACCATGTTAATTATATGGTTCGAATTCATGTAACAGCAGATCGTCATACATTACCCAAACTCGTTATCTCAGAATGAGCTGTTACATAAATTTGAACCTTAATACTATCACGATAGTTGCTTTTTAACGACATGGTTGCTTTATCACGCGCGTAAGACGCCTCTCCATAAATAAAACAATGGTGTTTTATACAATCGTGATATAATAGTGAGCTTTTCAGTCGAGTACCGTGTTTAGGCAACGTAGCTTGCTGAGTTGCCTAAGTAAGGTACGAGATTGAAAAGCTTGATTATATCACTATTGTTTACAATACTTTTCTACGAGTAATCTAAAATAATACTTTATATATAAAACCTAAATAATTAATGAAAATTGGTAAGTAACTCAGTAGACAAAAATGTAAACAAGACATAAATGCGACTTCCGCCCCACGCCCCGCACCCGTTTAGTCTTTTCTATGGGAGCGCGGCGGTACGTGATTGATATTTTTTTTACAGTTACAGCGTATCGAAATAAAATCTTATAGTTGAGTGGTTCATGTATGGGATGAAAAGTACGCAATCATAGTTTGGTTAACGAAATTTTAATTGAACCATTACAGTCGACAAGTAGAAAATAGTACACTGTGCAACGAGGGGGGTAAGTGAAATATTGCACAAGACTCACAAGAGTCTATATATTACAACAATAACAACAATATTCTTACCCCGGGAGTTAAACACAATTGAAAATTGTATAAAACTATTTTAAAGGATTATTAAATTAATCAAATTAAATAATTTTAAACATGAACAAAAATATTAAATTATAAACGTTAATATTTTAAAAGTAAAACACATTTATGCTACTTGGTTTGTATGGAAAAATTATAACTCCCTAGGGAGTTATAACTTTTTTTTCACCATCCATAACTCCCGAGGGAACAAAATAAGCCTTTGTCCTTCAGTACACCTGCATGAAATAAGATCTTTTTCGAGCAAGTGTGATGAAAAGGACACATCATAAACCCTCTATTATACCTTCAAAATCCGTAAATAATGGCCTACATTACGATAAACTGTTTTGATACAATATACAAATACAAAATCTATTTGGTTATGCATTCAAATTTGGAATATCTCTGAAAAAAAAAGCAATTCGATTTGACCTCTATTCTAATATCAGTCGAGATGACTTTTTGTTCGAAATAAAATGTGAATTGCATACAATTTTGACATATCTCGCGTGTTAGTTTGTATCGAATGATACGGAAATAGGCCCCCGACTCTAGTTTGTCTCTGAATTAAAAAAAAAAATACACGCGTGAAAAAAGTTTTCATTTACCGCCATTTGACGTACAGTTTATCTTGTAATTAGTTTTAAGTATAAAATGAATATGTTTTGTTGTTTTTAAGGTAACTATAGCAAAAGTTTCGTGTAAAATAAGCGATAAAAATATTTCGGTGACGCCACCACATATCCGCGAGTTCCGCCAAGAGAGCAACGACGCCCCAACGGAGGCTGTAATTTGGGTTAGTGAATATATCAAAGAAAGTTTATAATATGTTTGTAGATAAAATAGTGTATGTAACTGTACATAATGTATGTGATTGCTGGCCGAGCCGTGCGGGCGCACAAATCTGCTCGGTCTGGCGCCGCTGACGCGCGCTGTGCGGACCCTCAACGTAATGGCGGAGAATATTGACCTATTCTCATGTTCTCTGAATGAATTCACAAAGTCAGCATTGTATATATTATGTTATAGATTTAATGATATATTTTAAATTGTATTTTTATATATAAGTAGTTACACTATTATCTTAGGTTTAGTCCCTGTAAAAATAGTTGTAAGTGTGGGAAATAAAAAATAAAAAAATAAATAATTAGGCATTAAAACACTCGTGTGATCTTTTTAAGAAACTCGCTTCGTTCGTTTCTTAAGCCCACACTCGTCTATTTTAATGCCTTTTATTATGTAGCAGTCACATAAACTACTATTTTTTAACAGATGTCTTTGAGTCTGAGGCGTAAAAATCATTTGAGAAAATTCATACTATATTTATCATTTTCCAAATTTTACACATTTATGAGCACAATGGTACCAAGGAAAAGTTATTTACGATATTAGAAGTGCAGAAAATAGGAAATTCGCAACGAGAGGTGACAAATTAAATCGACGCGTGTTGCGAATTGCCTATTCGCACGAATATCGTACAACGTTTTACATATGGCTCTTTAAAGTTTCGACATATGCACGGAAAGTGCTCATTCCGGCACGCGTTCGGGAAAGTAGTACCGTAAAAGTCTTTAATAAGTAACACGACATGTGAACATTCCATCATTTTTTAACAACCCCGCATTAGGGGGTCGCAATGACCCCTCTGAGTGGAAACCGCTGTTTCTCGCGCGTTCGAAATATTACCGGATTAAAGCTACTTAAGAGAAACATATTCAGGGTTCCTTAGCTTTGCTCCAGTTTTACTCTACATACGTATAAGGAAAGCAATATTTTAAAGGGGAAACGGAAATATTATTAAACTCATTTTTAAGAGAAAAATACATATTATCTAAACAACATACCGACACAACATACCGATATGATGACCGGTTTGGCCTAGTGGGTAGTGACCCTGCCTACGAAGCTGATGGTCCCGGGTTCAAATCCCACCCTCGAATCAAACCCTCAACACAAGCCTTATTGAGCTTACTGTGGGACTTAGTCAATTTGTGTAATAATGTCCTATAATATTTATTTATTTATTTTATTTAACAATCGGTTGTGTCACTCAAGGGGAGTTGATTAAATTGCCAATGTTTATATTGTTCAGTTGCTTCATATTTTAATCATAAATTTATCCTATATGTATGTGTTTCTGTCCTTTGTATTTCTGGTATCATGTTGTACTTGTTGTTGGAGTTGTCACCCTCTTCGCATTTTCTCTAAAACAGATCTCTAACAGACATCATCAATCGAAACACACAGATATTTAGAGGAACACTATCTTGGCGAAAATACGTGTGACTCGGACTAACACAAATACATGTAATGACGGGTACTGGAGGAGCGAGGAGCTGGAGCGTAGTGTAGCGGGTGAGACGGACAGCGCGAACTTGTTTTTTTAAATATGTATCTCTAAAATGTGTGACAAGGACGGCACGATAACGTACACTGCTGCTAGTAAATTATATTTGTTGTCTTGGATTTGGATAGGAAGTATAATATATAGTAATAGGTATAGGCAGATAATCTTCACAAAAGAAGATATGTCCATTTCAACGCTATACAAGAAGTCAAAACGAACTACTATTACTTTCCATTAAAGAAAATACCTGATAAAAAAGAAAAACTTTATGCGCTTAATAAAAAACAATAGTCTACAAAGTCTTTTGAGATAGGAGACTACAATCTTCTTAGTTCTTAGACGAATGATGGTTCGCAATAAAGGTAGTAAGCAGTATCTTGACTTCATTATTCAAGCAAAAATTGATAGACTTGTACCAAGCTTGAGACAGACCACAATAAGTGGGCAGCGATTTTGACAGCCCAGACATTGCAAGTGTTATTTTAAATGTCAAACTTTTATAAAATTATGACATTTACTTAACCCTTACACAGGCTGGGCTATCAAAATCTTTGCCAACTTAGCTTCGTCTGACTCTAACTCTGCCTGCATGACATTTGCAATCGTAAAGTGTGGCCATGTTATCATTAACGTAGTTCTATGAAAACCTCACATAACATAGACATTGTCAACTAAACTCTTCATTGCACATCTCAAAAAGCGGCCAAGTGCGAGTCGGACTCGCGCATGAAGGGTGACGAATCCATAAGGGTTCCGTTTTATGTCATTTGGCTAAGGAACCCTAAAAATAAGTACAAATCATAAGAAAGCAATAAATAGACCTGCGGCCATGTTTTTTTTTGCATATGACTTTTTAGTTATGATGTGTTTCTCTGTGTTTCTGGGATTCTGTCGGTCTTTTTTTTAACACAGATCGTATTTACCTCAAAATGAATATATTTCGCAATAGAGTCCCACCTTGGTCCCAACCAATAGAATGAAATAAACTAGATAGAAGATTCATTTACAAACCTAACATTTAGCTACGTTGGATAATTCTTTAAATTACGTTTTTATTTAATCTTAGCGAAATAACGTCAGAAATAAAAGTAATAAAACAATTTCTTGATAGTTCCGATTTTAAATATGTTTTAATATTACCCTATTATTAAATTATAGTCAAGCTATTTTGAGCGATAAAATTCATTTGTGCAAATAATACTTCTTCAACTATGCTAATATTTTGTTAGCTCGTTAGGTATAATATAATATACCCCGTTTTAAAAATTGGACTAAGAAAGTGTTAAGATACTGTACCTATCCACTGTGACTAAAGTCTCATATCGAGCCCGGAACCACCTGTTTACACAGCCTTTAAATCTCCGATATTAGGAACTTTTCCTAGAAATCCTCAGGTTGAGCGCGATTTATTTTATATGTCAGAGACGATTTCTGCTTTCATATGTCTTGTGCACACGGGTATTACAGTTATTACACTATAATTTTGCACACAGTTTTGAATGATTCACGGTTTCACCGGCGCCCGACGACTCAGCGCGGGCGCCGGTGGCGGCAGGGAAGGCGAGAAACTACCCTCGTTTACATATTGTGAAATAATACGTGAATAATCCGAACTGTTTTTAATATATTTAATGTCTGTGCCTCACGGAAGTTTTGTGATTAAAATATTTGACGGTGTCAACATGCGCGCTGTACAGTTGAGTCGCTCGCGGTACAATTCCCGTGGGATCATTCTTAGGCTCTAGCCAGACTTCTATATTTATTTTAGTTCTTTGCTAATAGGGTAGTAAAGTTTTGACTTGTTTTAAGTAAGTACCTAGTGTCCAAGAAAGTCCAAGTTAATGAAAGTATAAAAAACATTTAACAAACATTTTGATATTGTGAAACAAACGTAGTTTAGTCAAAAAATTCAAACAAATCTTGTACACGCATCCTTTAAACCTCTTATCCCTAGACAGCTTCCAAATCACTATAAAATTATAGTGAACGCACCGAAAAAGCCTCCATCTCTTTCAAGCAAAACACGCAAAAATATACCTTGTTCATCATTGCCAAAGTTCAGAATTAACTGGCAAAATTCTACAACAACAGGCAAACATCGTTGCAGCCAGTATAAGAGCAAATCTTAATAAGGTATGAAAATGCCTCGTAAAGTACCGTTACCAAAAAAGGGTGAGCTAACAAATTCATAAAAGTGGATAGCGGTTATTGCCTCGAGGTAGTGTCGGCAGAACAGTCCTTATTTTTATGTTAGGCGCTGACGGTCCGCGGGAGTTTGTCATACTTTAGCCTGAATGGGGCTTTGTGAGCACTAGCATGAGTGTTGAGATTGCTAAGTTACGATATAAGAAGTTTGACAATAACCTGGGCCTTGTTTTATCACACTGAGAATTGTCACCTGTAGGGCTAAGATGGTCGGTTATTTATCATTTGTCACCATACCTATCACGTTCTAACAAGTATGTAAGCGCGAAAGTGACGGGCATAATGACAAGTGATAAAAATGGTCCCCCAGTCTGACAGGTGCAATTTTTAATCTTAATCATTTTATGCCCTTGTTGTACAATCTACTATTATAATAGGCAGTGCACGAATAAATTACTACCTATTCAACGTGGACAATGTCAGTAGTATCAGTATCTAGATGTCGGATACCTATTTACAGTTGCGATCAGAATAAATGAAAGAGGTTTGTAAATATAAAAGGACTAGCACTTTTACTGCAATATAATAGAATAGTATTTTATACAATCGTGATATAATAGAGAGCTTTTTAGTCAAGTATCGAGTTTAAGCAACGAAGCTTGCTGAGTAAGGTACGAGATTAAAAATATTGATTATATCACTATTGTATAAAATACTTTTTATACGAGTCGACTAAAATAATATTTTTTTACTATAAAACCTAAATAATTAATGGAAATTGGTAAGTATCTCAGTAGACAAATATGTAGTTTAATAGACATAAACGCGCGACTATTTAGTCCAGCCCCACGCCCGTTAAGTCTATTCTATGGGAGCGCGGTGGCACGTGATTGGTCAATCATTTTTATAGTTGAATACAGCGTATCGAAATTAATATTATAGTTGAGTTGGGTTGGGTTGAAAAGTACGCAATTATAGTTTGGTATACTGTAATTGAACCATTACAGTCGACGAGTAGAAATATAAAATGTATTTTCTTATACCTACATAATTTTTCAAACAACTTACGGCAAATCCTAGAACATCAGTCCTTAATAAGCATAACTCTCGCTACGCATGGAGAAAGGTTGATTACCAATTACTCTCTTTCAATGGAACTAATTACAACTTTAATAAAACCATTGAATAGGCCTTTTCCCCGAGCGGCTAGTTGGGAAACTAATTGGATGAAATAAATAATAGGCCAATCACATTACTTAGATATAAAAACGCGTTTTGAGGAATTAATTCCCAGCAAGCTGGAAATGATTTTAATATTTTCATTTGGCATGCGTATAACCCGAGTTTGCTTAATCCCAGGAGGAGTGCATACATTTTGGAAGTCCTAGGAGATATTTTTTCCTAGGATTGCCAAACCACTCGATGTAGGAGTCACCCACTATCAATTACAATGTGCACTACCAGCAATGTTTGGTGGGTCAGACTCTGGTGATAAGGCATTTCGGATTTTTAACATGATCGTACCAAAAATAAAGAAATTCTAAATGGCGGCCATTTTTTTACAACTTTGATTTCTATTACTAACCATTAACCATTGTATTAAAATTATTTTTTTTTGTTCTTGTGTTGTACTAACCAAGCTATGGTCTGCAACCCAGAGTCTGCAATAAATGATTTTATTTCAACTCCGTCACTTATTTTGTAAAGTACCCAATAGTCTAAGATAACTGTTAACCTCGTAAGGCCCAAGGTCCTACCTATAGGACTTATTCAGTTCGATGAAATTTAAATCATATTCAATTGGAACAGAGTTGCATTTGGTTTGTTTCATTCAATTTTCAAACAAAATAAAATCAACTGTATTCCCTGCACTATAGGTTCATATTCTAGTGGCAAATTTAGGATTTTTCATTTCTATGGCTGGGCCTTAGGAGGATAAGGCTGTAAGCATGCTGGCCCTGCATTGGGAGGTTTGCCAACGACGGGGCTCGGAGACCGTGTGTAAACACTAAACACTAACACTAGGAAACATCGAGGCTGATTTAAAATTGATGTGCTTTTGAACTTTGGCAACGTATCTTCGTCTTCGAAGTCAAATTTGATAATTTAAATATAAGGTCTTAAAAAGGACTTCTACCTCAGAAGTAATCTACTGTAGGTAGTTTTGAGGCTATGGTGGAACCAGTCTTCTTCTTCCTCGCGTTGTCCCGGCATTTTGCCAGGGCTCATGGGAGCCTGGGGTCCGCTTGACAACTAATCCCCAGAATTGCCGTAGGCACTAGTTTTTACGAAAGCGACTGCCATCTAACCTTCCAACCCAGAGCGTAAACTAAGCCTTATTGGAATTAATCCGGTTTCCTCACGATGTTTTCCTTTACCCGAAAAGCGGCTGGTAATTATCAAATGATATTTCGTACTAAGTTTCGAAAAACTCATTGGTACGAGCCGGGGTTTGAACCCGCGGCCTCCGGATTGAAAGTCGCATGCTCTTACCGCTAGGCCACCAGCGCTTTTTTTGATGGTGATTAGATTAGATTTATTTATTTCATAATATGAAATTATAATATAAATTATATTAAACTAATCTATATGAATTTATATTATGATCGTCAAAGAAAATTGATTATACATAAATTATAAAATGTCTAGAACTATAGGTACATACAATTCATCATCAAAAATCAATACTTAATAAATTCTGGAACCAGTGATTGGTTAAATAAACCGAAACGAATTCGAACAGCGGGCGGGGCTTCAAAACTGAGACAACGAGCAGTTTAGTTGGCAAATGGCAGCCCAGTTTCACACCGTCACTGTCATAGTGAGAAGAATTTGGGTAGATTATTGTTTTTTCCGTTGGCTCAGTAACCCAAAATGAGACTTGGCCTCCGACACGAGACAGCGCCACTTTTGTCGCTCCTGCGCTACTTCTTACCAACTGTTGACTCGGAGTTCACGCAGATCCGCCTCCATCATGTCGATCCAGTGATACCTGGCGCGTCCAACACGACATCCTGCTGATTTCCCATTGATTTGCACGTTGGCGTTGGCTACATTTTCTCAAGTTGGCCTAACCAACGGAGTTTAGCTATTTACTAAATAAATATGCCAAGTTAATTGCGTATAAAATACATGTACTTACTGCTAAATTCGTAACTCTCTTAGCATTAAAGTAGTTAGGAAAAAAGTTTAAAATGGTAAAAGCAATGAAATATTGTAGATGTTTAAAATGCTTTGCTGTCCGCCTTTGAAGCGAAGTGCACGAAACAACCGCTGCCCTCAATAAAGTAAGTCCCAGAAAAAGAACAACAGACGAAAGCAAAAAGCAAGAAACATTCTCAGAAAGGACGCTTTGAGGTTTTCAAGTTTTCATCATTCACTGTAGGTATATTTATTTAGTCAGCAATGTAATTTAATAAGTAAGTAGGTTGTGTTAATGCAACTTAGCGATTGCTACATAGGTATTGTATTAGATAGTTAACTTTTAAAAAACTGCGTTCCGCCATTTTGTCAGCCAAATACCATGTCAGCTTTAAGGTGAAGTAGCTTCAGAAACCGGATTTAAAAAAAAGGCATAGCTTTTTTGGAACACAATACGGCTATCATAAATTTAACTAGCAATCTTGAGGCCTTTCCTAGAGGGTCACTTTCGCTTTGAATCCTGAGTTTTTGACTTTCGCTTGATAGAAATAAATCACGTACATAGGTCAAGAATGCACTGAAAAAAATTACAACAAACTGCACAAAAGCTAAAAATATTAAAATTGCTTCTAAAAATCGGCAATATCATATTTGGGGGAACGTATCGATAACTTTTTTATTTATTTCAACGTACAAAAAAATGAATGGCAATGGCATTCGGATGGCAACTGTGCCTCAATTGACATTGACAGCGCCCGCGGTAAGGCCGCCATAGTAATTCCGCAACAGTAATACAGCTGCGACTGACTGTCAATTTCCTTAAGAGGGAAGAATAGCTTTGTGATCCTAGCGAAACAAAGGTACTTTTTCTATGAAATTCTATTTCGGGAGAAACCTTAAGTCTTAACAAATGACTTTGATTTTGATGTCGATCGCTTCAGCATAATATGTTCTAGGTTTATAGGTATCGCCATTAAACAAAAAAAAAATAGTATTGCAAATTTTGAAAAAAAGGCACGTATTGTATACGGTATACTTCCATCTTAAGAGGGAATACTCGTCCATACAAAGAGAGAAAATGTTGTTCTACTTCTAAATATTTTCCATTCTTCATGATTTTTTAGTATTTTATTGACACAATGAAAAACTAGGTTGATAGGGTTCCCTTTTCTTCAAAATGTGCGATACAATTTTAAAAGCGAAACCTATAAACGCATCGCAGCATTAACACAGCTTCAGTTGCTACCCAAACGTCACCTTTAATTTATGTAAACCGCTCGCAACAGCGTTTTGATGACGTAACTAATTATCCAATCATTAGCTGTTTTGGATTTGGTCGCGCCTGTCGACTGTACTCAATGAGCATAAACACGAGGAAAACTGTCATCATGGTGCTTGCACCAGTCTCCGAAAATCATGCTTGACGGTGCTGTACTCGATGGCGTCGACCATTTCTGCTATCTTGGCTCTACCACCACCCCAGTAACTATCTCTCGACAAGGAAATAGACACTCGGATAGGCAGAGCATCAACTGTTTTTGGGAGGCTTTTCGCGCGCGTATGGAGAAACCGCATGCTCACTATCACTACATGTACCAAAGTCCTTGTATACCAAACCTGCGTCCTAAGTATATTGCTGTAATACGCATCAGAAACATGGACTACATACGCGAAACAAGAACGCAAACTCAACGATTTCCATATGCGCTGCCTGAGGACTATACTTGGAGTTACTTGGCAAGATAAAGTTAGTAACGAGGTAGTACTCTTAAGAACACAGCTTAACTGCTATGTTACAACAGGGAAGACTTCACCGGCTCGGTCACGTTTACCGCATGGACCCTGAGAGACTACCACGCCAAGTAATGCTGGGTAAGATAGCGGACGTAAATAGACCTGTTAGGCGTCTAAATCTACGATTTAAGGACTCCTGAAAGCGGGACATAGACAGTTTTGGTATTCGGACCGACGGTTGGGAGGAACGCGCCGAAATGAGACCGGAATGGCGTCACGACATAAAAGTCGGAATATCAAAGCACGACAATGACTGGCTGGAGAACCTTAAGCAGAAAAGTTTTCGTCGTGATCTACCATCACCTCATGCGGACTCGCGATTTGTGTGCAATCGATGTGGAAAGAAATGTCGTGCTGCTATATGACTTTATAGCCACCTATGGCGATGCCCATCCCCATAAACTCACAAGCGCCGCAACAAGCATCTACAACAGATGGTGTGGCTTATGATGAGCTGTTTTCAGAAGTAAACTACAATGTAAATACGTACTACATCTACCAACACATACAACTATGTATTATACACTGTTTATGCAGTCATAAAAAATCGTCAATTACATACCTTACTAGCGCACAGTGGGCACCCTGCCAATTTATCCCGACCAAATAAATGCCCGACAAAATTAACGCGTTATTTTGACTGGACCATCTGGCGTTGTGTCGATGAACTTTTAATATTGGAATGGAATTTACCTGGAACAGAGAAATTTATATTACACAGGAGAATTTCCAATTTGAACTACAGGTCAATAACATGTAGGAAAATCAATTGAAATACGTTGGTAACAGTATGATGAGGTAAGTTAATTAATAAAGTTTCATCGCAGAAGACCCTATAAGGTGACATTTTGATGACTATATAGCATTGTGACGAGCGGTTTCACTATACTGTCAATCACCTTGATAAAATGTGTTGATAAATAAATATAATAGGATATTATTACGCAAATTGACTAAATCCCACAGTAAGCTCAGGCAGTGTCTTACGTCAGCGAATAACTCGCGAACGCGAAGCGGCGCGGGTGAATTTAATCCTTTGATACCTATGGAAGTGTCCTACGTGGGCGATCTCCGAATGCCGTTGGGCCGCCGCGCCGCATCGTATTCGCGAGTCATCGCTTACGTAAGCCGCTGCGTCAGTAAGGCTTGTTGTGGGTACTTAATACTTGACAACGCTGTATTATACTTAATACTATCTTATACTTAAATGCGTAGAAAGCAGCAATGATTTAGTGACAAACATCCGTGCTGATCACACGATTAAATGCCCTTACCAGGGTTTGAGCCCGGAACCATTGGCTTCATAGGCAGGTTCACTCTCCACTAGGCGAGACCTGTATGTGCGAGACCTGACGGCAACGACGCAACAAATGTTTTATCAATGGACGGTGAAATTGCCTGCGTCAAGTCTGCAGCAATAGCAGTGCAACAGTACCGCTGCAGTAGCGTCCATCCAAATATTAACGCTGCTGCTGACGCTATCCGAATGTTACCTTAATTCCTTTTTCAAAATTGAACGCAACGGTTTCAATGAATCCAAAATGGCAGCCGTAAACAACCAACAACATTACACAAGGCCAAAAACGATATTTACTGACCCGGTACACAATTAGTCCCGCGGTTAATGGGATGCCTAATGATTTCCATTCGGCGCCATGCATTTATTACGTAAGACGTTATTTGCCAGTTGTTGGCCCCTGGCTCTATATGTAAGAAAAATAGGACATGGTCGACCCCCAACCCCTTTGATCGTTTTACACAATGATAACGGAGGAATGCCCAGGAGTTAGACCAAGCTAAGTTGGCAGCGATTTTGATAGCCCAGACTGTGCAAGTGTTAATTATGACGAATTTCATAGAAGTTTGACAGTCTGGGCTATATATCAAAATCGCTATCAAATAGGGAATGCAAACCGTTTTTAATTGTGTGGGAAAACCGGTTAATAACCGGTTATGAACCGAACTGTCATAAAAATAAAAACCTGTTTGCATTCCCTGTTACTAACTTAGCTTAGTCTAACTATATTAAGTGTATCACCTTGGTTAGACACCTAGCTCAAGCACACTCATTGCTGGATCATTGTCCAGCCAGCCAGCTAGGCAATTGCCTATTTCGAGGTTTTTCATTGTTTTATTATTTTAAACAAAAAGCGCGTTTTTATAAGCAATTGTCATGTTAATAACTATCGTGTAAATATAGGTTTTAAAATTTAATGGTGAGCTTTAGACCTATGTTTGTGTGTGTTTTTTTTTAATCGTTTGAAAGTTGTTTAATCAGGTTTCAAATCGATGACGAATAACAGAAAAAGGCCTCAAGATTGCTATTCATATTTGGCAGCTGTATTATGATCTAAAAAACCCAAAAAGCACTACGATTTTAAAAAACTCTGCTAGCTGAAACCAATAGTTCCACCCAATACACCCTGAATAGGAAACGCAAATCGGTTATAACCATAACCGAAACAATCGGTTATAACTGATTATCCGAAAATTGAATAACCGGTTACGGTTATATTCGGTTATTTATTAATAAGTTAAATTCGATGGATGGATTTTTTGTCAAATTGTAGTAACCGATAATAACCGGTTATGTGATTTGCCCGGTTATTGGATTCCCTAACCCTGATGCGGTCCGTTTTTAATGCATGAACCAATTTAAAACAAACTACACTTCAACGAGGCCATAATAACTTCCCAATTTTCCAGCTTTTTCAAAATGAGAGCCCACAATAAATAGAAAAGAAAAGCCCTTTAAAACGTTTTACTAAACGTCGAGACAATTCTGCTGCACCATATTTTTCAATACGTCTTTTATCTATGAGGATCTCATAATAACTTACGACGTTTTTGTGGTAGTTGAGGAAAATACGAGCTGATTTTCAATTGCTCTAATTGAGGAAGCTGCCATGTGGATTCAGCTCAAAAATACCCATTAAAATACCTAGCGTTGTGAAGTTAATGAATAAAACTTAATGGGCACTATAGTAAATTAAATGTGTAGGTATATACATTAAAATGGCTGTTGGATTTGACTTTCTGCGGTATCCAGTTTCGCAGAATGCCGAAAACGGATTTCATGATCACATGTGACATCAACTTGCATGGATTAATTTTGTTAGAAACATAACAAAATTCGCTACACATAATATTTAACGGTTATTTTTAGTCCCCTTTTCAGAAAAACGTACCAGCGTTCAAAAATCCTAAAAGAGTGCCTGCAACTAGGAATTTAGGAGGGGCATATGAGTAATTCTCAAAACCTACACCGATATGATGAACAGTGGAACGACGTGAATTTTCTGTTTTTCGACGGTACCTTTTTATTGTCCTAACAAAAGACTATAAAATTGAAATAGTAAGAAACTTGGGAATCTTTGTTGTCAACACTATAAAAAGTTATCATTGGAAAACTAAAAAATCACATGTCAGCCATAATATGGCGTCAGTGAGATGATAGGGTAGAAACAGACGTAGATAAGACTTCGAACAAGGTGGACAGACGATCTGGTCTAGGTCTCAGAGTAGTTGTTTCAAGATAAAGCACTTTACATGTCGCTGTGAAGATCCTTTGCGATGCCTATGTTTAGAGCATAGGCGCATGGCACACTGCATCCGATTCGCACGTCGCTCCGACGTGCGGCTGGGATGTCGCTATAATACGCGCATAGCGTTGTCTCTCCCAAACTTAGGAGCGATGTGCCAATCGGATGCAGTGTGCCATGCGCCGTACTTATACTGGCCTATTCGACGTTAAAATTAGTAGGATTCCTTTGCTCCAAGCCCAAGGCCTGATGTGAATCTCGATTGCATTAAGAAACCCTACACTTAGCGTCTCTGGAGCGTCGGCGTCTAGTCAACTCTATGGTTGTTACTCGACGCAACATTAGCGCAATTGCGCAGCGACAACATTTTCCATAGCGCTGACTAGACTCTGACGCTCAAAAGACGCTAGTGTGGGATCTCTATATACAAGATGTTAGATCCGATTCCTAAATCAAGTAACTTGTTCTCGTCAAGCGGAAGGTACAATTCAGCATATAAATCATGAGAAACTTTTTTCATTCGCAAAACCGTGAAGATTCGCAAGAACTTTGTTGTGTGCACTTGAAACGATTTCCTGCTTTCTCCTAATGGCTTTAAGTAGCGTTTTTGCTTGAAATTGCGAGGCAGGTAATTTGTGCGAGGAATGTAAAAGACAGAAGTTAAGTCGTTTGATGGAATGGTTTTCGATGACGTGTTTTTGTGGTGTATGTAAGTTATTTTTTCTTTACTTCACAAAATAAATATACATACAACAGATACATAAAACGAATTCAGAGAGAAAAAAAAAACAATCACATTAACTAGTTCATATTTTAGTTGGAATAAAATCGACAGCACAGTATTTTTTAACTGTTCGGCTAGGTTCACACATCACAATATAGGTACGGGATTTCATCGAATAGCAAAATTTGTATGACATATTTCAAAATCGTTCCGCTAGATGGCTTCCGCGCATAGACGCCGTCTAAACGATTTTAAAAGTTGCCATACAAATTTTGCTGTGACTACGGTATTCGAAAAATAAAACGGGAAAAATTAACGCCGCGTGTGTGTGTTAATTGCATGTAGAAATATGCAAGTAAGTATAACGGGTTAGCACTGATTGACTAGCACGTTAAAGTAATATATTTTTATTTTTATTTTTAGTTTTTGCCGTGTGAATATACAAAATTCAGATGGGACTTGGGCAAGTTAAGTTTTGCTCCATGATAATAAACAAATATATATTTTTTATGTTTACAATTAAATCATTAAGTACAATTGAATTTGAATTTTGCTCCATTGAGAAGAATTCGAATGACTGGTTTCATAAAACATGCGTGTCCCCTTTTCTAGGTCTTTTCAAATTAAAACATGAAAAAAGAAATCGTTAGTGTGATTTTAAATGTTAGACACGTTTTAAATTAATAACCCTTAGATTTATCAAAAAAACGATTTCTGAGAAATCTGCGGAAGTAGCATGGTTCCATTTTTATTACCTGTCACTATGCCTGTCACTTCCACACTAACGTACTTATTAGAACGTGACAGGCATGGTCGGCGATAAAAATGCGACCGTGGTACGGGGCCTGATTTTAATCACGCTGTGTTAATATCTTAGCTAAAAACAGCGATTAGTTTAGAATTTCAGTTGATTCCGTCTAGAACTAACGTAAAATAGATAAAGTTATAAAAAGTGATAAAAAATACAGACAAAGTTATATTAAATATACCACGTGTCTCTACGCTCTGGACATAGATGAATAGGACATATCGATTAGGGCACATCTAACCTAAGTATAGTCGTTAGATTTGTAGCTGGCCCCCAACGGCTTATCCTTTGTCTATTGTTAACTAAAACGGCGCGTGCCATTAACTGCAAAGAAAAGGGCCCGGTCACTTTAACCGGTTATTTAATTACAACTCCTATGGTAATTGAAATAAGATTCAAAATGAACAAATAATTTGCGAGTTCTTGTGTGGTCCCTGAGTGCCGGCGAGTCGAACGCTACCGAACCAGCCTACACACAACATGTGTCCTCGATATGCGTAACAAAGGCGCGTTATACTAGCCCGCGCTCAGGTGCCAATTAGAATTATACAACCCCTTTTTTTTGCAGGTAGTGGCACGCACCGTTTTAGTTAACAATAGACAAAGGATAAGCCGTTGAGGGCCAGCTACAAATCTAAAGACTATACAACAGGGGTGGCCAACTTGATTAGACCCAAGATCTCCTGTTTATTAACGAAACCCTGTGCGATCTACCAATTACATACATCTTGAAACCTTAAATGAAACTGGTCTACGTATTTATATTTTTTGCCTTGCCACGATCGACTGGACTAACAGTCGCGATCGACCGGTCGATCGCGATCGACCTGTTGGCCACCCCTGCTATACAAAGTCTCATTCCCAACGCCACAATATTAACGGAGAAATTAATGATTTATGATTTCATACTTCAGAACAGCCTGTATGTAGATACACCGTAATTAAAGAGTATGTCGTGTTGCTATGCTAGTGTCACTTGCATCTTATCGTCATTGTGAACGACAAAAATACAGTATTAGTATTTGCAGTTGACGATTTATTTGAATTAATTTAACTTTTAAAAAAATATGTTTATCTAATCAAATAATTTACCATATTAGAACATTCCTCAGAAGGAACTCTACTTCACGGGTTCTCGTTCAATGTCCAGAGATTAGATACACGTTGTATATTTAATCGGGTTATATATATAAGTCGAAGGTGGCTCACTTAAACTACCCGTTTTAATATATAGACAAAGTTATACTTATTTGACCGACTGCACTGCGTCGAAGTTAAAATTGTATTCTTTTTTGGAACGAAAGCTCTTCTAAATTGATAGTGTCAGTGAGCTGCTGGATTTGCCGAGGATTATGTACGCGCTTCGACATTCGCTATCTGTATTCACTGAGACGCGTGTGTAGCTGGTATTCAGTAAACATTTAAAAGGGAAAAATCTCTTTAAAACTCAGCTTTGACGCCAGCTGAGCATAAGGCTTCAGACTTGCATGTTTTTCTGAGCGTATACATTTGCTTCCTTTTTCAGATACTTCATCAAACAAACAGTAGAAATAAATGTGTGAACAACTCTTTCATTCAGTTATAAACAAGACTAGCCCCTTAAAACCGGCTAGTAATTCCGTCCGCGCCTTGTTCAGATCCCAACTTTTATGTTTATCGCAGTTGTCCTCTACTTATTACCCACATAATTTATCCGAACAGACCGTATCCAGGAGGCTGTTTCTTTTTTTAACAATATGATTCAGTTTTGACCTGATTTTGATACGACATGGATTGATGTCTGAGGAACTTATTTCACAACGCTGAGAATTGTAGCCTGACAGTATTTTGCTAGTCCAATTCCAAGTAAACATTGACGCTGTGTACCATCTTCCAAGGCTCATAACCAGTTTATTTCGGTTTCCCTCGGAACTTTTATAAGCACTTAAGAACTTTATTGTCACCTAAGAAAACCGGTTTATTCGACGAGCGACAAGGTTGTGTGCCACGCAAACATAGACACGGACATAGGAAGTAACCGATTTTATTGCTATAAACCGGTTAATTTGACAAGAACTGTTCTTGTAAAAACCGGTTCTTCGAGCGAAACCGAAATTAAAAGCTTTTGTGCCAAGTACATGATAACAGTTTGGAAATTTAACCGGTTTCCAAGCCTTGCTATCTTCACATACCGAATCAGAAATGAAGAGATGAATGTCAATGTTACGAGTCAAAAGTTGGTGAAATAGGCGCGCAAACTTACGCACACCGATAACTGGGAGCATGATGCCTTTTGAGATTACTTCGGATCACATTTTGTGAAGCCTATAATTAGCGTTACCGGTTCACGCTGATTGGTGTAGCGGCGCAGATCTATGTCGTATCAAAACACGATGAAAACTATATCAAATTGTTATAACAGAATCCGTCACCTTCTACTTTTTATAAAAGCAAATTGCCCGAGATGTTAGGTGGGCAATAAAAGTAGCAGTTTCATACCATGAGGGAAAAATTACTACATATTTTCATAGAACCTTCCCACATTGCGTAGTTTGACCTAGAACCAACAGAATTGTTATTGCTTACTTACCGATGCCGTATGTGCTGGGGGTAGCAATAATGGGCAAAAAAAAGATCTCACTCTCGAAAAATTGTATGTCCATTTGGCCCCAAGATATCAATGTTCAATCGCATTTATTAAAGGCGATTTAATAAAATATATGACACCGACTGAGGGTTAGACAGTCGCTTCTTTTTTTTTTGTCTTCCCTTGATTTTTTTAACAGATTTACAATAAGATCACAATATTTAACTCCCAGTACAGTGAAATGTCAAAAAATACGATTGTATATACTTTCCTATCCTATTTCAAGCTAGTAACGTGCAATGTATACATAATATTAACTTTGATTGCACAACTCGTCAAAAGCCCTTTTCTCATCCCTTTGTAGTTTCGTCGGCACCAATTTCCTGTGTTCTGACCGCGGCTCTAAAAACAAATCCTACCGGGTGATTCTTACGATAGGGCTTTATATGCATCGACCCTTTTCCTCTACAATTAAAGTACGTCTAATAAAGGCCGAGTGTGATAGGAATGGTCAAAAACAAGACTGTTAAGTAAACACGAGATATGAAGATACATATAGTCATATTTAGAATATAGTATGTTCAATATACAGCGTTTATTTTTGATACGACCGCATAATCAATGGTTTGTTAGTTTAGGCTTTAGTGAACACACTTTCATATGTTTTATAAAAAATGGCCTCCTTTAGTTTTTCCATATAAAACAATTCAGCAAGTAACGTATCACTACTATGTTGTAACTCAAAACTGACGCGACGTCACAACTGTCACAAGTGACCATGATGGACGGGTTACATTGCCGCTCGAAATATTTTAAATTAAATTATGCTCTGTTAGTTAAGGCTAAAATAAAAAAATCTTTCAGAATTGTTTTATAGCACTAAAACCTAGGTCTATTTTATGTTTGCGGTCAATCAAAATAAAAAAATCACACTGTATTACGGGCCAGTTGCAAAACAAATAGCAAACTTAATAGTTCCTTTAATGAAAAGTTTGACAGGTCAATTTTACATTATTTTACACACAGGGTATTTATTTAGTCACCTGCAATAATTTACTGGGAGAATATATAGGTCATACTGAGCAACTTTTACAATGGGACTAACGCAGAAATCACGAAAAAAAAAATACTTTCCCATATAAAATGTCAAGGTCAGACAGACAAAATGTATGAAAAAGTCAAATTTTTTTCGCGATTTCGGGGTTGGTCCCATAGTAAAAGTTGCTCAGCATGACCTATATATTCAGCCCGTAAATTATTGCAGGTGACTAAATAACCACCTGTATTACATCCTCTACCATATTTAACATTGACCAATTCGTTTATTTTGAGAGGTACCACCACCTTTAAGTAGATTCCAAGAAAATAGCACCATCGGGAACGTTGACCCATCTTAATTTGGAATTTGAATAAAACAAAGCCGAAAACGGTTTCTACTAACTAAATCTTAACAAATCACTTTGATTTTGATCTCGATCGCTTCAGCATAATATAATCTAGGTTTCACTTTTTGTAAAAGAAATGGAAATTAGAAAAAAAGGAAAACCTATAAACCTAGTTTTTCATTGTGTCAATTCAATAACATACTAAAAAATCATGGAGGATGGAAAATATATATATTTTTTAAAATTTTTGATTGTATTTGTACATAAAATGTTATCGTGAAACTGGCCTTTTTTTTTTGTAAAATCTAGTTTTTTCAAAGGCTACCAGTTACCTAGGTGTCACTTTTTGACATATAGACACATATTGATAGCAATAAGGATATTTAGACTACGCTCCATAATCGCATCATTATCGTCATCAAAAAGGCGTTTTCCACTAAGTTACAATACGAAGATGTTTTTTTTAATTGTTATTAACTCTGAAACTAGGCGAAATCCAGAAAAGTTTATATGACATTTTAGTCTCTAAATGTTATCAGGTATTCCTGATGTCCACTGTTAAAATCCGTGTATAAGTACGTACTAGTATTATCTTGTCTATGACTTTAACCGTTCCAACTTCAGCTTACACAAACAAGCCAACTTCGCACTTACCATGTTGTTAATTAAAATTGAAAGTTACGGCTTCTGGCCCAGGTGTTTTTAACCGGAAGTTATTTTTAACCAGCGCTGTCCTGGTTGTTTTAGGATTATGAATGAAATGTGTTAGAGATTACTTTGTTTTGATAGGATTCCTTGTTTATTTTACGGGACTAAACAATCTGGAAAGGTTTGAGTTTATTTTGATAAGGAATGGTAAATATTCCAAGCATTATGGAATGTTTTTAAGCGCATTTATATTTTAGATTAAAATGTTTCACTAAGCTGTAAGATTAACATGTCTTGATAATTAAATGGGCTCTAACATAAATACATTTCTATTTCAAAGAAAACAGACACTTCACTTCATTTTATTGCGAAAAATATCTTTAAAGCAAGAGTGAATAGGCTAATACCGATCCAGTAAGCTCCATCTTAGGCTCTGTAAGTAAGCTTTACTTTCCATCAGGTGTGATGATATCATCTAAGTCAATCGCCGATCAGTTTATAATAAATAATAATAATAATACGCGAGTTGGCACAGTGGCTGCCAGCCACTGGGTAAAAAGCGGCGTACACCTCTCAACACCCGTGAGCCGCTCATACCGGTGTTGCCCTTGAGCCATCCTTGATGTCGCTTTTTTTGGGGCCCATCTTGTGAGGGCGAGCATCCGTCTGCCGGAAATAAAATTGCAAACCTTTTATTAGGCAGGCGTCCGATTTTTTATCCCATAGCACAGTATCAGTAGTTCGTCCATCGCTTTCACCCAATAAACTGCTGGTCATTTTAGATTCCATCAACTCTCAATATTTAGTCCTTACACCCTGGCGGGTGCTGCTTCTGCGTGCGTCCTATGACACGGGCAAGAGCAGCGTCCGCTCCGTGTACCCCTTACATTTCATTTAAGTGTCAAAAGGGCCTCTACGTACTGGCTTAGGCTCCGCGGACGCCTCCCAAAGGTCCGGAACACTATTGTTCCGTGATGGGAAAGACATAACATAATAAAACAAACAAAAGATACATATTTCGTAAATAAGTAATACATCAAAATTTAATTGAGCTCTCGGTAATGATTGGATCTACTTAATGCTCTTACATACCCTAAGACCATCAGGCAGCCTGAAACCCTGTGAATTAATTAAACTGCAAGCTTCTCTAATAAGTAGGTATACAAAAGGCCTTAACTTACAAGGACACTTAGGATGTTAGGATGTTTTGTGTCTAGTAAGCGGAGCCTTAGGGTACTATTTGATAACAATCGTTCGCCTAGCGCGAGGCACGAGCGAGTTGATCGCTTGGGAAAATCAAACGACCTTGAGGATGTTTATAGGGCCTTTCCGTCGAGCGAAGTTTTACTTTGGTGTGAATAAATGTTGGTTATTTGACAAATTTACATTATGATAAGGTTTCATATCTGGCGACACCGCGCGAATTATGTCTGTATCGACGTCAGCAGAAGTCATGCGACTTCGCGAAACTTCGCTTGACATATTGGCGACATCGCACGACACACACACCACTAGCACCATGCACACCACCGGGTTGTCCAAGGAAATAAAGACAAGGACATAGGAAGAAACCGGTTTTATGGTTCTGAACCGGTTAACCTGACAAGAACTTTATGGAAATATTCCCCTAAAAACCGGTTTAAAAATTACGAACAAGACCGAAATTAAAGGTTTTG
Organism: Cydia pomonella; assembly: GCF_033807575.1. NCBI lineage: Eukaryota > Metazoa > Arthropoda > Insecta > Lepidoptera > Tortricidae > Cydia > Cydia pomonella. The sequence goes on along the minus strand of NC_084718.1, from coordinate 16,961,811 downwards.
CGCCAAGTACATGATAACGGTTTGGAAATTAAACCGGTGTTCGTACTGATTTTTGTGTTCTTCCGATTCCCTGTTTCATTACAGATTTTTAATGACAAATAAAACGAAGTAGAGCTTAGTATACACCCGAAAAATTACTTACTCTCAAAAGTAATGCAAACAACTTGCCTTGAAATGTACGAACTGATCCATTTTTATTCCTATTAACTGTAAACAAAACTTGTACGTAACGTCCAGCTTTCAGTAGTCATGTCTCGATCAAGTTGAAGATACCAGAGTGCTCGAAATAGTAGCAAACTTCCTTTAACTTTAGTGTTCAGTTTACTAGGTGAAGTTGTTTGATAGTCTGTGAGTCAACTAAAGTAATTTATTACGTTTCACTGGCCAGACTGAGCTGTAGGTATGTTCCTATGCTAAATCTAATCCGAGATATTTAGTTATATCAAAACATAAGTATTATTCAACGAACTAGAATAATTATTGATCGTGTCATTCACGAAGACGCGTGCCTCTTGACTCGTATCGTCATGATATTAAAGGTTAGATTTGACAAATTTGCGCATCATCGTGGATGACACGAAGCAGGTGTATATAGAAGATATCTTAGATATCCAGATTCCACTCTTCATAAATCCCGCCAATCGTAGTATCATCGTAGCTTCGAATATCTCACAATTACAAATTGTCACTAAAAGTTTTGATTGGCTAAAATTAAATTCTATATGTCAAACTTCTTGCACGGCATTACAATATTTGACGTTGTCAAGCTGCGTGTAATACTGTGAAGTTGCTCGCGGCACAATCACGTGGGGTCATTTTTGAGCTCTTGACCGAGCGGAGCGACAAGAATGACAAAAATGCTTTCGTATGTCTGGATATTCTCTTCTACAGGTAGCATTTCTAAACCGATTCGAATGAAATTTTGTGAGCAGGTTTAATAATAATATAGAATTCTTCTGTTGATTAAAATTTTGTCAATTTTCCAAAACGGCGGAGCCATGGGGGCTGGCGAAGTCTACAGCATACAGAGCCACTAGTTCTAGTTCTTTGTTTGTAAATTAGTAAAGTACCTATCCCGTATCCTTGTAAACGTAGTGTACGTGCATCGAGACGTATCACATTAAGCAAGCAGTTCAAGTAAAGTTAGAGCTACACTAACACAGGAAAGATAAATACGGTCCGCATTCAGGACGTCGTTAGTAAAGGCCGCAGGCGAAGGCTAATGTATACCTAGCTTTATGGGGAGGCATAGATCGACAGTTAGGGGTGGCTGTCACTTGGAAAAGCTTTTAAAATGTGCATGAGATATCCTAGCGGTTGTCATTCGTTGTGTTTCTAATACAGCTTAATGTACTTGATAATTACTTTTCGAAGTTTTAGGGATAAAAGTAAAGCTTTTGTATTCAATCCAAATTTTTGGTCAGCTCTTATATCCGCCAAAATCGTTCTCGACGTAGTTTTCTCCCATCTCTATTATAAGCGTCTGTTTTACCAATTTTTTGCGTTCGGGAAAGGTAAATTACGTACTACATGTAGTAATATATCAGTGAACTGCAGAAGATATACCTTTTTTATAATACGTCGGTGGCAAACTAGTATACGGTCCGCCTGATGGTAAGCGGTCACCGTAGATGGATACCTGCAACTCCAGGGGAGTATCCTGCCTTTTCGCCGAAAATTGTATTGCCGAATTTCACTTGCCAACCAACTTTTCGCAGACATTTCATTTGGCAAATAATTATTTCGCAACCATTTCACTTCCCAAACTCATAGTTGGGAAATGAAAATTGCGTACTAGGTTGGGTTAGATTGGATTAAGTAAAGTGGTAAATGAAATACAATTTTCGGCGAAAAGGCAGAGAACCCTCCAGGGGTGTTACATGCGCGTTCCCGACCTTTTAAAAACTTGTACTCTTTTTTTAAAGAACTATGCCTCGAGAAATCCTCGGCATGGGAGCTCATTCTACAGCCCGAGCGTCTGAGAAAGGAAATTCCTCTTAACCCTCACACGCGACCATTTAGGATCTAGGGTGTGAGGATTAACACCCTGCCGACGTGCCGACGAGTATCTTACTTATATAGCACAAGAGGCTTTCCTACGCAACGGAACCGCCGCTAGCGACGTCGCTCGCTATTGTAGCCACAGCTTTATACTTGTATTTCTAGAGAGCTTAGACATGCATTAAACCTGCCACAGTTGATACTAATGATGCCTTTAATTAAATGTTATGTTTACTTCGCTAGAGCAAGATGCATGTAACGTTTATCATTATTTTTAATTATTGCAGCTGAGGTTCATTAGTGTCATGAATCCGTTTACATATTGACTTCGCAGTTTTTAATGAGAGAGAGTAAAAATCAGATACACAGGATGTTTATTTGTTTCACGATTTCGGGGTTGGTCCCATTGTAAAAGTTGCTCAGTATGACTTATATATTCAGCCCGTAAATTATTGCAGATGACTAAATAAACACCCTGTATTATACGTTGGTCACTCACGCCGTCATTTCCGATCTCTCTTCATCGGCGCTGTATCTGTGAATTTGCGTTAATTGATGATTTGTACTGGAACGCTTATGTGTGACCTCGATTGTTCTATGGGCTACCGCACACTAGCGCCTCCCGAGCGTCAGCATCTAGTCAACTTTATTTCTGCTACTCAACGCGACTGCCCAGCGACGCCATTTTCCATAGCGCTGACTAGACTCCGACGCTCAAAGACGCTAGTGTGGGGTTGGTGCTCCGTTTAGTAATTGGGGTGGTCTGTGTTCAGTACAAACAACTGATCTTTATTGGACCTTATATCTTGGTAATAAGGTTCAACATTTCTCAGTTAACTGTGGTACATCTGTACAGTTTCCTGGAATGTTTGTGACGTTCTTCCGCTTCATAATTAATTTAATTTACTTTGGGAAGTTGAATGCCACTGGCAAGTTGCAGTTAGCTAACGCTTTTCTGAGCACATTTCACAGATGAAACAAGCTACAGAGCAACAACTTAACCTTCATACATTTCTATTATGAGTCCAACTCATTCTGAGATCAAAATCAGATAACCTAACAATTGCATTTTTAAAGTTAGTGAGGTCTATTAAGAGGAGTAATAGACTTTAACGTATTAATTAGCAACGCAAAATTGCAGTTTTTATATTGAATTTTTACTACTAAATGGCATGAAACAAATCACTCAAAACTAGACAATATTTGCGAAGGCAGTCTCTAAGCAAAACCGATTTCCGAACCTTGATGTCAGTTGTGCTTTACTGTTGCAATTTTGCAAAACGTGTTAAGAGTCCTTATTCCTACAGACGAGCGTATTTTGTAAAATGCTTCCTTTTTCATTCAAGATTACGACGTAACTATTAGTATTTATTCAAAAACTGATAACGTACTTAAATAATCGTTTCCTAAACTAGGGGCTCCAACAGTTCAAATTTTCATTTTCTCTTTTAAACCTCTTTTTTAATGAGGTTTTTTGGGAGTCTTTTCCAAATTTTGCAGTGAGATGTGGCGTTTCGGTTCTCAATTTTGCTATAAACAAGAATCATTTGGTACATGAATGACTACAACTTGATTCAACATATCTCGTACGAGGGGCTGGAATGATTAACAATCGAAGATTCATTTGAAAAAACTGATAAAATACCTTCCGAGTTTTCTTCATTTTTTTGGCGAAAACAGGGTTTTATTATATTTTATTTCCGCAAATTGTACGCATATTTTGCTTTAAAAATAATATTATAGCAAACTGTAACTTTATGTTAACCTATAAAAAAAAAATTGTAACTATGGGACCTACATTGCCGTAAATTTATATTTTTTTAAAACACGTATAAATCACGCAGCAGCGACGCCCCGCTCTCAGTCCGCGCGGAGCGCGCTTAGAGGACGGACCTGTGCTCGATTGTCAGGTATTCGTTGCGATCGTAATCAGCTACGGAGTTCCGAGAAGTGCTATATACTGCGATTAGAAAATCTTAATAAAAGTTCATTTTTTACAGTATGCCTAACAGACTCGCTTATTGATGGATTTTCAGTGTTACTTTTTTTTTAATACTAAGTCGGTGGCAAACAAGCATACGGCCCGCATATGTACGCCTGCAACTCCAGAGGAGTTACATGCGCGTTGCCGACCCTAACCCCCTCCCGCCCCTCGTTGAGCTCTGGCAACCTTACTCACCGGCAGGAACACAACACTATGAGTAAGGTCTAGTGTTATTTGGCTGCGATTTTCTGAAAAACGCATTTTCACTTGAAATTACGTTAGGGTTTGCATTATTATTTTTGACCCGGATGAAGTCCAAGTTCTCATGATGGAGTCAGGAGTTGGTCACCAGAACTCCTAATCTACTAATTATAATCCCATCGTGATGGGCTCAAAAGATTTGCCCTGACGAACACCATCGATCTAGATGAGGTACAGGGTCTCATGATGGAGTCAGGAGTTGGTCACTAGAACTCCTAATCTACTCATTATAATTCCATCGTGTTTGGGCTCAACAGAGTTGCCCTGATGAGCACCTTCAATCTAGATGAGGTCCAGGGTCTCATGATGGAGTCAGGAGCTGGTCACCAGAACTCCTAATCTACTCATCATAACTCCATCGTGTTTGGGTTCAATAGAGTTGCCCTGACGAGCACCATCAATCTAGATGAGGTCCAGGGTCTCATGATGGAGTCAGGAGCTGGTCACCAGAACTCCTAATCTACTCATCATAACTCCATCGTGTTTGGGCTCAATAGATTTGCCCTGATGAACACCATCGATCTAGATGAGGCCCAGGGTCTCATGATGGAGTCAGGAGTTGGTCACCAGAACTCCTAAACTACTCATCATAACCTCATCGTGTTCGGGCTCAATAGATTTGCCCTGACGAGCATTATCAATCTAGATAAAGTCCAGGGTCTCATGATGGAGTCAGGAGTTGGTCACTAGAACTCCTAATCTACTCATTATAATTCCAACGTGTTTGGGCTCAAAAGATTTGCCCTGATGAGCACCATCGATCTAGATGAGGTCCAGGGTCTCATGATGGAGTCGGGAGTTGGTCACCAGAACTCCTACTCTACTCATCATAACTCCATCGTGTTTGGGCTCAATAGAGTTGCCCTGACGAGCACCTTCAATCTAGATGAGGTCCAGGGTCTCATGATGGAGTCAGGAGCTGGTCACCAGAACTCCTAATCTACTCATCATAACTCCATCGTGTTTGGGTTCAATAGAGTTGCCCTGACGAGCACCATCAATCTAGATGAGGTCCAGGGTCTCATGATGGAGTCAGGAGCTGGTTACCTGAACTCCTAATCTACTCATCATAACTCCATCGTGTTTGGGCTCAATAGATTTGCCCTGATGAACACCATCGATCTAGATGAGGCCCAGGGTCTCATGATGAAGTCAGGAGTTGGTCACCAGAACTCCTAATCTACTCATCATGACCTCATCGTGTTCGGGCTCAATAGATTTGCCCTGACGAGCATCATCAATCTAGATAAAGTCCAGGGTCTCATGATGGAGTCAGGAGTTGGTCACTAGAACTCCTAATCTACTCATTATAATTCCAACGTGTTTGGGCTCAAAAGATTTGCCCTGATGAGCACTATCGATCTAGATGAGGTCCAGGGTCTCATGATGGAGTCAGGAGTTGGTCACCAGAACTCCTAATCTACTCATCATAACTCCATCGTGTATGGGCTCAATAGAGTTGCCCTGACGAGCACCATCAATCTAGATCAGGTCCAGGGTCTCATGATGGACTCAGGAGTTGATCACCAGAACTCCTAGTCTATTCATCATAACTCCATCGTGTTTGGGCTCAAAAGATTTGCCCTGACGAGTACCATCGATCTAGATTAAGTCGAGGGTCTCATGATGGACTCAGTAGTTGGTCACCAGAACTCCTAATCTATTCATCATAATGGTAATTTGATGGTGCTTGTCGGAGTAAATCTATTGAGCCCAAACACGATGGAGTTATGATAAATAGATTACGAGTTCTGGTGACCAACTCCTGACTCCATCATGAGACCCTGGACTTCATCTAGATCGATGGTACTCGTCAGGGCAAATCTATTGAGCCCAAACACGATGGAGTTATGATGAGTAGATTAGGAGTTCTAGTGACCAACTCCTGACTCCATCATGAGACCCTGAACATCATCTAGATTGTTGGTGCTCGTGAGGGCAAATCTATTGAGCCCAAACACGATGGAGTTATGATGAGTAGATTAGGAATTATGGTGACCAACTCCTGACTCCATCATGAGACCCTGGACTTCATCTAGATCGATGGTACTCGTCAGGGCAAATCTTTTGAGCCCAAACACGATGGAATTATAATGAGTAGATTAGGAGTTCTAGTGACCAACTCCTGACTCCATCATGAGACCCTGAACATCATCTAGATTGATGGTGCTCGTGAGGGCAAATCTATTGAGCCCAAACACGATGGAGTTATGATGAGTAGATTAGGAATTATGGTGACCAACTCCTGACTCCATCATGAGACCCTGGACTTCATCTAGATCGATTGTACTCGTCAGGGCAAATCTTTTGAGCCCAAACACGATGGAATTATAATGAGTAGATTAGGAGTTCTGGTGACCAACTCCTGACTCCATCATGAGACCCCGAACTTCATCTAGATCGATGGTACTCGTCAGGGCAAATCTTTTGAGCCCAAACACGATGGAATTATAATGAGTAGATTAGGAGTTCTAGTGACCAACTCCTGACTCCATCATGAGACCATGAACATCATCTAGATTGATGGTGCTCGTGAGGGCAAATCTATTGAGCCCAAACACGATGGAGTTATGATGAGTAGATTAGGAATTATGGTGACCAACTCCTGACTCCATCATGAGACCCTGGACTTCATCTAGATCGATGGTACTCGTCAGGGCAAATCTTTTGAGCCCAAACACGATGGAATTATAATGAGTAGATTAGGAGTTCTGGTGACCAACTCCTGACTCCATCATGAGACCCTGGACTTCATTTAGATCGATGGTACTCGTCAGGGCAAATCTATTGAGCTCGAATACGATGGAATTATAATGAGTAGATTAGGAGTTCTAGTGACCTACTCCTGACTCCATCATGAGACCCTGGACTTCATCTAGATTGATGGTGCTCATCAGGGTAAGTCTATTGAGCCCAAACTCGATGGAGTTATGATGAGTAGATTAGGAGTTCTGGGGAGTTCTGGTGACCAACTCCTGACTCCGTCATGAGACCCTGGACCTCATCTAGATCGATGGTGTTCGTCAGGGCAAATCTTTTGAGCCCAAGCACGATGGAATTATAATGAGTAGATTAGGAGTTCTGGTGACCAACTCCTGACTCCATCATAAGAACCTGGATGGACTTCATTCGGGTCATAAATAATAATACAAACCCTAACGTAATTTCAAATAACACTGAAACTCTATAGCACTAATGTGCGCAAACGATTGGCATCTTGACTACGCAGCATGGGTGCGTAGCCACCATGCCAATCGATACGACAACGAAACACTATCTGTCTCTCTCTCGTACTAATATGCACAAACGATTGGCATCTTGGCTGGGCAGCATGGGTGCGTAGCCAACATGCCAAACGTTTACGATACGACAAGGAAACACTATCTGTCTCTATCGCACTAATATGCGCAATCGATTGGCTTCTTGGCTAGGTATCATGGGTGCGTAGCCAACATGCCAATCGTTTACGATACGACAACGAAACACTACTCTCTCTCTATCGCACTAATATACGCAAACGATTGGTATTTTGGCTAGGCACTAAGCAAGTGTGTGGCCAACATGCCAATCGTTTACGATACGACAACGAAACACTATCTGTCTCTCTATCGCACTAATATACTTTATTTATACCTGCAGTCATTTAGTAACTTCTTCATTTTCCATTGGTGTGAAAGAGACAGAATAAAGAGCAAGGGTTATAGTACACTCTGTAGTCTGTACACTTAGTAGTAGTGTACATAAAAAAAAAAACTACTGTGCATATACAATAAAATAAAGAGTGCCCATAATATGATATCATATGACACTAAAATTAATGTTGCTTGAAATTATATTGAAAACTATCAAGATTATTCTAGTCTGCATTGAAACGCGCGTCGCGTTGCCGGCGCTCGCGTACCGAGCGCCAACGCCATCTATCGAGCGTTATTTCGTGAAATCGGAGAACGCTCCAAGGATTAAGGGCTCTTAATCGCAGCAGTAATGCACCTACGAACGTCAAACATACGATTCATACGTAATGAATGCAGCTGCAGTTGCCATCCGAATGAGACCTTAACTCGTGGATATTTTCAGCACGGTCCATTAAAACTGTTTCTCTCTAAGATCAGTACTCAGTGTCATTGTTATCTCACTTACAGGCCGATTCGAACGTACTTCTACTGACATCAAAATTATATTTAGTTATCGTGCGTCTCGCTTGCGCCAATACATGTACGGCCAAGTATTAGCGAAATGTGTGATAACTGAATGACATCATTTAGATGTCATTCTTATGTCCGTGTACGTTCTAATAGGCCTGTATTAATATAAGTGGGGTCCCAGCGCGCACAAGTTTTTTGGAGAAATCGCGAAACGTCTGGTTGACGTAACTGGTGACCGAAGAGCTGGCGGCTTCCTCGCACAACGTATCAGTATTGCGATACAACGAGGAAATGCCGCCAGCATCCTTGGTACAATGCCTCAAGGGCCTATTTTAGATATAAGCTAGTTATAGTAATCATCTGTATATATCCATTATGTATATTGTTATTGTCAATAAATACAATTCCATTATATAAGTACATAATATCATTTGACAAGCAGTTGATGTTGCCAGGTCTAAATCATAGTTTGCTTAGCATGATTTATTTAGATTTATACTTTGTTTCTCAGTTAAGATAGTTTATTATTCAAGTAGGCATATTACAATGCGCTTATGAACGTCAAATAAAGCTACTTCGGTTCTAACCCTAGACCTCTGACCCGAGAAGATTTAAATCCCCCCTCAATTGGACGAGGACCCATCCCGATATGGACCGGCAAGAAACTCGGTGGGACACATATTTTCAAAACATTACATCTTATAATTAACATGCATTAAATAATTAAAACACTAACTACTCATTGATTGCATGAAAAATACGCAAGTATAACGGGTTAGTACTGTACCCCTAGTGTAAATAAATTCGATTTCGAAACGTGACGTACGCGTTTGCGTTTAGTCTCTTTTTGTATTAGATTTAGAAAGAGCGCGCCAAGCGGGACGTTTTAGAAACTCAAAATCCTATACAAAATGAGACTTAACGCAAACGCGTTCGTCACGTTATGTTGTCGATCAAATTTACACTAGGGGTACTGATTGACTAGCACGTATCTGTTCGTGGATTAGCAAAGTAATGTTTTGTGTGTTTAATTAGTATGGATTTCGCAAAGTAATGCCTGATTCTATTCATGCATTAAATAAGAAAAAATACAATTTAAATGACTATATAATTCATGCAATTACATACAGTAGGTACACCGACCAAGAAGATCATGACCAAACCAAATGTCAGATTGGGGGCCTACCGCGAATACCGAAATTCGCAAATTGCGGGAATCTTTCTCTTTTACTCTCACGAAGACGTAATTAGAGTGACAGAGAAAAATGCCCGCAATGGACGAACTTCTATTTTCGAGGTTATAGCCCAGTAGTCCGTGTCATTGTTTTCCGATTCACTTTAAATAGTAATTTATTAGAAATTCCATGTCGCTTAGGACCTTCTGTTCTGGAGACTATCAGGAAACGGATGTTGCAGCAAATTGCCGTTTCGAATGTTTGTTGTATTGTCTATTGAGAAGGAAATTGTTTCTTGCGTGAAATTAAATTGTACTTGGACTTTGAACAAATTGAACAGCTATATACATATAACAATACTATAGAATTGAAAATTTCGAAAAATAAACGATAAGGCTTGTAAAATTTTCTGTTTTATATTATATTCGAGATAGCTTTTTGAATCTAACGAAATAACGGTAAATTTTCTATGAAATTATATTTCGGGAGAAAGCTGTTTCCACCAACAAAATCTTAACGCCCTACGAGTCCTCTATAATAACATGTTTAGGGTCCTGATGGGACTTCTTAGATTCTGCAGCGCATCTGGCATGTTTGCCGACGCCCACGTAGAGGATTTCCACGCCATAATGCGCAAAAGAATCATGTCAATAAGAAGCAGAATCCAGGGTAGTCCCAACAGCATAGTAAGTATGTTAGCGGATAGGCCAGACAGTCTTTTGCTAAGGCATTGGATGTCCGCATTAATAAACCCCCATTCTGGGGATGTTTATTATTTTAATTGGACAGTGGTGTAAAATTTAGTAAGAGTATGTATTTTTATATATTATTATTTTTATTTTATTTTTTGTAAATACAAATAACCTAGGTTATAAGATACACAAACTAAAAAATGTGTACCACTGAGTGTCTGAATAAAGAATTAAATTAACAAATCACTTTGATTTTGTTGTCGATCGCTTCAGCATAATATATTCTAAGTTTATAGGTTTTGCATTTTTGAAAAAAAAAAATTTTTTTGTTTTTCAAATTTTGAAAACAAAAATGTATATAAGTACCTAGTTTTTCAGTGTCAATAACATACATAAAAAATCATGGAGAATGGAAAATATTTAGAAGTGGAAAAACGTTTTCTCTCTTTGTATTGACGATCAAGTGGTATACGTCCCTCTTAAGGAAAATGCAAAGGATAGATTCAAGACGTCTTTTCCTGATAACTTTGTATAACTAGATTACCGAAACAGCTGCATTTCTACGTAAAAGCTCGAGATACGTCCTTTGCGCGCGGGTTGGAGATTTGAACGGTATCTAAACTCTTAACTGCATATTGGACCGCGAAACCTAGACGCCTAACGTGAAGATAGAATTTCGAAAGTCCGTTTTCTCTATTCGATTCTCTATCGCTCTTGCATTGAGTGACAGGGACGGAGACTGACAATTTTCGAATTTCGAATTCTCCGTTGGCTCTGGAAGAAAACATAGATAATGTAAATGTGTGTAATGTAAAAACCTGGAGTTGCATCAGAATTTAGCGGTTTACTTATAGATTCGGCTTTTGACAATAAGTCCTAAGTTTTATTTATGTTTCATATTTTTATACTCTTTTAAGTTTATTTTTTGTAAAATAATTATGAAATAAAAGATAAATTAGCAGCAGAATTCCCATGAGGCAGCTTTTTAAATACACTCACGTTTTTACGTCGACAATTGCTATTATGGAGAAAGAGATGACGAGTAATTTTTGACTTTAAAAGAACGTGTGTTTCTTGCTTTAATTTAATTAATCAAATAAAATCAAAAATAACCATAAAAAGCTGCCAATTTTTTTATACAAACGTATGAGATGACAAAAGAAAATTACAACGGCTTCCTCGCACAACGTATCAGTATTGCGATACAACGAGGAAATGCCGCTATCATCCTTGGTACAATGCCTCAAGGGCCTATTTTAGATATAAGCTAGTTATAGGAATCCATTATGTATATGTAAATAAAGAATTATAAACAGAATATGTATATAGTTTACCACGAAATGGCCCCACCTCTGCATAATGCTCATCCGAAAGTCAGCGCTGATCTTCCTGCGAGACCGTACCCGTTAAATGGGGGCTCCCCGCGGTTTTCATCAATTTTTAGCGAGTTTTGAGTCGTTACTCCTTCATTTGCACTACAGATAGAATTATAAGACAAGCGGCTATCGGTTCTTTAATCTTTTATCTCCATTTTTGTCTGACGGATTTTGAAAGAAACTAATACTAATTTTTTTTATGATTTTTTATAAACATTGTCTAAACAAACACTATTTTCGTTACTAGACTGCTATGAAAGATCTTACATATATGAGATCTACATATTTGGGTTCGTCTTGGACGTCTCTAAAAATTTGTCAGAGAGTTTAATTTTATAATAATTAGCAAAAAAGTTATGGCCAGAAAACCAGTTTTTTGGCCTAAAATTCTTCAACTTTGATGCAAAATATCTCGAAGATAATGAACTTTGAAGTAAAAATGGGATACTATATAGCTTACACCCGTTGCTTTTAATATGATTAGCTACTAAAAACATTAGAAAACTAAGGGATTCAGATCGAAAGTCATTGGCGTTAGGGACCCCCTTAAGCTGAACGTTAAAATTATATGAACTTTAACCATTTTCATTTTTCTAAACAGAACAGATTCGCCCGAAGGCTCACTCTTATTAATTGGCCACAGCTGTCGTTCTGATCCAATTACGTTTATTTACAATCCCGCCGTAATGAAATCTACCGTCTAGGCTCTTTATTGAACAATGTTTTTTAAATACTGAGGCAGTTCTGAAGTTTTTGGGGATAAAAAAGGATATAGAGGCATGATTGATTCACAAAGAAGACTATAAGACGACAAGGAATAATAAATAGCTTTTTTTTTCAGTAAATACTTAAGAAAGTAAAAAAACACAAAGACTTGTGTCAAGCTAATTATTGCTGGATTTGCTGGTTTTGAATATACAACTTAAAAGTGGACCAATGTTTACTTTAACGTAATTATAATAGTAAGTTAACCTTTTCGCCGCCATTACCTTGATATAAAGTCAGTACATTTCGTGCCCCACACGCCACGACTTCATATCAAGTCGTGGTTTTGGTCAGTACCCCTAGTGTAAATTTAATCGACATCATAACGTGACGAACGCGTTTGCGTTAAGTCTCATTTTGTATAGGATTTTGAGTTTCCAAAACGTCCCGCTTGGCGCACTCTTTCTAAATCCAATACAAAATGAGACTAAACGCAAACGCGTACGTCACGTTTCGAAATCGAATTTATTTACACTAGGGGTACAGGTTTGTATACGTGCAATTTTTGACGTGGCATTGATGACTGTATTACGTTTATTACTTCATTGACGTGGCGGCAAATAGGTTAAAGTATGTATTACAGTGCCTGAGAATCGTATGAGAATCCTGTCAGGCATAACAAAAAAAATAGTTTCGATTCGAGTCGGACCAAGTTAACTATGCATCACATTGGTAATTTGAAAAACTATGGCAATGTCATCATCATGTCAAACTTACTTATATGCAAATATGACGTTTATAATTTATAACACTCCCTTACTTTGTTCAGTTCAAGTCAGTACAAAGTTAAGTACCTTACCGGCACCGAGTTTGTATGGCGGGAACCGGGAATTCCGTTCCGGTACTGTATTTGTATAGAAAGCCAGTATACCAGGAGCACCCTCTAGGCCTTAGACGGACTCTACAACTTAAGATGGTCCTGCTGCCGCCGCAAACCACTACACTTATCTTCTCCAGAAGTGGCAGCATGGTTCCATTTTTATCACTTGTCACTATGTCTGTCACTTTCGCACTTACATACTTGTTAGAACGTGACAAGCATGGTGACAAATGATAAAGAGCCGACCATCTTAGCCCTAAAGGATGTCTGTGAGTTGACTGGCTTTAACCACAGAATAAATAATAGTGCTACCGAACAGAAATGACAATTCCAATAAAACTGAAGTTTGACAGCGATTCAGGGAGGGATTTCTAATGTATGGTACTATCCCTTTCGGCTATTTAGGGTTGTCAAAATGCGAGTTACCTTATCTGTGGTCGTACACGCAAAGGGACGTCAAGTTGTGCGAACCCTAATAATTGCTCGGAGCAATGCTGAGCCGAACGGAGCCGAGAATTATCGAAAGGAGGAGTGTCGCCCCACTGCTTTGACCTCGCCGCCGGTCATGATAGCCACCATTTTTTTACTCCCGATTTTTCCTACAAAGTCACACGCATACAAGTAACATTAGTCTACACTTTCCGCTCCCTTTCCTCCAGTCCACACTGTTAACTTAAATGTAAACCTTATTGCAAGGACATAAAGTCCACAGATGGTCAGTTCAGTATTGTCGTTAGTACAGTCAGCACTATACTTTAATAGATAAACAAAAAGAGATAATAAAACTCGCATCAGACTTGAACATTTTTTTTTTGTGTCGTTGTTTCGATATCCTTGAAAAAATGAAAACTGGATTGAAACATGTCGAGCGTTTATTCGACTTAATAATACGTGAGTGACCCATTTAAAATAATTTAAAAAAGAAAAACCTTTATGTAAACCCTTTTTATGTGCAAATAAATGATTATGAATTATGAGACATATTAAAATACGTTTATATCCGGCTTTATTTCCGACGTTACACTGGTGGTCGCATAAGTCCCAGCCAAATGTCAAAACAGAGATTTGGTTAACTACCTTAGGAAAAGAAGGAGAGATATGTTTCTATACAGAACAATTAGACTTTGACAGATACTTCTGAACACGAACTGAAGAGACATATCTATTTGAATGTATTAAACGGTGGCAGATACTTTTGGCGCGCTGTTTCATCCGCTACTAGTGTTGGTTAAGACTCGAGTCCTTCGAGTCCTCTGCTTTAAGACTCGACTCAATTTTCGGTCTCTTATAATTAAGACGAAACTCGAGTTCTTATTATGGAGAACTGAGTCTTTTGTAGAGACTTGAGTCGTTTTCAGAGATTTTTTTACAAATAACTTATAAATGCGTTGTCTTTATGTAAAAATCATGTATTGTTAACTGACTATTTATTCGGAGATAAGAGTCCTTTTGAGTTGCGCTTAAAAAAGACTCAATAAAGTATTCGACTCAGGACTTAAAAGACTCAGAAGTATACAGTTGGTGTCCGGCTGTTTGCGCAACCAGCCGGACAACAGGTGAGATATCCTCCATAGACTTGTATACATTTTGTTGGTGGCCGGCGACTGGTTGCGCCGCGTGGTGTCCCGGTGAGATACGGCCCTTAAGCTTTGTCTAAGTCTCGTAAAAACAAGTCGAGTTCTTCAATTTAGGCTCAAAAGACCAACACTATCCGCTTCTATTGATGCTCACTGTACATCTCGGACACCTGATCCGTTGCGACCCACTGCGCAAGTAGGTACTCGTACGTATCATTTACATGTGCCGTAATCAAATGGACAAAATTCTTCTGCACACCGGCTCGTTTTATGCGAGTGATTGATTATTACAAGCTTTTATTTAACTTGCCCTGTTAGTATGTTATTTTGTTAGTGTTAAATCTTGGAAGCTAAATTTGACCCACTTTCCGAATTCCGATTGAGCTGAAAATTTGCATACATATGTAAAGCCCGACTTGAAATGTATGATCAATATGATCATTGTCAAAAGGGCGCTTTTTTCTCATGTATATGCTGACAGTTCAGTTTAGTATGAACAATTTAGTTCCAATGAAATTCCACAATATGGCGCGTGATCATATATTACTGGTCAGGCTTTAAGTCGGGTGACAATGCAATATTATGGTACCATCGAGCTGATCTGATGACGGAGACAGGAGCTGGCCATATGAACTCTGTGATGAAACACCGCAACCTAATTCTGTTTGGGGATTTTAGAATTGTCTAGACGAGTATTAGTTGCCTGTGGTAAGAAAAGTACAGTCAGCGACAAAAGCCAAAAATGAACGCCTTCAAAAAATAAAATACAAAATTCTTTATTTCATTAAATGTCGCTTAATTATAAAAAAATAGCTCTCTAAACTATCCGGCCTCAGCCACCGGTTCCCTAAGTTGAATATAAAATATAATCTAATTTGTACTAATAACTACGCCTGGCATTTTCGTAGCAGAAAATTGCTAATCATCAAAATGGAATACATAAATGCTACCGAGCATGTCTAACGACGACATTGTAAAATGGGAGATAAAATATATTAGAAGAGCGAATATATACAGTGCCTAGGGCTTTTACTAATTTGTAATGATATTATGTGCTTAAAGGGCATTCTAAAAAAGGTCGGGGACGAGACGCGTATGGCAGCTACCTAATTGAAAACCGTTGAATTAAAAACTAAGTTATTAAACGTTATCATTTACCTAAGTGCCTTTATTAGATGTGTTAAGTGTATGTCTGGGATGCCCCTTGAGTGTAGTCGTTAGTTTTCAAGCTGGCCCTGACGGCTAACACATTGTGTATTGTAAGTAAAACCGCACGTGCTATATAGTCGTTCGATTTGAAGCTGGCCCGGAGCAGCTAATCTTCTGTTCTGTCTATTAATAACTAAAACCGCGCGTGCCACTACCTGCAATAAACGGGTCGTATAATTCTAATTGGCTTCTGAGCGCGGGCTAGTCCAACGCTCAAATAAACAGTGTACCGCGCAGTAACGCGCCTTTTTTCCGCATATCGAGGACACACTTTAGACTGGTTCGGTAGCGTTCGACTCGCCGGCACTCAATAACCGTAAACGGACCACACAAGAAATCGCAAATTATTTTTCCATTTGTTCATTTTTAATCTTATTTCAATTACCATTATTACCATAGCAGTTGTAATTGAGTAACCGGTTAAAGTGACCGGACCATTTTTTTTTTGCGGTTTTAGTTCACAAAAGACAAAGGATTAGCCGCTCGGAGCCAGCTACAAATCTAACGACTATACTTACCAGCATAAAAAAGGAACGGTCACTTTAACCCGTTCTTGAATTACAACTCCTCTATAAAATGGAATAAGGTTCAAAATGAGGTAATGGAAAAATATGTGGCGAGGCTGTGTTTGGTGTCCATCTACGGTTACTGAGTGCCGGCGAGTCAGAACCAGTCAAAAATGTGTCCTCGAGATGCGTATCAAAGGCGCGTTATCAAAGAGCGCAATTACACTGGTTTTTTGAGTGTTGGAAAACCCCGCGCTCAGGTGCCAATTAGTGTTATATGAGCGTTTTCGACCCCGTATCAGTTCCATCGTGAGTAAAAATTATTTTAAAGCTAAACCCATAGTTAATCCCGTAATAACCCTGGGAACTAGTTGTCAGCCTAAGCCGGCTCCATCATTAATTTGGACCCGCTTAGGTCCAGACACACCACAGATCATTTACCCAGATGAATAGACCATGAACACTGTCCGCCGAACGTTAATTAGAATTGAAAATAATGAAAATTAACCATTACCAATTGAACCGTAAACTGTAACCGTCTCCGTTACGGTTTACGGTTCAATATGTAATGGATATTTTTCAATTCTAATTAACATTCGGCCAACACTGTCACCAGTAAAAATAATCGATGTCTATAAGCCGATATGCGACTTTTAAACCTTGCTTATAACGGTGAAGAATGCAATACTGTTCCAATGTTTTGCGCGTAGTATAGGTACAACAACGCCTTCAAAGTGCTGGTTGAGGTTCAGCAGCGCTTCTGCGGAGGCACGAACCGAACAACGACTTTGCAGCTATTATGCGTAATAAAGCAGCCTCAGTACTGCATAGAACCAGGGACGCAAACAGCATTCTAAGGATGATTGCTAATCATATATCATGTATATTGTCCCATAATGTAAAGATTAATTAAATTAGTTAAATCAAATATACCGTTTAAGTATTTACATAGTTTTTTTATCTTATTATACAGAATGTAATAAATTTTTATTTTTTTATTTTAGTTACATCCTGCATGAAATGCTACAAAAAATGAAATCATTGATAACTTAATTAATGAATAAATTAAATGAATTAAATTAAATACAACTGAGTAATACCGTTTGTGATGTATATTACGAGTAGGTACATAGCGTCTATATGTGTGATAACCACGATACTTTTGTTCATAATGCGGCATCTACAAGAGGTAGTCCATGATGAAAACAGTGAAATGAAGAGGGGTTGCTTAAGTCTCAAGCCACTCTTGAACTTTTAGTTTGAGGAGTTGAGCATTTCAAGCCTTGATTTAGGAAACTAGAAATAGATCCCTACTGTAGGCCTCGTGGATTTTGGTTCTCTCACTCTCACTGAGTGTAAGCGTGAAAGAGATGGCGAATGTAACAAGTATCATGCAAAATATGCCATAAAACTAAAGTAAAAGTGATCAGACCTAGCCCTCTAGTGAGGCGCGGAGCCCGGATTCGAACCCACGTCTTCCGCTTTATTGCGACTTCAAATGCATGAAACTATTATTACAATACAAAAACAAAAAAAAATATATTATATAAATATATTTCCTGCTACCTAAAGGTTGTCTGGAAGAGATCGCTTTTTAGCGATAAGACCGCCTGTTGTTACCTGGTTCTATTTTCCTTTAAAAAACATTTGTAGTTTTACATGTATGTTAAATTTATAATTGTTGGTGCAATAAAAAATATTCACTTACTTACTTACTTCTGTTTAAAAGAAAACTTATTAGGTGAAATAAGGATAAGACAAAGTCCCACTGCTGGACAAAGACCCTCCCCCTTTCCACGTATCCCGGTCTTGACCCGTCTCCCACCAGTTCCTCAAAGGCGTCAAGGTCCTCTCGCCAAGGCCAGCAGGTTTGCTGCGACCCCGGGTTTGATGTGGGATCCATTTGGTTGCTGTAGCCCACAACTCTTTCCGCATACGGCATATGTGTCCCACCCCACCCAGTCCCACTTCAGCTTGACGGCTGTTCCAGCTAGGTCAGCTATTTGAGTTGAGAAAAAAAAAATGTATATATTATAAGATATTCTTACACAGATAGACTAATGCCACGATAAGCTCAAGAAGGCTTGTGTTGTGGGTACTCAGACAACGATTTATATAACAAATACTTAAATACATAGAAAACACCCATGACTCAGGAACAAATATCTGGGCTCATCACACAAATAAATGCCCTTACTGGGATTCGAACCCAGGACCATCGACTTCATAGGCTGGGTCACTACCCACTTAGTCAGATCGGTCGGCAAGTAAATACAAATTATAAATTTCCAAAGTTCCTTACAAATGGACAATGAAGCAATACTTTAATAATGGATCAATTGAGACGCTCTTTATACGCCAACAATAGATTACCACAGGCAATGTCCGGCGATACAAGACTTTTCGGCCTCGGTGGAAAAGGGGCGGAAGAGACAAGCCTGTTTAATAAGAGGCGGTCCATTTATTACGTGACGCCACAAGATTATACTTCGTTTTTTTAGCATTAGAAAATAAAATTATAAATATAAGATATTTTATTAGAAATAAATTAGCAAATAAAATATTCCAAACAAAAATAGTAACTTACTTATGAAACCTAAAGAATGGTTACAAGTATTTACATTCTTTAGGTTTCTTAAGTTACTACTTTTTAAAGTTACTATGAAGATGATCATTTACATTCTTTAGGTTTCATAAGTTACTACTTTTTAAAGTTACTATGAAGATGATCATTTACATTCTTTAGGTTTCATAAGTTACTACTTTTTAAAGTTACTATGAAGATGATCATTTACATTCTTTAGGTTTCATAAGTTACTACTTTTTAAAGTTACTATGAAGATGATCATTTACATTCTTTAGGTTTCATAAGTTACTACTTTTTAAAGTTACTATGAAGATGATCATTTACATTCTTTAGGTTTCATAAGTTACTACTTTTTAAAGTTACTATGAAGATGATCATTTACATTCTTTAGGTTTCATAAGTTACGACTTTTTAAAGTTACTATGAAGATGATCATTTACATTCTTTAGGTTTCATAAGTTACTACTTTTTAAAGTTACTATGAAGATGATCATTTACATTCTTTAGGTTTCATAAGTGACTACTTTTTAAAGCGTTTTTCAATAAGACTCGTCACTACAAACACTAGGTATAGAAGAAGAAGGAGGCGTATTCTGATTGTATTAAAAACCTGTTATTCTTGTTTCATAGCCATGAATTGGATTTGTTATGAATATCTGTCATTGTCAAAATATGTGTGTAATAGTCTTTTGTTGTTAAATATTAGAACTGAATTTCCGATTGTAATTTTCTAGTTCGTATGTTCGGGCTATTCAACAAAATTATTGGACAGCTATTTGTTTCACCAATGACTTAATTTTAGGAATAAATAAACAGGAACCTATTAAATTAAAAAATCATAAAACTCCCTACGCTATATGCCAAAAAAATCCATTTCATGCCAAAAATGCCTTGCATTATTTTGGAAAGGAGCTGATACTCTTCAAACTGCTGGATCGATTTCTATCAAACATATCTACATAAGCAAACCAGCAGAACCACCGCAAGGAAACTCGCTTTCACGTAAAAAAACGCAGCGTAATCGGTCCATCCGTTGGAGAGATATACAGACAGACAGACGTTGGCGTCAAACATAACACTCCTCCTTTTGCGTCGGAGGTTAAAAAGGCAAATTAAAGTCTAATGGCATTATTCCTAACCGCTTGTCAAGTCTAACAAGCTATTTATAGTTAATAGTTTGTCCTGTTATGTCATTTTAAAATTTGTGTATGTTATAGAGACAAAATTTAACCAAGGCTTGGTTTTACAAATGATACGTAACGTTCGCGTTCCACGCATAAAGGTAAGGTACCTTATGGCGGTTGGCGCTTACGCTATTAATAACCACGCTCCAATACTGATGTGGTGCTACGCGACATAAGCGCCAACCGCCATAAGGTACCTTTATCCGCGGAGCGTCACATATATATGACCCATTATATTTCGTCACTTCATTTTTCAGATATAATTTTATATTAACCATGTAGTTTCCCTATTGTACAGATAGCATCGCACAATAATCGTAATCTATGCATATTCGTTGAATATGCATAGATTCATTAATATTACCCTCTAGCTTTTTTAGATCGACAAGTACACGTCCAATTTTTTCATTAATCAGTAGTAAGAACTTCTTAATCCTTTTTTCTAAAGATTCTATGGTGTTGGCCATTTTACACCAAAAAATATAGCTCACAGTTACACACAGACGCGCACTCGTTCGCGATCGAATGAGAACTCACGAGAACGAATTAATGAACGGTCCCTAGACTCGCTAAGCCCTTCTATCACATTTCCTGTATTGCTGTATCGCCGTTTCACTTCCCGGCCGGAGAAAGTTCGATATTACTGCGCGATCTGATTGCAATGTTACCATTATTGCTATTGGATTTGTGATCATCATCAGGATAAGGGATCAAAAAGTTGCCGTTTCTGTTCTCATTGGGAAAGCATTTTGGAGCTTCAATTTTGGATGTGACTTCACATCTAAAAAACTATTAAGGTTCCTTTTTTGCCGATTTGGCTACTAACTATAACGAAACGAGAGCGAGCCACCTGTTCCGATCCTGCGCAACTTCCAGCCAGCTACTGACGCAAAGCTGAAGCAGATCCGCTGCCACACTTTCTTCCCAGCGATACCTGGGCCGACCCACTGGACGGTTTTGGCTACGAATTTTGAAGGTTTTGGCTAAGGAACCATAAATACGGTTCTTAGTTTGGGCTATATAACAAAAACTTGGACATTTGTGTCGCTTAATTTTTTTGCGCAAAAAGTCTAAATACAAGACACAACAAGATAAATCAGAATGTAAAATGTATGCTGGACTAATTTGAAAGTTCCATTTATCTCAAGCACTACTTTTACTAAGCAAAGTATATTACTCAGGCATGTGGGTAATGCCCATTTTAACCTCGACCTATTTCGGCCCTCGCTTACGCTCAGACCGACAAATTACCTCAAATAATAATGTTGATATCTTTCTGTCCTCATTGAATCTACTTTTGTTTTACTACTGGAACCTGCGTTGTTATTGGGTGTCCCCAGGAAACTTCAAGTTTCAAGTAGTTTATTTGCTTTCATGTTGTACATTAGTTCTTAACTTTGACATTTAATCTCTACAAAAATACTTGAAACAGCTATTTCAAGATTACGGCGATTAGTTTTCATTACATATTTATGTGGCGTACTATATGACTTACATTTTGAACTGGCTTGGCACATATTACCAAACCTAGAAAAACTTATACGACACCTAATACCGCATTAATATTTAAAACAATGTCCTAGGTTTAAAACTCGGTATCGACCAATAAACCTACATATTCAACTCGCTTCGCACTTCGAAAAACTTTACGAAACCTAATACCACATTAACATTTGAAACAATGTCTTAGGTCCACTATCAGTGTGCCAAAACAAATCAATTTTTTATCGAACCTATAAAAACTCAAACTTTCCGTACTAGGCCAGCAACGAGCATGTTACCTACAGCATCAATAAAGCAGTTTTTCTGGCAAATTTCCACTCCGCCGGCTCGGATATTAATATCTTTTTTTCACCGATGACCAGCCTGCAAGCGATAAAAGAGGGCTGTGATTTTAATAATAAAAGTTTGGCTCGGACACTACGCAAGCAATATGGGAGTACATTTTAAATACTGTATTTAAAGTAGGCTATCCGTGTAAATTGCTTTTGACATCACGGTATTTTAACTAAAGAGGGAGTCCGATTTTTATCTGTCAGTTATTAACAGAGATATTTTTGGTCCAGAAGTGTCATTTTAGACAGGTGACATAAACGTTGCAGAACAATAAATTAAAATCAGGATCTTCGTAAAAAAGGTAAATTTACAGATATAGATAGATAGATTGGGGGTTGTCGTTGAGATTCAAGATGGCGAAGACGTCTCGGGAATATTTTTTTGTGTTTTGCTCATTAAGTTGTTTAAAATGTAATATTGATAGCTTATTACGCAGTGAACTATCGTGGAAGTGTGCAGCTAATGAAAAACTAATCTTGAAACGCGTTTAATCATGTTTTAATCAACACCCGACAATCCATCGTGGCGCTTAGTAAAGTTCAGCTATCTCTTTACTAAAAGCAACTACCGAACAACGTCATGCTCTACGAGCACACTTACTACTGACTGAAGTTACTATTGAACACCGACACATGACATAGATTTGTTGGAGGCCATATTTTAAAAGAAGAAGAAGATATGATAGATATGAGAACAGTTAATGAGTACAATTACTATAGAATGTTCTTATTTAAATCGTCGAGCTGTAGAACTAGTTAGTATAAAAATGGAAATATCGTCTGAACAGATCGTTCTGCAAAGTCATATCACGTTTAGCTCTCTGCTCAACAAATAGATTTAAATAAACATTCCACGGTCCACATACAGCAAGTCAATACTTAAAATTAAATTCTTACCACGTTTGCAAAAACCATATGTATATTAAAATCTTGTCTATGTCGGATATTTTAAGGAGCCTGTTTTTTTCTAGAACGATTTTTTTTTTGCTTATTACCCCAATGATATGAACCCAAGATTTTTGACCACCACACACACATGAAGGTTTACATTTGAATGAAAGTATTAGATGTTAATAGTCGTGCGAGTTTGTATAAGGGTTTAATCGTAAACCACAGACAAAGACAGTTTTGAATGATTCACGGTTAGTTTCACTGAATTTGACCGGGATATGGGCCGTGAGTACCTTTTGTATTGTTTTCGAGCTCCCGATATTTCGCGCACAAAGTCTACCCTACTTTAATGCTCAACCATTTTCAGCTAAAATTATAACCGGATTAACCGGAACTCTATTTTCAACTCCTTCTGCTTGTTATATTAGTTGTAAATTGTTGAGCAATACAATTTTCGCCAGTCGCGACACTTGACCCATCTCGTGTCAAGTAGCGGTACTGATAGTTCGCTACTCGATGCTAGATGTCGACTATGAAAATAATAAGCGTTTGCTTTAAATTCTCGTGTAAGTTTCCAGAAACTTCCGAGAATGTTTCTGCAGTTTAGAGAATATTCTGTAGCGTGCTAGGTAAAATGGGCTACTTTATGCCCTAGTTGTATAATCTACTATTTAACCCACCCATGATATACGCAATATGACGTCCGATTTTCAATCCGGATGTAGCTGGTTCAAATCCTGCCACGTACAAATGAGTTTTTCGGAACTTATGTATGACATATCATTTGGTATTTACCACTAGCTTTTCGGTGGAGAAACCTGCATACATCTGCAAAGAAATTCAAAGGTGTATGTGAAGTCCCCAATCGGCATTGGGCTAGCGTGGGGACTATAGCCCAAGCCCTCTCGCGCATGAGAGGAGGCCTGTGCCCAGCAGTGGGACGTATATAGGCTGAATTATTATAACCCATTTAGTGTAAATCACGACACATTGTTGTTATGCCTCTCAGAGAACTGAGATTTAAGTTTTTTTTTTCATACGCGCAAGTTATTTTATCGCACTAAGCGATACTTCCATACAGATAAGTTTCTCCAAATTTTCCCTACAAATAACATTTGTGATGTGTGATATATGTCAAATAATGTTCCAAGTCCTTAACCCTTTTCTTATCCGATTTCAGATAAAAACATTGGGGGAAAGGACGTTCTCGAAGGGGGGTTAACAACTCAGGAATGGGGAGGGGGCTAACGCACTTAGCATTGGCCGAGTAAAGTTACACCAATAACGAAAATATTAGTTTTCCCCGGTTGGTAAAAAAAATGTAAGTAGTCCGGTCAATGAGGAGGGAGAATTTGCTGGTTTTTTATGGTGACGAATGGATCTTATTCTTGGTCGGTATCTTCAATTCTGAAGGTCGTGTCCCTGAAAGTTTCTCGTTGCTTCGTGTACCAGTTTTCATCCTTCTCGCTCGGTTCTCAGTAGTCCTCAGGGCAGTTGTAACGGGAAAGCCAGTGATTGTCGTTACTTGGTCATAACGAATGGATAGACAAGTAGATGTCTCGATTGGAAATATATATCGCATGAAAAGCAATCATAATACTATCATTTACTATAACGGGACTTAATAGCGTATGATTAAGCTTTAAAATTGCCTTTCGACGTTTCGAGGAGACGTCAAAACCTAGCGTATATATCAGTACCCACTGAACAAAGACCCCAGCACTTATTAGTCTTGTTTATCAACTTGAACGTTTTCCACACTAGACACTGGGATATAGGCTAGGTTTTGCCGTCCTCGAAACGTCGGAAGGTAATTTTAAAGCATAAGTTTCGTTCGAAAATCTCGCGCAGGTAAATGTTGATGTCAACTTTAGCTAGTCTTTTCCGAAATCACGGGGACAATGTCGTTCTTGAAACGTCGGAGGTGATTTTACAGCTTAAGGTTACACGATGAAGTCTCGTGTAAATT
Organism: Cydia pomonella; assembly: GCF_033807575.1. Taxonomy (NCBI): domain Eukaryota; kingdom Metazoa; phylum Arthropoda; class Insecta; order Lepidoptera; family Tortricidae; genus Cydia; species Cydia pomonella. The sequence continues at coordinate 16,936,834 of NC_084718.1, read as the reverse complement.
CTTGTGAAACGCCAAGACATAATCGGACATAGTTTCTGCAACAGCCACCAACCTCTTTGACTAAACTAGCCGGGAATCAGAAATCAGCGAGCCGGGAGCGGTGTTTTTTGCCGATAGCAGAAACATAGCTATTATTACTTCCGCGGTATTGTTTTCTTGGTTTTTTTTATAGTTTTCAAACTTTTTTGGCTTAGATCCCCGAGCCTTAATATCGAAGTTGGTTCTTTTTATAGCTTATTTTCCATCCACAGCTAAAGCTGTGTGATAAACATAACCTTTTCTAATAAATATTATGTACAGGGTGGACAAATAAGACACTTATTTACATGGTTTTAAATTTTAACTGTATTAAGTTAAAAGAATATTAAGCATTATTTTAAAAATATATTCTTCAGGGTTGGCAAATGCTTGCGGAACATAATATCTGACATATGTCCACCTCTAACAGAAGCCAAATGAAAGCCCTTACCTTCGCAATTTTCAGCATATTTTCACACATTTTCGGTGTTATCTTAGCAAATTTGTGTCGGATGGTCGGTTTTAACTGTTTAAATTTCATCAACTTGTTAGCATAAACACGTAATTCTAGATAGCGCCACAGAAATAAGTCGGGAGCTGCAAAATTTGGGGACTTAAGTGAGCCAATCACTGACATTTTTTTACGTGTTTTAATAACGCAAACATTTGAGAAAATATTCTACATTTGAACTTATTCTAAGACATTTTGGTTCATGGTTCCTAACTTGTCACCAAAATACTCTAAGTAGACCTCGTCATTCAGATGTAGCCGAAACCAAAGAGAGTATAGTATTGAGGCGTATTGTCAATGTAAAATTTTGTAGTCGACTAAATTTACTGCGATCTTTCGACACAGGACTAAAGTAGAATGTCATATGGCCATTTGACCTATGTTCTTTCACTAAGTATGTGTTAAAAATAACAAACGGTTTCGCCATCTACTCGAGTATAGGTCAAAGGTATATCGCCATCTATTCGAGCATAATTTTTTATTTATTTATCGAGGCACGTTTTATCTTATACGGAGTTATATATATAGATATATAATATATATATATATATATCTTTGGTCAAACTAAAACGAAGACTCTACTTTGCTAACGATTAGCAATGTCCAAGTTCCAGAATGTTCTCAAAATTTGTAGAAACTTTAATGAGAAAATTCTCATGCAAGTTCCCACTTAGAAAATTCCCGTTTAGATTAGGGATTATTAGTCAAAGTTCTTGTGACAACCGTTTGTTTCATTTAACATTTACGTCACTCATTGCAGTCTATTTCTAGTGTCATAGAAATCGAAACTAACTGTGAGAAGGTTTGGCAATAAACGTGGTTTCGTGGATTTTTTGCAATTTTAGAAAATTCTCTTTGGCACATTTGGCTAGAGTTAGACCAAGATGAGTTTGCACCGATTTTGATAGCACACGCAGTGCAACTGTTATTTATACTATTAGTATGTCCAACAAATTAAAAATCCAAAAGAGACGACTTCATAAAACTTTTATCAACACTATGGGGGTCCAGGCAGGAGGAGTCAAGTGTAAACAGCGGTATAGTCAGTTAAATAATGAACATTTATTGAAATGTATCGTCGTCTTATATACTATTCCTAAACCTACGAAAAAATAGAAAGATAGGTATCTTAGAACTACAGAATCTAATCTACCCTTTTACGTAAATCGCACCTCTCTAGAGTGCGATGGCATATCTTCTATCCCGCTCACAATCGCCGGTTGCATGAAGTGGGTAGTAGAAAATACAGCAATTCAGGACTACCGCAGAGAATGTCGCTTGCGAGAGTAGCACGCCCTGTCTTCCATCTCGCTCCAACCGCTGCATAAATACGTGCGCGCCGCCTGCGCGCGCCTCAGTTGCGTCCGGCCGTCGATGCGAGCGCATGTCCCATAGCACTCCCTCTCAAGCGAAGCGAATACGTTTCGTGACTCTGCCCGATCTCGTCACATACGTCTGAGTGTTTGGGCTAGATGCAGGAGTCTGGCTGTCGCTTGTGACGTCTTCATTGTAGATGTAGGCTGGCTTCAGACGCTCTATAGTGACGACAGTAGTTCGTTGTGGCATTTGTATCTTGAAATACTTGTCGTAGCGTTTGAGGACTTCGAACGGGCCATCATATGGTGGTGTGAGCGGGGGTCGCACGGTGTCATTACGCACGAATACGTGAGTGCACGACGCAAGGTCCTTATGCACGAAAGGTCTCCATTGCGTGGCGTGCGTCCGGGTTACAGGAACAAGTGATGACATTATCTCTGACAAACGTCGTACAAACTCTGCATCTTCAATCGTCGACTTTGTAGGTACGAAGAAATCAGCTGGCATGCGTAGTGGGGATCCATACGTCATCAATGCAGGACTTAGGTTGTTATCGCTGCGTAATGCGGCTCGTAATCCAAATAAAACTGTAGGCAGCTCTTCGGACCATCTTGAACTTTCGCCCCTTGCCATAAGAGCGGCTTTCAAAGTGCGGTGTAGCCTCTCCACTTGAGAATTCGCCTGAGGGTGGTAGGCAGTGGTACGTATTCTTGTGGTCCCAAGCTTCTTCAGGAGAGCGTTGAAAAGGTTTGACTCGAAGGTACGACCTTGATCTGACGTGATGCGTAGCGGGCATCCAAATCTCGTAATCCAGTGCTCGTACAGGACTTTAGCGACAACTTCAGCTGTTATGTCGCGTACTGGTATTGCCTCGGGCCACTTCGTGCAGCGGTCGATCATTGTGACGCAATATCGATAATCATTTGATATTCTTAGGGGTCCCACGATATCGATATGCAGATGCTCGAAACGCTGAGATGGCGGGAACTCTCCGATAGGTGGAATCACGTGACGATGTATTTTAGCTCGTTGACATCCAATGCATGCTCGAGTCCAAAGTGCGACGTCTCTGTTCATTGCTGGCCAAAAGAACTTAGATGCCATAAGTCTCCTCGTTGCGCGTACACCTGAGTGGCTTATATCGTGTTGCGCTTTGTAGGCCGCATAACGATAAGCGATAGGTAGGTACGGTCGCGGTGTGCCAGTTGAGAGCTCACACGTGATTGGTCGATTGATGGCTGGTAGTGTGACTTCAGTGAACTTCAGATTTTCTTGAGTTTTCAATTTTGTTAGTTCTTCATCGGTGCGCTGGTCGGTGGCTAATTTGTCGAAATCTATTGCGGACGGACATTGTATTTCTTCGATTCTTGATAAGGCGTCAGCGATGTTGTTTTTGTCGCCTGGGATATACTGGATGCTCGAACAAAATTGACTAATGAAGTGCAGTTGGCGCTCGCGTCTCGGAGTGTCGCTGCTGCTCGGTGCTCGCGTAAGTGCGTGCGTAAGTGGTCTGTGGTCCGTGTAGACGATGACGTCATTGCCTTCTATAAGTCGTCTGAAGTGCTTTACAGCCATGTAAATCGCTAGGAGTTCGCGATCATACACACTGTAGCGGCGTTGCGTCGGACTCAGTGCCTTCGAGAAAAATGCCAGCGGTTTCCAAACATTATCAACTTTCTGTTGGACCATTCCTCCTACGCTGTGGTCTGATGCATCACTCATGATACATAGAGGAGCGCCGTGAACTGGATACGATAGCGTAGTTGCTTCCAATATGCTTTGGCGGCATTTCTTGAAAGCTTCATCTGACTCGGTGTTCCATTCGATAGGAGTCTTGTCATTTTTCTTGGAGTTGTGCAGATACTTGTTGAGTTGAGACTGAAGTTCCGCTTGATGTGGTAGGCAGTCACGGTAAAAATTTAACATGCCTAGAAATCTTCTCAGCTCACAGACTGTCTTCGGCTTTGGGTAATTCGATATTGCTTCGATCCGCTCTTGAGTGGGACTGATGCCGTCGGGTGATACTTCATAGCCAAGGAAGTTGATTTTTCTTCGTCCGAACTCGCATTTATCGACATTGAGAGTTACGCCGTATCTATCTAGGCGTTCCAGGACTTGTCGAAGCAGTGTTTTGTGTTCTTCTTCATTTTCAGAGGACAGGAGAAGATCATCAACGTAACAGAAACAGCCATCTATGCCTCGTAGAACGTCGTGCATGAATCGTTGGAATGTTTGGCTTGAGTTGCGGAGCCCGAACGTCATTGAGTTAAACTGGAACAACCCGAACGGTGTGATTATTGAAGTTTTCTGCGCGTCTTCTTTGTTCATGGGGATCCAAAAATACGCCATCTTCAGGTCTAATTTTGAAAAAATCTTCTTGTTGTGCAACTGGTACGTAAAATCTTGAATTCGAGGTAAAGGATAGCGATCGGGTTGTGTTACGGCGTTCAGACGTCTATAATCGCCGCAGACACGTAGAGAACCATCTTTTTTCTTGACAACGTGCAGCGGACTTGCCCAGGGGCTGTTTGAGGGTTGACAGATGCCCATTTCCATCAAGCGTTCGAATTCGGCCTTCGCCGCTGCATATTTGTCGGGCGGCAGTGGGCGTGGCCTGGCGAAGAGTGGGGGGCCCGTAGTCTCGATGAAATGCTGCACGTTATGCTTGGCCGGCGTTTTCAAAGACATTGGTCGTAGTACATTAGGATACTGTTTGAGAACCTCGTAGTAGGCTTGATTGCTGCTGATCAAATAGACGGTTTCTTGAGTACTTCGAACTGTTAATGCGTTGACTTGGAGTTTAGTGGTTTTGTCGATGAGGTTCTTTTGATCTAGGTCAGGTAGCAGCTTGTAGTGCCGAAGGAAATCAGCTCCGAGGATTGAGGTCTTGATGGCAGCCACGATAAACGTCCAACGGTAGTCGCGCCGTAGCCCCAAGTTAAGAGTGATTGTTTTCTCTCCATAGGTCTTAATCGGCGTGTCGTTTGCGGCGTAAAGCTTGTAGGTGCTTGATAACTGGTTCTTCTTGTGATGCGACGATAGTACTGATATTTCGGCGCCAGTGTCGACGAGGTAACGTTCTCGAGAGTTGCGATCGAAGACACAAAGGCGGTTGCTGACAGGAGGTACACCGAGGCCCGCCAGAGTCGGTGTAGGCATTAGTTTTCCGATGAGCTAGTCTTCTTGCTACACGGCGATTCACATCTTCGTGCTTTGTCTCCGAATCTGAAGTGATATCTGCACAGCCATCCAGGATCACCGGGCTTGCGTGAAGTTCCATGCGCCGACATAGATCTCGAACGGGAACGGCTGCGAGAGCGAAAGGGACGGCGATAGCGTTGCCGGCCGCCGGACCGAAGGGCTGCAATTTCGAGTGTTAAATTGTCGAGCTTCTGGGATAACTTCTCAAAAAATGTGTTTTCGCTGCTTTGCGGGGCTTGAAAATCTGTGGCTCGTGTGACTGCAGCAACGGTGACTGGCTCGGCGTGCTCTAACATCTTGTCGGCCATGGCGGCGAGAATATCTAGCGATGACTCGTTGTTGACAGAAAGAACTGTGCGTACTTGTACGTCGGGGTCACCAATTATGGGGGTCCAGGCAGGAGGAGTCAAGTGTAAACAGCGGTATAGTCAGTTAAATAATGAACATTTATTGAAATGTATCGTCGTCTTATATACTATTCCTAAACCTACGAAAAAATAGAAAGATAGGTATCTTAGAACTACAGAATCTAATCTACCCTTTTACGTAAATCGCACCTCTCTAGAGTGCGATGGCATATCTTCTATCCCGCTCACAATCGCCGGTTGCATGAAGTGGGTAGTAGAAAATACAGCAATTCAGGACTACCGCAGAGAATGTCGCTTGCGAGAGTAGCACGCCCTGTCTTCCATCTCGCTCCAACCGCTGCATAAATACGTGCGCGCCGCCTGCGCGCGCCTCAGTTGCGTCCGGCCGTCGATGCGAGCGCATGTCCCATAACACTGTCATAGCATTAAGATACTGCAGAGCGGCAGCCATAATTGTATCAAAGCCTCATAAAACCGGGAATGCTTTTTAATGGACGTTAAAACTTTATCGTGCGGAATCCTCAGGATGAGGAACGCCACTGAGAAAGTTGCCTGGTTGTATTTTTAACCCCCAACGCAAAAAAGAGGGATGTTGGTGTTATGTTTGATTCAAAGTCTGTCTGTGACATCGTAGCTCTTAATCGGATGGACCGATATCGATGCGGTTTTTATTTTAACGCGAAAGCGAGTTTCTTTACTGTTCTTAGCTATGTTTGATATAAATCGATCCAGTGTAGTCTGAAGAGTATCAGCTCTTTTCCAATATAATGAAAGGCATTTTTGACATAAAATGGATTTTTAAGCATATAGCGTTGGGGTTTTTTTTTTATTTAATAGTTAATTATTCATAATCATAATCATCATTATTATTTCCTTAGGTATCGCTGGAGCGACATGGTGGAGGCGGATCTGCGCGAGCTTCGAGTCGACAATTGGCGAGAGGTCGCACAGGACCGAGAAAAGTGGCGCTGTCTTGTGTCGGAGGCCAAGTCTCATTTTGGGTCGCTGAGCCAACGGAGTAAGTAAGTAAGTAATCATTATCTGTTATTACATTAAAAATATGCCACTGAGTACGTACGTAAGTACATTGTGTATTGAACTCGTCGTACCGCAATACTGATGCGTTATGCGAGGAAGCCGCCAGCCCTTCTGTCACCAGTTACGTCAACCAGACGCTTCGCGATTTCTGCAAAAAACTTGTGCGCGCTGGGACCCCTGGGACCTAGATTTTCAAAGCCAAATGGTGCGAAATGGTACTCTGTACCGAGGCTCCTATATTTATTGCGTTTCAAAATTTCGGCGCTTTCCGCCGCTCCGCCCGCTTTTACATTAGTCCGTTGGAGGTGGGACGGTGACAGCGTGTCTAAGCAAGTAGAATCCCACACTAACATTCGTCCCACGCTCCAAGGAACCAAGGACACCCCATCAGGCCTCTTGCCAATAATACAATTTAAAATAACATATTTTCAGTGCAAATAACTTGCGTAAGATATAGAGTAAAAGAAAAAATCATCAAATCTTTTTTTTTTAATTCTAAAGATAATACTGATCTAATACTGAATTTAACTTTGAATGCAAATTGGGAAAATTAAGACCCTTCTCAGTCATCTGTTATTCTGTAATCGGCTCCTGTACTCTGACTACCCTGAGTACCCTTACCCTTCACTAGGGTTGTTACAATTCGTTTCATCATTTTCACAAGAAGTATGTTTTCAATTTAGTAAATATTCACATTTTCGTAAGTCTTAGTAAGTAAATATTCACATCCACGTACTAACACGTACCAATTTAATTGCAGTTTTTATTTATGCCTATAAATACAAGAAAGTTCCAATTCAAAAGCACTGCGCTGGGTTTTACTATACATCGTATTTTAGCATTAGAAAAAGGGTAAACTATCTTCATATGTCTTTTTATTAGGGTTCCGTAGTCAACTAGTTAGGGTTCCATAGTCAACTCAGAACCCTTATAGTTTCGCCATGTCCGTCTGTCTGTCTGTCTGTCTGTCCGAGGCTTTGCTCCGTGGTCGTTAGTGCTAGAAAGCTGAAATTTGGCATGGATATATAAATCAATAAAGCCGACAAAGTCGTACAATAAAATCTAAAAATTTAATTTTTTTAGGGTACCTCCCCTACACGTAAAGTGGGGGTGAATTTTTTTTTTGCTTCAATCCTACAGTGCGGGATATCGTTGGAAAGGTCTTTCAAAACGAATAAGGGTCTTCAACAAACATTTCTTGATAAAGTGAATATATTCGGAGATAATTGCTCCGAAAGAAAAAAAAAATGTGTCCCCCTCCTCTAACTTTTGAACCATAGGTCCAAAAACTATGAAAAAAAATCTTGGAAGTAGAGCTTCAGAAAGACATTAAATGAAAACTATAGCGGATATGATCAGTTTAGCTGTTTTTCAGTTATCGCAATAAGTTTCCCCTTCATAGTAAAAAGACGTACACCCACAGTTCATCCCTTGGTTAACAATCTACCATACTTTAAGCTCCAGTTTAGCTTATTGTGACGGAAGAGTAACTACGGAACCCTACTCTGAGCATGGCCCGACATGCTCTTGGCCGGTTTTTATATATTAGCTGCAACTTATTTATTTAAAGTGTTTTTAATAAAAAAACGTCAAAATAGCTTATCTTTTTTTTCTAATGTTAAAGAAAACGGAGTATAGGGTACCTAAAGAATTGTATATCTTATTCGCTTTTCATCGTATAGCTATTTATGTACGCAATAATTTTTAACATTTCTTGTAATCCTGGTTAGCGACAACGCTCAGAACCGTTTTTTAAAATACCGGTAAATACCGGTTTATTTCGATTTTCCTATGAACTTTTATAAGAACGCGAACGTTTTAAGAACTTTATTGTAACCTAAAAAAACGGTTTATTCGACGAGCGACGCAACGGCTGGTCGGCCTGGTGGTGTGCCACGTAAAAATAGAGAACGACATATGAAGGAACCAGTTTTTATTGTTCTAAAGCGGTTAATTTGCCAAGAAGTGTTCTCTTAAAAACCGGTTTAATAATAACCATATCTAATAAAAAGGTTTTGCGCTAAGTCATGGTAACGGTTTGGAAATTTTACCGGTTTCCGAGACTTGTTTAGCGATATAACCAAAGTTGTCCGAGAAGGGTTCTGAAACACGTCAGATCAGATACTTTTTGTATTTTTTTATACTGCAAAACAGAAAAAAAAGTTGAGATGGGTGAAATCGAAAAAATGTGGTATGGTGGGCCTTACGGTAATACCTATTTCCGCTACCGAAAGGTTGTCTGGAAGAGATCGCTTTTTAGCGATAATACCGCCTGTTGTCTGCCTCTACATTTAATCAATTGTTTATTTTTCTTGTATCTTTTTACTGAGGTATGCCAATAAAGAGTATTCTAGCTATCTATTGTCATGTTATTTTTACTATTATTAGGGATCTCGACAACCCTAATGCTTATCCGGGCTGAATAGACAAAAAACGTGCCCAGAACATTGGTCATTTGAGTACCCCGGCTGAATGCTAATGAAACTTATGAAGTTACTTAAAAACTTGTAAAAAACCTGGCTTATAGATCGTGTCATTCACGAAGACGTGTACCTTGACTCGTAATATCAGGTTATTAAAGGTTAGATTTGACAAATCTGCGCGTCATCGTGGATGACACGAACTATAGGGATTTAATACTGTGCTAGTGTGGTACGGTCACGTCTGAAAATATCGATACGGACAGAGTGCCAAAAATATGTATACACTACAATATATATTCGACGACCGGTTTGGCCTAGTGGGTAGTGACCCTGCCTACGAAGCTGATGGTCCCGAGTTCAAATCCTGGTAAGGGCATTTATTCGTGTGATGAGCATGGATATTTGTTCCAGAGTCATGGGTGTTTTCTATGTATTTAAGTATTTATATATTATATATATCGTTGTCTAAGTACCCTCAACACAAGCCTTATTGAGCTTACTGTGGGACTTAGTCAATTTGTGTAATAATGTCCTATAATATTTATTACAGTACATATGGGGCTACTTTATAGCACTAGTGCGAGAAGTAGCAGCGGGGTATAATAGCGGGGTAGTTACCTACATGACATTTTCGCTTTGGTACCCCATATTGCCAATATCTTTATATATTACAAATTTCAAAACAGTTTACTCTCAAAATGTCAAATGGAAAATATTTCTTACAATGGCCAATTGTCATATCAATGACTAAAAGTTCATATCGTCCAAGTCTCAAAATACCTAAATATAAAATGTATTGTTTCATAAAATGCCGAATTTTTGATGCGGCTACTTTCTTAAATATATTATCTTATAGTTTAACTATGTCCAAAGTGCATTTTTTAACCTTTTGTCGTATTAACAATTGTTTTAACAATTTGTTGGAATTAAAAACAATAAAATTCCATAAATTAGCACTCTATAATTCAGGTAATTTGATATTTAGGTATTATGACACCACGTCGATTTTTTTTAATACCACGTCGGTGGCAAACAAGCATACGGCCCGCCTGATGGTAAGCAGTCACCGCAGCCTATGGACGCCTGTAACACCAGAGGTGTTACATGCGCGTTGCCGACCCTTTAAAAACCTGTACACTCCTTTTTTGAAGAACCCCATACTGTATACCCTCGGGAAAACCTCGATTTGAAGTTTCGTCATTTTTGAAATGTGTTATTGTGGAAAAAAAGTAACCATTCTATACTTCACGCATTTTGACACTATTCCTTTTTCAGATGATCTAGTTATTTTGGTAAATGGGTAAAATTAAATAAAGGTACAAGGAACCAAAGCAAATGTTCGTATTGTTCCTTAAGTATGCCCAGCAAATTAACTTTGTTGCTTACTGTACGTAACTTAATTTACTTTTAAATTCAGAAATGTAAATAAAAAGAATTTTATTAATTTCGCTGCGGTACTACGAAATTGTATGTGGAACTACGAAAATTTTATGTGGAACCTACCAACTACTTATATCTAACAGGTTTGCCCAGAAATATACATATTTTTACAGTGATATAGTGTTGATAAATTTACCAAACGTTTACGTTTGTGTATGTGTACTCGTATCAAAGCTGATTAAGTTATTAAATGTAATGCTTGTAGTATTATTTTGAATGACATTTTCTAACAGTCGTGCCTAAGTAAACAAAATATTTCAAAAAATTCTTTGTCTACGCATTTTTGGGATATCGTGTAAACCTTTCAACAGTCCTAATAAAACTTATATATATAACGAGATATAATGAGATACAACTGGCTCCCAGACATCTATAATAAGTCCTTCAAGTCCTTTATTTAAGTGATTCTCAGAAGAAACGCTTACATTAGTTCTAGGAATACCTTTTAGGCCACTACATAACGATTTCAGTTACTAGAATCCATCTAAATTAATTCTACATCAACTTCCACGTCAATTCGAATGTACACTGACATGAAAACGATATTAGAATGATATTGGAATCATATCAGTTAGCTCATTAACACGTTAATTTTCACAATATTTACACATTTTAAATTATAGAAACGGGACTTGTATAATGCGTTAATTTTACTCAGACTTGTCGCATTTCAATATCAGTCTAATATCGGCTTGGTGCAAGTGCACGTTCGAATTGGCCTGTTAGCAAGCGACAGAATGTGAAGCCACTATAAACCAACACAAGAACAGATGATTCAACACAGGCCACAGACCAACCACCTTTTTCTGAGACACAGCCACAGTGGCTCGGTTGACACTTGGTTGAGTTACCGAAACGCGTTGGCCAAAACCGAAATTCGCGAATGGCGGTGATCTTTCTCTTTTACTAAGACGTAATTAAGATGTGAGATTGAAGACCTATTGGCTGAACCTAACATCATGGTCATGGGAGAAAGTAAAGCCCACAGACTCCGTTGGTTGGGCCACCTTGAGAGAATGGACGAAGATCAGAACGTAAAAAGAGCGTACCTGGGTCGCCTAGCAGGAGGACGTCCTATCGGACGCCCTATCGCTATATCGCTGGAGCGACATGGTGGAGGCGGATCTGCGCGAGCTTCGAGTCGACAATTGGTGAGAGGTCGCACAGTACCGAGAAAAGTGGCGCTGTCTTGTGTCGGAGGCCAAGTCTCATTTAGGGTCGCTGAGCCAACGGAGTAAGTAAGTAAACGTAATTAGAATGAGAGAGAAAAATGCCCGCAATGGACGAAAAAGAACTTGACCATGCAAAAAGACGGTGTAAATTGCTATTCATGATAGAGACTAAGTAATACATGATCAATGTTCCTCACGTTCGCCTGTATGTAAAGCTGCAGATAATTAACATAAAGGATTACTTACGTTACGCTCCCTATAGCACTGAGGCGGCAACAGAGGGGTTTTAGTGGGTAGATTGGTCCGGGTCCGGGTCCAGGCCGAGGCGCCCTTTATTTAAGTTTTCTTTAAAAAGCAACACGTGATCACCTATCATCTGTATAGAAAACGAAGTGTCAGTAGCTTTGGCCCGTGCTCGGACCGTTCTAGCGTATCATTCTTAAAGATAGTATGTTGGTTTGTGTATAAGATATTTGTAATATGAGTATTGACGCCTAATTACCTCGTGAATCCGTGCAAGATCGAGCAAAATGGCGTCACAGAATAAGTAGTAGTATAATCATAATGGCGTGCTACAAAAAGAGAAAATGTTTTTCGACTTCTAAATATTTTCCATTCTCCATGATGTTTTAGTGTATTAATGACACAATGAAAAACTAGGTAGATTTTTTTTTTTATTTAACGCGAAACCTATAAACCTAGAATATATTATGCTAAAACGATCGTCATCAAAATTAAAGTGATTTTATTAAATTTAGTTTATGGAAATTTCATGGAAAAAGTACTGTTATTTCGTTAGAATCGCAAAGCTATTCTTCCGTTTTAAGTAAAATGCAAATTCCTTTATATTGCACGTTGTCGCTGCCAAGTCTGTGTAGAGGTTACCTCAAACGGACGACTTATATTAATGGAAGTCGCCAAAGAACTGTCCAATTACCTGCAACAAAAAAGCCGAGTCAGAGATTTTCGCCAAGTTTCAAAACGTGCTTAATCGTCACCAGGCTAATAATTTCCAAGTTGATGACTGCTACTGTCTATCTCTGTCTCTATTACCTCTTCAAGAATATACCGGTGATTAAGATGAAATTTGGTATGAAGATAGTTTAAGGCACGGAGGTCATAGGGTAGTTTTTTATAAATCATCATCATTGTTTTATTTTATTTATATTGTTTTAAGTACAGATTTAGGTTGGGAATGCTACCCAAAGCATGTATAGTCGTTCGAATTGTAGCTGATTTCTTAAGTAAGACTGCACGATAAGAACTAGACAAAGGATTAGCCGTTCGGGGCCAGTTACAAATCGGATGACTTTTTATATGCTCAACATGAAAGGCATATTTATAGAGCGAAAACTACAAATAGGTACGCTAAATTTACATTAAATTACACAATAAAATACAACGAAAAAATTTTAGGCACACAACATAATTCGCATCAGCATGAAGAAGAGAGGGAAAATAAAATAACTAAAATACATTAAAGGAAAATGAGACTGAAACACACATACTTATAAAATAATATAAACCTAACGTAATGGTCATCAATGGCAAAGAACTTCCATAACCTGTTTTCGAAAAATTGCAAATCTTGATTTGAAAATGTCAATATGACTAAGCTTGGTACGATGTCGTTGTAATGACGGCACATTCTTCAATATTATTCCATGCTAAGGTAGTTGCGGGCAGGAGCTTGTATCTTAATCTTATAATGATCTAGGACCCGGGTACGTCCTTAAACTACGTCCACAAGAGAGGTATGGGCATTGTGAATGTCATCTCGCTCTGTGTGGTAGGGCACAGCACAGCGGATGTCATTCCAGATCTAGAGCAGAGCCCAACTGGGGAAGTACCTACCTACTACCTTACAGAAAATCGCAGCCAAATAACACTAGACCCTACTCGTAGTGTTGTGTTCCTGCCGGTGAGTAAGGTTGCCAGAGCTCAACGAGGGGCGGGAGGGGGTTAGGGTCGGCAACGCGCATGTAACTGCTTGAATGATACTGCTTACCATCAGGCGGGCCGTATGCTTGTTTGCCACCAACGTAGTATATATATATATATATAAAAATAAAAAAAAGGAACTATGAATTCACATGTACAAGTAGTACCAGATCATTCGCATACCGGGAAAATTACTCGAGAATCTATTCATATAGCTTTTGGGAAATTTCCGTACACAAGTTTGTTGCTATTAGTATTAGGGGACAAGAGGTTAACAAAAGAGCCCTTAGCTGGAGGAGGTAGTCTATTTATAATCCTAAAGGAAAATGGTAACATGAGAATACCGGGTGTGGCCCATAATACGATCAAATAATTAAAACACAGATTATACTCCTCAAACGATGACACTTATGTTCAATAAGTTTAAAAAAATATTAGATTAAATTCCTATTTTTCAATTATTCAAACAAATAAAATTAATTTTCAATGTACGCCTTTATCAGTGTAATTGAAGTTGCTTGACACGTCACAATTATCGTCGCCCATGGACGCCTGCAACACTAGAGGGGTTGTAAGTGCGTTACCGGGTGTATTCCTATTTGTCCCGGCCGGACAGATAAGAATAGGTGTTTTCCTATAAATCTCATGCAGGTGTACTGAAGGACAAAGGTCTATATTGTTCCAGCGGGAGTTATGGATTGGGATTAAAAGCTATAGCTCCCCCTTACAGAATATTATAAGTCAATAATTCATACAAACCAAGTAGCGTAAATGAGTTTTACTTTTAAAATACTGACGTTTATAATTTAATATTTTTGTTTATGTTTAAAAATATTTAATTTGATTAATTTAATAGCCGTTTAAAATATTTTTACATAATTTTCAATCGTGGCTGAATGCCGAATGTCTGTGCTTTCAATGACTAACCTGTCAAGAAATGACAATATGGCAGACGAATGTTTAATATGTCACCGTATTTAAGAATGATATCGATTAAAATTTAGGTTTTCTTCGCAAGTGTAATGAAAAACATTGTGTGTAACTCCGCGGGTAAGAATATTGCAAACTCGGGTCCACCCTTGTTTCCAAAATGTCACTTACCACGCTCGTTGCACAATGTACTATTATTCTAGGCTGTTATGTTAACATTTGCAGTAAGCCAACCTAACATCCAACGTTTGGTCGGATTAGCATAGGAAGGGGGAAGGGGATTGAAACCTTTTAACCTAATCCACTTTTAAACCGACTAGTTGTTAAGTCGTTAAATGCCTAAAATTGTCACATTAGAGACTATAAAAGTATTATTGTATGAAACATTTATATAAGGACTCTAGTTGATTAATTTTTGTACTTATGTGGGCTGTACGGGCCGAGAACGAGTGTGTGCATACTGCTCTGGGCTATAAATGCGAAAATCGAAGTTCGTCAATTGCGGACATTTTTCTCTGTCACTCTAATTACGTCTTAGTGAGAGTAAAAGTGAAAGATCCCCGCAATTTGCATGGTCTAGTCTCTTCCTCGTCTCGCGCTTTTTCCGATTGGATCGGACCGGTGCCGAGACTGTGTACAGCGACGAGTGTGTACAGCCGGCATTAAGCTTTCTAGTCTGATAAAGCTAACTCTGTATGGCATTTGCAAAGACAAAGTGCGACAATGTCATCATTCATATCAAATCAACGAATATATCACGTTTATAATGACACTCTCACACTTTATTCTGTTCAAGTCGGGGTAATGTTAGCTAAGATGGACTCTATTGGTAAAGGTTGACAATATATCGGAAACTATCGCATCTTTTCCCTATAGCATTGTTTAACAGTACGCTGTCCGTTATTTTGCCACCAATGTACCTAATATTTTAAACGTGTGAACTTACGTGTTCATACTCAATCACGCGAAATCAGCTACAGCGGGGATTTTTTGATGGCGGGAAAGTGAGTATTGGGTAATATTCAAAGCTGCGGGCGGGGCATTTTTATAGAACGTTTTTTAAAGTCAAAATGTACCAAGAGCTTCGGTATACACGGTGTAACACGAGGAACCCGAAAGATTTTAACAATGTGTTTCTGATCAAGACTAAAATGTTATTTAATTTTTTTTTTTTTTTGAATTTGTCTAGTTTCGGAGTTAATACCAATTAGAAAAACAGTATATCTTCGTATTGTTACTTAGTGCAAAAAGCCTTTTTGATAGCGATGATGCCATTAAGGGGCGTAGTCTAAATAACCTTATTGATAGATATGTCAAAAAGTGACAGTGACTTTGTAAAAACTAGGTTTTACGAAAAAAAAAGTAAAAATTCATTCTAAGTGCCAGTTTTACCAATTACATTTACTTTTTATGTAGCATTCACATAACATACAACTCATATAACATTCTTTCATTCTCTTCGCCTCAGAAATGCGTGGTTGAATTATTTCGGGTTCCTCGTGTGAACTCATATTTTGTATAGACGCTATGCAAAATACACCAAATTATTTCTATAGGTACCTATGTAAACGCACCCGAAGCCGAGCAGAGGCCATTGAACAACTTGTCATTATGAAAATTCTCATTTGTCTCCAGTTTTACTTGTTCTTGGAATGGAAGTTCCGCTGTTTGTTATTTATCGAGTTTATCCTTTGTTTTACGTTGTATTTACGACTGCCTTAATGGGTAAGAAGAGGAAAGCGATTTTGACATTGACAGTAAGTTATTCTTTAACGTTTACATTCTGCCTCGGCTTGCCCTACAATGGAGCATTCCACCGTTACGTACTTAATCAATATCAATATCAATATCAAACATTTATTCAGCAAATAGGCCACAGGGGCACTTTTACATGTCCATTTTTACAAACAATAAAATAAAAAAAAACAATTACAAATATCGAATCTATGAAATAATAAATACTTTATTAGAGATGTATACTGTCTCTAAATGTCAAATTACACAAAAAAAAATATGATAAAAAAAATAAAACCATAAAATACTAAAATTCTTTAGAGATGTATAAGTCTCTAAGTGTCAGAGATAAAATATAATAAAGATATTAAATTATCCTTAGAGATGTAGAGGGTCGCCAAGGCTTGAATTCTTATATAAATAATTAAAAGACAAAAAAATTAAAACAGACAAGAACCGAATGAAGTGTCTCACGTTAATGTCACTCAAAAGTAAAGTTACATACTTTAACATAACCTGTACCCCGTGTAAGCTTAAACAGACCGGTCTCCACAAACAGCACCCGTTCACGAGTATGATTCATGAAATCAACATTTGCACTCATTTTTTTGACTTTCCAACCCTGGTACTCTTTTGTTTCAGGCGTCTATAGGTTACGAGACTGCTTACCATCAGGCGGGCCGTATGCTTGTTTGCCACCGACGTAGTAAAAAAAAAAAAAGTGAACATCGATTCCCTTCTCGCTTACTCAGTACATTTTTTAACTCGATCACTCGAAGCATGATTTTTTTTTATGGTAGAGGAGGCAAACAAGCAGACGGATCACCTGATGGTAAGCGATTACCGCCGCCCATGGACACCTGCAACACCAGAGAGGTTGTAACGTTGTAAGTGCGTTGCTGGCCTTTAAGATGAGAGTACGCTCTTTTCTTGAAGGTTTGAATTTGACCTCGAAAAATAGACGTGTTGATTGATCATGATCACCTATATATCTTCAAGTTATTTACTATCAAACTTCTGCTCTTCGAAGAAAATAATATGGCTGTACTTTACACGTCTGTATATGTATATACCTCTCTAATATGAATTTTGCATATTTTACCTCTTATAACTCGACATCTCCCTATAAGGACCTCTCTAAGTCGATATCTTGTACTCTGTGCAAGACGAAAACTCGTTAACACGAACTGTTTGGCGTTTCCCTTGAGTTCTACTGTATTTGTTATTTTTGTAATAATTAAATTGTGTAAGTATGTAACTTGTTTCTTGTTTGCGAATGTGTTTATAAATTGTGTGTAGCTATCCAATAAACGTTTTATCTATCTATGTATCATACAGGCTGTTATAAACTTATGAAACTACGCTTGAATTTAAAGCATGCTAAACATTTTACTACTTCTGAGTACTTCGGAATCTTAAGAGCAAATTACTTGAAAAGGTGGATCTGAAAATTTTAATGGATTTTAAAGTATGTTGAAATTTCATACCTCTTAAGTGCAGGTTAAGTGGAAAGTCTGTATCTTAGGTGAACAGTGTGACCCATGTGTGACCTGTCTGAAAAGTTGTTTGTATTGAAATAAATAATAAGTTTTTGGTAAAAAATATTTTTTTGGTACAAGCTTTTACCGCTGACTGTACTTTTCTTACCACAGGCAACTAATACTCATCGAGACAATTCTAAAAACCCCAAACCCAATGTGATGGTCACTAGATATTTCAATGGTAAATTAAAACAACACAGAATGAATTAATACAGCAATCTATCAAACTGCTGGTTTAATACAAACAAACCTTATCTGTGGCTCGCAGACGCCGGGCTTCTGTTGAAAATCTAGGACCAATCAAATTAGGATTTAGTTCTGTATACAAATCTAGGATTAAATAAGATAAATTCCTTTAGGTTTTATGAGAAAATAAGGATTTGTTCGCTGAAATTGATTGCAAAGCATTGACATTTACCATATACCTAAATACGGGCCTCGCGGGGAATAAGAATGGGGCCAGAACAGCGGTGTCACGCACACGCAGTGTCGCTTGATTCTACCCCTTAAAATAAGGCTGTAAGCATGATTTTTCAACAAAGAAATAGTCAATAGTATTGACTATTTCTTTGTTGAAAAATCAGTCAATACTATAGATTGTCACATTTATATCCGCCCTGCATTCATAACTTTTTTTTCGGATTTTGTCACTTAGTTCGCTATTCCATAACACCGTCCATTTGTCACCATGGCTGTCACGTTCTAACAAGTATGTAAGCGCGAAAGTGACGGGTATAGAGACAAGTGATAAAAATGGAACCATGTTGCCACCGAGATTTTTTCCACGAGAAAGAGATTTTGAGGTCAATTTCCGAGCTAAGAATAAGAAATTCTTAAAATACTTAATCCGGAAAGCGTTTTCGAGATTTTAATCAGAAATACACCCTTTTGGTTGAAGTACCTAAGACTATGGAAATCCCATTCGAACGGTCTCATTTACAACATTTAAAAGGGTTCAACAGTATTCTCGGAACCCTAATAAAACCTAGTAATGTGTGAAATTGTGTTCCGTTCAATTGGAAAAATTGTTAGGTACCAGTTTATCAGAACGGGTATAACATGTCTGTCAAGATTTGTTGTGTAATGTTGCGAGACTATCGAGATTGAAAAAACTTTTATTCTAAAAGTAGTTTTTTTAAAAGATGAATGGGGAAAACCTGCTTTTCCATACATACGCATCCACTATATATGCCCTTTCGTTTGACGTTTTTTTTTTCAATTTTTTTTGTATTATAAAAATTAGGAGCGAATAACAAATTCAATACAATTATTTAAAGCTCCTGGCTCTCATAATAAATAAAAAATAAAAATAAAAATTCAATGGAAGGGGCATAGCTGTGATTGATATACATCAAATTGTGTCAAAATATTTTGTGTGATGTTAATATACAGAGAGGAAAATGAGGTCTACATTTGTATAGAAAGGCTATTTAACGCCTTCCACTATCGTCTTAATATCCCTTACTTAGCATACATTTGTGACTTCGTCCCTAAATACCTAGGTCAATAATGTCTAAATATGATATAATGTACTATTATGGTTTATTTAAGTAAAAATATACAACATGCATCGAATTAATAAGTTTTTGGTATTCAGTTTCATGTTTGTTAATTATTGAAAACGGTGCACTAACAACGCAGTCCACACTATAAGAGTTTCTAATTTAATATTTGTTAATGGAGACAGTAAGTCAGCTAAAGGATGGCTCACGCTAGAATGGTCTGGGTCCGGTCCGAAGCGTCCGACAGCGACACTTCATTTTCTAAAAAAGCATCACGTGGTCACCTACAAGGATCTGGTCCGAGGCGTCCGAGTCGGACGCTTCATTTTCTAAAGAGAAGAAGAGTACGATCACCTATTATAGAAAACAAAGTGTAGGACGCCTCGGCCCGGACCTCCATTCTAGCGTGAGCCTTTATATAGCTTTTACACATATTCTGTCACTGAAGTAAATCAGTTTTGCCATTTTTTTTTCTTATAAATATACAGATAAATTTTAAATGTATCAAGCGTAAGCTTGCAGTACCTAAATGTACCTACCTAGTCTAGTTATATATTTCAATGCTGTATTTCATTTCAATGTATTTTTTTCTGGGTCCATAACAGCAGCAGTACTTATAACAGAAGTATCTTGACGACCTGTCTGGCCTAGTGGGTAGTGACCCTGCCAATGAAGCCGATGGTCCCGGGTCCAAATCCTGGTAAGGGCATTTATTCGTGTGATGAGCATGGATATTTGTTCCTGAGTCATGGGTGTTTTCTATGTATTTAAGTATTTATAAATATTTATATATCATATGTATCGTTGTCTAAGTACCTTCAACACAAACCTTATTGAGCTTACTGTGGGACTTAGTCAATTTGTGTAATAATGTCCTATAATATTTATTTATTATTATTTATCTTACAATTATTATTATATATTTGTTAGCCTGTTGTATGCTGCTGCCAAAGGCCAGAGGCCTCCCTCTCTTTCTTCCACGCGTCTCGGTCTTTGTCAATCTTTCCGAAAGACGTCAATATCGTGCAGCCATCTCCTTCGAGGTCTGCCGTGACACCGCATCTTACAATTAGGAATAGGTAAGTACAAAGATGAACTTAGCTCTTCTAGTGAACCTGTATCCATAGATAAAATTCTATTAAGCATGCAAATTCTTTCTCCGATTCCCCAATTTGTCTAGCCAGCTTTGAAAGAGTTTTTAGCGATTAATTCCCCTCAAGTCTGAATAAGCGTTTTGTAAATTTACTTCCAATTTGTTCCGAGTCTGAATTATTCCGGCACTTATGTTGACATGCGAAATAAATGGGAACTGGGTATTGTTTGAAATATTACATTTGACTACGTAATTATGGGCGATGAAATAAAAATTTTATGAGTTAAGGATTCCACCGGTATTTTTCGAACTACCTCTTGTCTTAAATAGTATATGTGTTGTTTTTATTTCCACCTCGTTTTTCTCTAATGCTTTTTTAATTACCCTTTCATTTGTTTTTTTACAAGCTTTTATTCAATTTGCCCTGTTTAGTTGTTAGTTAGTGCGGGTTAAATCTTTGAAGCTAAATTTGACCCTCTTCCAGATTTCAGATTGAGCTGAAAATTTGCATACATATGTAAGTCAGGTGAAAAGGCAATATTATGGTACCATCGAACTGATCTGATGATGGAGACAGGAGGTGGCTATAGAAACTCTGTGATGAAACAACGCAACCTAATTGTGTTTTTTTGGCTAATTGGGCCTAATTGGTCTTTTAGAATTATCTTAATGAGTATTCGTTGCATGTGGTGCTAATAAAGTACAATCAGCTATAAAAGCTTCTACCAATAATTATATTTTTGACAAAATCCTATTTTCTGATGTACTTATATCTTGGAATGAAATCATCCGTATATAGGTAATATGTATGAATCATCTCAGTAACGTTTGTCTTGGAATTTGCCACGGCTCGATGAGGGAGGAGCAGGGAGTACGCTCAGTGACCTAATCCCAAGAATAAAGTAGATACCTAATTTTTAAAATGTAAACTGCAATCTGGCATTTCAACCCTAAGGGAAAACTTTTATAATGGATTCGGTTTCTACACGATGTTTTCCTTCACCGAAAAACGACAGGTAAAATCAAATTATATTTCATTATTAAGTATGGATTAAAAAACGCACATATTTTTTCTATGATATAGGAGGCAAACGGGCAGACGAATCGCCCCATGGTAAGCTATCACCGTCGCCCATGGATACCTCAAACACCAGAAGCGATTGCAAGTGCGTTGCCGGCAAGTTAGATAGGATTTTTCTTGAAGGACGTATCGGTCCATTTAAGTTTAGTTGCGCGAGGCAAGATGCTTCAAATCACATGCATACATGCAAAAAAAGCGGCCAAGTGCGAGTCGGACTCGTTCCGTACTGTTTAGTATTTGTTGTTATAGCGGCAACAGAAATACATCATCTATCACGGTTCATGAGATACAGCCTGGTGACGGACGGACGGACGGACAGCGGACTCTTAGTAATAGGGTCCCGTTTTACCCTTTGAGTACGGAACCCTAAAAACATACTTACCTCACGACCAATAGCCTAAACAAATAATTAAATCACTAATCTTGATCATCCAACAAAACACAAAAACACACAATCCTGCCCCTTATTTTTCCACAAACAAATTGAACTTTACAGGTACCGAAATCACAATCAGAAAGTCCCTTAAGAAGTTCCGCGACAAGATTGGTTCCGTTCCCGTTATAGCTGTTTCGGGGTAAAATAAATAACAAGTGAAGATCGATGGGGGTTCGAAGAAAATCTGTCGCTATTTCTGGAGATTTCGCGGGATTGATATACATTGCTTCGTAATTTGTTTGTCAGTAATTTAAATAGACTTTCGCGCTTTAACCTCATCCGGTTGTCTGTGTTTGTGACTTTTGTATAAATAACAATATAGTCTTATAAATTATACTTTTTATATGTACCCACTGCTTTATTTGAGTAAGTTGTGATATTTATATTTAAAAAAACTTTATTTACCAAAAAAAGTAGCATACCATCAAATGCTAACACTTTTATGGGCTTTGCCTGAAATAAAATTATTTTAAGCAAGAAATATTACTTTGCTAATACGCGAGAAAATAACATGTTAGTCGATCAGTGCTAACCCGTTATACTTACTTGCGTATTTTTACATGCAATGAATGTTACCAATGTGTGTGTTATTTTTGCGGTGGGAGGGTGGGAACATTAATTGCATACGCAAGTAAATATAACGGGTTAGCACTGATTGACTAACACGTTATTTTCTCGCGGATTAGCAAAGTAATATTTCTTGCTTTATTTAGCATGGATTTTCGCAAAGTAACGCCTGATTCTATTAATTATATAAAATGATTTAATAATAATAATAAATAGTGACCTGGAAGATTCCCGGGAAATGGAAACATGGTCGCCCTAAATCTACTTGACGTCGTTCCGTGGAGCAAGAGCTGGGTGTATTGGGGATGTGGTGGGAGGAGGTTACCCAAGCTGCCCAGGACCGGAGTCAGTGGAAGAAAATGGTTCGAGCCCTATACCCCAGCAGGAGGTAACAGGATGAAAAGAAGAAGAAGAATAAATAGTAGTTTCAGCGCACGGTCGCATAGCGAAGAGTCTCGACCAACACCTTGAAAATCTCGCTAGGTGCATGGCTGGATCAAGGGTTAGATTTAGAAGGCGGTAGTCTAGGACTCCGGCGGTTCCTCTCTCTGCGGCCCTGTCCAGTCTGACCACCAGCTTGGGCCTTGCCCCGCTGCTGTAGGGATCCTAGGTTAGTTTTTTTTAATGGGTTTTATGCAAAACAATACAATACCTCTTTATTGCACAACCTCTGAAAAAAATGTACATGGAAACACATATAATATGTCACGCAAAATAGGCGCCAGTCGTCGAGTTGCGGAAAATCGCCCGTACTACAATACAATACACATATAATACATGAAGATAGAGGTAAACAACAGGCGGCCTTATCGCTACAGAGCGATCTCTTCCAGACAACGGGTTTTATACATATTTTGTATTGTTTTTTTAAATGTTTTTATATATGTTACTTTTATACTCACATTGCAAAACCCTAACCTAAAACCCAAGATAAATAGACAGATAATAAATAATTATTATTTTAAAGGGACTCGAAAATCGTCTACTCATACTTTTTATGTATAAATGTGGCATAAATACAAAAATAGCAAATGGTTTGTAGAAGTTTTACATTAAATTTTTAACAATGGAAACTAGGACGGTCACGTCTGAAAATATCGATACGGATAAAGTGCCACAAATATGTATACACGTCGTGTATACACATTTTTCGTACTTCGATCGTATCGATGTTATCAGACGTGACTGTACTAGAGAGAGATTTAGATATGACGTAAATGTTCATGTATGTAATTTAAGCATGTCTATTTGTTTATATAGCTCGTGCTGATAAAACAAATGAAATAGAGTAAAAACAAGTTTTGTATAAAAAAATTGAATTCGCTGTATTTTTGTAAATATGGTATATGAAGCTACATAAACTAATTACAGGCATAGATATATTAGATATACCTTATCCTATTGTAAGTACAACGTTTCAGGGCAATCTAGCCAGTCGTTTTAAAATGAGAGCGTAATTACAAACAAACTCTTAAAGCATATTTTATACTATACCATATAAACTATTATATTGAACTCTCACAAAATTTTGTTGGGAAAAAATCCCAGATGTCTCCATCCCAGTGGATCTTTATTACCATATTGCCTCGAGATGCGTAGTATCTTTATTGATAGATATTGTGCCCTTTGCTTAAGATAATTATCGTACAAGGCACCTGCTTATAAATAGGTCAAATGTAAATTTTGTCAACAGCTGCTCTTCAAAAAAGTAGCAATTACCTATTTCAAAGAGCTATAACTAGTCTTTTAAAAGCTGTTTTTCATAGTTTAAAACTCTTAATATTCATTGCAATTTAGGCCTTTACTTAAAGGTTAAAATGCAAGTAAAGCAATAAGTCTAATTTAAAATGTCTACAGCTGTTGTAATTAAAGAAAAAGGTCAAGTGTCGCTTGTAAGGGCAAGGTGTTAAGGTCGCCTTTGTGTTGCCAAAATATTTCCGTTACGTTACATAAAATGGCACGGTTTTACTAAGTGTTAAAAATGGTATTTACTATTTTGCCGTGATTAAAATCTCACCTAGACTTTACAAGATTACATATAACTTTTAAAACTAGTGGCTATGTACGCTGACCTCGCGATCCCCCAAGGCACCGCCATTTTGAAAAATTTAAACGACCAAAAATATAATATATAATTAACAAACCTGAGCAAAACGTCCCACTTTGTCGCTTGTCATATATGGACGCCTTGGTGCGTAGAAAGATGCCAGTCGTTAACGCTCCTTAGCGTAGTCATCTCTCTCTATCACTCTTCCATATTAATGCGACAGAACAGTTGCATTTCATTCGCTATGGAGCGTAAACGATTGGCATGTTGGTTTCGCACCCTTGTCTGGTTATTCGTATAAAGTTAAAAGCAAATCTCGTCCTTATGGCAAGCGACACAGTCGGACGTTTTGCCGGCCACGGTCACAATTTAATCTCAATCTACTTAAGAGTTCCAGCAGATATACTAGTCTAGATTAGGTACTTGTATCAAAAATTGTAAGTCTCCATAGTGATGTATGCCATCTCATACTAAATATATAAGTATATCGTCATCTAAACATCTCAGAAATGCCTTATCAAATTACACTTACCGCCAACCACACAAGAGTTCAAATTCCCGTATCACTGATAGGGCAATGGTTCATTAAACTCCTTCAATTAGGTGAAAGCGCCGCCATTGTTGTCCCTTGCGCAACTTCACCTACCGAATATGACCTACTTATGCCTATAGACATAAGGTCCATACTTTTGAACGTTATTGCAAAAACTACGCTGCGGTGAACGGTTAAGTCCATTTCGGAAGAGATCCAGTAAAGGCGGTTGCACACTAGCGTTTTATATGAGCGTACGCGTACGCGCATGTCAGCTCGTATATACCAAATAAAATGTAGGGAAATAAAATAAAAATCCTAATACCAGTAAAGTCCTCCGTAAAAAAATTGCGTAGGTATTTATATGTAGGTACTTGTAAAAACTCGACATATGCTGCCATGACCTGGGTGGCCGAGGGGCTGAGCTGGGGCAGCACCGCGATAGCAGAGGACGCTGGTTCGATTCCAGCCCGGGGTCCTGAAGGCCTTGGTCACTTATTCTTAGTATATAGTAAACACCCCTATAATGGAAAAGGCACCAGTAATGGGATGGTATAGACAAATCCTGTAAACCTAGTATTTACTATTTACCATCAGATTTTAATCACTGGCAACATTATACTCGTACCATAAACAAGAGCCAAAGAGCTGCTTAAGTTTAATTTTTCATTGATATTTGTTATTTTTAAAATTAATAGCGCCATACATCCCATGACTGGAGCAAAAAAACAGTTTTAATTGGTTAATAATATAGAAACCAATTGCAGTAGCTTTCATGAAATACATAGAAAATATAAAGGACGAATTGGCCATTCAATTTTTAAAGCATAAAGCGGTAGAAATTTTACAGATGTTGATGAAATATCAAAAATACTCCAAATTTTCTCTTAAATGTCCCATGATTGGTGCCGTTAACATATGAGATTTTATTTCGGTTTATAATTTATATAGTAGTGTTAAAAAATATTTTAAATTTTTTTGTAGAACGCCGCTCCAGATTTTGAAGGTCACATTACACTGGGTGCCATGAAAACTGGTCTTGTGTGCGCAAATGCATTCTATAATACAGCTTACTCAAGTGAAAGTACAGTTGAATGTCAAGTTATGCGGATCAATTTGGCGAATAAAAAGGGTTTACAATGCCATTAAAATTACTTTTTGCTGTTAATGGAGCGTTATTGCATTAAACTAACTTTAATGTTACTTACTTCTTTTTTAAATGTTTGGTAATAGTCGGAAGTTAAAGTTCGCTTATTTCGAGTTGTTTATCTGGATGTTTTTTGTACATGGGAAAAATGGTATGTATTTTGTACCCGGGTATGTCCTTAAACTACGTCCAAAAGAGAGGTATGGGCATTGTGAATGTCATCTCGCCTTGTGTGGTAGGGCACAGCCAGTGGATGTCATTCCAGATCTAGAGCAGAGCCCAACTGGAGAAGTACCTCCACCTTACAGAAAACCGCAGCCAAATAACACTTGACCCTACTCATAGTGTTGTGTTCCTGCCGGTGAGTAAGGTTGCCAGAGCTCAACGAGGGGGGTGGGATTAGGGTCGGCAACGCACATGTAACGCCTCTGGAGTTGCAGGTGTACATAGGCTACGGAGACTGCTTACCATCCGGCAGGCCGTATGCTTGTTTGCCACCGACGTAGTATAAAAAATAAAAATAAAAAGATGATGCTTTCCTGACCGATTTCCGCCACAGCGACAGTGTGCTCTGGAGTAGGCGTTTTCTGTCGAGATCACTGCGGCGTTCAGTCTCAAAATCACTGACTCGATCATGAATGAGGCACCTCCATTCGGGCCGCTGCGCTGCCTATACTAGCATTACTGCAGCAGTATTGCAGTGTGACATTACTGCCGACTATATTACTGCCACAAATCCGGTCATTAACATAGATATAGACGGCAGCTAAAAACGTTAGTATTTCTTTTTAAAAACACTTTTTCCTAAAGATTTGAAAAAGCCATCATATAGAATCTATTTAAGTTACATTTTTAAAGTTTTGTTTCATTTAAACGGCTTTTGAAATAAAAGGAAGTAAGTATATCAAATGATGCATCGATCAAAAATTCTTGGAAATATTATAGCCACTAAGATAAACTAGCACTATATGTTTTTCCATTAAAACTAACAAACAAGAAAGGCTTAAAGTATCTAGTTTAATAAATAACGCACTCACATTGTTTCCGTAGACAATACAAATTGAAAGTGCCGTACGGCCGGCGACGCAAGTTTAATAGAGTTTATTCCCTGGCGGTATTTATCGGAGTGAGAAACCTGCGCAGTTTATATGCATTAAACGGTTTGTTTGTTTAAAATTATAGCGTTTAGTTATCGCAGTTGGTGAAAGGATTATAAACAATAGTTTATCCCACTTTGTCCGTCTAGTACGAGTAGATTTTACTTTGAAATCAATAAAAAACACAAATAGATACCTACTTAGTTATAGTAAATTAAAAGTAATCATAGAAATAGAAGAAAACCCCGTCACAAACCAACTTTTCCCAATGTTTGAGAGTTCCGTAGTCAACTAGGAATAGGAACCCTTATAGTTTCGCCATGTCCGTCTGTCTGTCCGTCCGCGGCTTTCCTCCATGATCGTTAGTGCTATGAAGCTGCAATTTGGCATGGTTTGGATACATACATCAATGGCGACAAAACAGTAAAATAAAAAGTAAAAAAAAAATGTTTTTGAGTACCTCCGCCGCATTTTTTTTTTTCGTTTTGATCCTATGGTGTGTAGTGTAGTTAGATAGGTCTTCTAAAACGAATAGGTGTCTTCAACGACCATTTATAGGGTTCCGTAGTATAGTATAGGACTCCGTACCTAGAAAGGAAAAAACGGAACCCTTAGTGCTTCTGGGCATTTTCCGCAAATCAACAACCATTGTGCCTATTTTGCGTGAAAAAAAAGAACGGACCCTTATAGGATCACTTTGTTGTCCGTCCATCCGTCCTTCTGTCTGTCTGTCAAGACCCTTTTTCTCAGGAACGCGAGGAGGTATCAAGCTGGAATTTATATCAAGTACTCAGGTCTACTGTCCCTTAGAGCTGTGAAAAAATCAAACTTCTAATCCAACGCAATCAAAAGATACAGCCGTTTATGCCGGAAATTTTCGACACTCGCAGGGGAAACAAAACCTACAGGGTACTTCCCGTGAACTCAGAATCTTGAATTAGGTACGAAGCAACGTCTTATATCACAGATAAAGGAAAAATTGCGAAAACCGTAAATTTTTAGTTACATCATATAATAATATATATTTACCTACAGGTTTGTACGCTACCCTCGGTGCGCGAGTCCGAATCGCACTTGGTCGGTTTTTTTATAAAGTGAATATTATCGCAAATAATCGCTCTAAATCCTCGATTTCTAAAAAAACTAAATCGAAAGAAGAAAATTAATTTGAGTGATCGAAAAAGATTAATTCGACATCCGGCCTTCTACACCAAGGCTTGCGGTAGCAACTGTGAAGGTCACAAAAGCGTTCCTGACTCTTGTTAGGTACATAAAGAAGAAATAAAATATATTTTTGGTTAGGTTTCCAAATAGAGGCGCTGTTAGTCCCCGAGCGAAACTACCGACATAGCTGCAAAAATCTAAAATCCATTTGACATTTAGTCAAAAATAAAAAATAAAAATCAGACACAGACAGGTTCGTTAGCGACTTGCCGACAGCACTTCCGTGCACCCTGTCATCGGTATGCCAGTAATTATGGGGTTGGGGTGGTCACAATGCGGGGAAAGCAGAAGGGCATCGTCGAATTTATTTATATTTATTAGAAAAATTACGAAAACGAAATCGACGGACCAACGTACCTTAGTTAATATATAGTTCATTGACAAACAAAGAAAGTTGAAATAATGTTAAGAAAAAGTAAGTACCCATGTTAACGGCACCAATCATGGGACATTTAAGAGAAAATTTGGAGTATTTTTGATATTTCACTGACATCTGTAAAATTTCTACCGCTTTATGCATTAAAAGTTGAATGTCCAATTAATCCTTTATGTTTTCTATGTATTTAATGAAAGCTACTGCCATTGGATTAAATATTATTAACCAATTGAAACTATGTTTTTTTGCTCCAGTCATGGGATGTATGGCGCCATTAATTTTCAAACTAACAAATATCAATGGAAAATTAAACTTAAGCCCTTTGGCCCTTGTTTATGGTAAAATGTTGCCAGCGATTAAAAACTGATAATAAATACTTGTTTTACAGGATTTGTCTATACCATCCCATTACTGGTGCCTGTTCCATTATAGGGGTGTTTACTATAGGAAGTTTAGCTTAATCACTGTGTTACAATTTTGTAGTTTTATTTAACTGTTTCCGTATGTTATGTTATGTTTTGACGATCGGTCTGGCCTAGTGGGTAGTGACACTAGTGACCCTGTCTATAAAGCCGATGGTCCTGGGTTTGAATCCCGGTAAGGGCATGTATTTGTGTGATGAGCACAGATATTTGTTCCTGAATCATGGGTGTTTTCTATGTATTTTACTTAGTATGTAACCTCAACACAAGCCTTCTGAGCTTACCGTGGAACTTAGTCAATCCGTGTAAGAATGTCATGTAATATTTATTTATTATTATTATTAATATGTGTTCTTGAAATATCTCAGTACACAAAGTACTGGCGTAATGAAGTACATGAGCCAAATGCATTTCATATTAGAAAAAAATATTATGTAGTTTCTGATCTGGGTCTGTGTGGCTATATCATTCTGTCAAAAAAATTCTCTTTTGGACGTAGTTTAAGCACATATCCGGGTCCAATCGCTTTGTGTGGTAGGGCACAGCACAGCGGATGTCATTCCAGACCTAGAGCAGAGCCCAACTGGGGAAAACCGCAGCCGAATAACTCTACAACCTACTCATAGTGTTGTGTTCCTGCCGGTGAAAAAGGTTGCCAGAGATCAACGAAGAGTACGAGGAGTTATAGGATTCCATAGGCTACGGAGCCTGCTTACCATAAGGCGGCCCTAAACTTATTTGCCACCGACGTAGTATAAAAAAATGTGTTAGCTATCTACGTCAATCCGTCTATTAGAAAAACGCCTGTAGGTAACAGATTTACATTACCGAAGTGATCACATAAGTGCTCCGTGAACAAAGTTTTGTACGGAACACTAAAATTGTTGAGACAATATTAATTTACATAATTCTGATATAGTATATATAAAGAATGCCACGGCAAACCGTTGTGATTCATGTAGTGACATTGACTTTATTATAATTCCACGATACCATCGATACAAGTCATGCCCACTATTGATTACGCAAATGATTGGCATACCGTACCGCAAAACCTTCAATTTAATAAACTAGAACAAAGCTTGTACTCCTATATGAAAACGATAAAAAACGAGGAATAGAGAATAAATAATAAATATAATAGGACATTATTACACAAATTGACTAAGTCCCAAAGTAAGCTCAATAAGGCTTGTGTTGAGGGTAGTTAGACAACGATATATATAATATATAAATATAAATAAATAAAATAAATATTATAGGACATTATTACACAAATTGACTAAGTCCCACAGTAAGGCTTGTGTTGAGGGTACTTAGACAACGATATATGTAATATATAAATACTTAAATACATAGAAAACACCCATGACTCAGGAACAAATATCCATGCTCATCACACGAATAAATGCCCTTACCAGGATTTGAACCCGGGACCATCAGCTTCATAGGCAGCGCCACTACCCAC
The DNA here is from genome assembly GCF_033807575.1 of Cydia pomonella. Lineage (NCBI taxonomy): Eukaryota > Metazoa > Arthropoda > Insecta > Lepidoptera > Tortricidae > Cydia > Cydia pomonella. The sequence goes on along the minus strand of NC_084718.1, from coordinate 16,906,208 downwards.
TAGGCCAGACTGAAATATATAGAGTAACAGTGGGTATATTAAGGAAAAGCAAGCTCGGTTCTCTATACAAACGTAGTTACACTCTCATTTTAAAACAACTAGCTAGATGGCCCTGTAGCTTTGTACTTACAATAGGATAAGGTTTATCATTCCTCACTCAGTCTTGAAGTTTAATTCCGAGCATGGCGCGCTCCATGGCTCCCTGTGCTACTCGTACGTTATGCACAGCCTCCTTGGTGAGTGTCCATATTTCGGCACCGTATGTCATGGTGGGCAGGACACATTGGTCGAAGAAGCGAGTTTTCGGTAAGGCACGGAACCGGTTTTTAAAATACCGGTAAATACCGGTTTATTTTGGTTTTCTTCCGAACTTCTATAAGAACGCGAACGTTTTAAGAACATTATTGCAACCTAAAAAAACCGGTTTAGTCGACGGCCGATGTAACGGCCGGTCGGCATTGTTGTGTGCCACGTAAAACATAGACACCGACATAGGAAGAAACCGGTTTTTATTGTTGTTTGTGACTGTTCTCATAAAAACCGGTTTAAAAATAACGGGTTTTCGAGCGAAACCGAAATTGAAAGGTTTTGCGCCAAGTACATGATAACGGTTTGGAAATTTAACCGGTTTTCGGGCACTGTGGAAGGTTAGCAGATTTAAGAATGTGTGCTAGTTTGTTGAATGTTGCCCTATCCACCTGGAGATTTGGATTCTAAAGTCTAATTAATACAAAGTTACTCTGCATATTACTTGCATACTGTGGCCAACGCAAACAATTTCAATGCAGCTAAGTGCATGTGCAATATACGTGGAGTTGTTCTTTGGATCTACTCCGATTAAAACGGTTTGCTACATACACAATCATTTAATCTAGGATGTGCATAAAACCTACGACATACGAGTAAAGTGAACGAATAGATAACTTGCTATATACATAAAATGAACTTTATTTCTTTTTGTTAGCCTATTTTAGTATCCTACTGCTGGGCAGAGGCTCCCTTCGTTTTCTCCACTCGACCCTGTCATTGGCATTTTCCCACCCACCATTTTGGATAGAATGTGTCCAAGTCGTTCCGCCATTTCCTTTCGGTATGCCTGCACCCCGTCCTGCACCGTCTATGGTGTTCCGTAATAAATAAATAAAATCAACAAGTATTATACGGTGACCGGTTTGGCCTAGTGGGTAGTGACCCTGCCTGCGAAGCTGATGGTCCCGGGTTCAAATCCTGGTAAGGGCATTTGTTCGTGTGATGAGCATGGATATTTGTTCCTGAGTCATGGGTGTTTTCTATGTATTTACGTATTTATATATTATATATATCGTTGTCTAAGTACCCTCAACACAAGCCTTATTGAGCTTACTGTGGGACTTAGTCAATTTGTGTAATAATGTCCTATAATATTTATTTATTTATTATTTATTATTATAGGACATTGTTACACAAATTGACTCTAATATACAACAAACACCCATGACTCAGGAACAAATATCCGTGGTCATCACACGAATAAATGCCCTTACCGGGATTCGAACTCAGGACCATCGGCTTCATACGCAGGGACCCTACCACTACCCACAAGGCCAGACCGGTCGTCATTTAAATTCTGCTATGCTACATTTCTGTTTAGTTAAAGATGTATTAGTTAGTGCGTTTTAGAAAATATAACCTTAACCTCATATAATAATGAAATAAAACCTTATAATGATCTATTTTGTAATTCAAACATCTACATCTAGCACACTGTTGATAACTTTCTTATTGAAATTAAAATATAATTTCAAAAAGCGCAGCCACCTGATTGGGGCAAATTATGTCCTGTCATAGCCGCCATTTTGTAAAGCATTTGCCGGTAGTATCACTAACAAGCGCTAAACGGTGCTATACGGTGCCTCGTCAACCAATAATGCATCGGAGCATCCTTTGTACCCTGCCCCGTTTTAGAATGATTTTAACTTTAAATTTATAGACGTTGCTTTTGTGTTGATTGTCGCTGAGGTAGTACCTACATACTGTGTAAATAAATAATAAATAAATAAATATTATAGGACATTATTACACAAACACACTACTGTGTGTGTGTGTGTGTGTGTGTTGTACTTCCTTGACATTACCATTCGGTAAGCGTGGGACATTAAGGGACGAGCAAATTCGTCTCACTTAAAGAGGTATTCTACTTACCTAGGATGTCAGTAAGGCAGGTATTAAAAAAAATTGTGTCTCATTTACAGAGGGTTCCATTAATAGAGGTGAGAATCGAGGATATTATCCGCGCAATTGGGAAAATTATGTCCTGTCATATCCGCCACTTTGTAAAGCATTTGCCGGTAGTATCACTAACAAGCGCTAAACGGGGCCTCGTCAACCAATAATAGTGCATCGGAGCATCCTTTGTATCCTGCCCCGTTTTAGAATGATTCTAAATTTAAACTTATAGACGTTAGTTGCTTTTGTGTTGATTGTCGCTGAGGTGGGTTCGAACCTAGCTTGTTAACAGTGGTATCAATACAATACATACTGGAAACTACTGGCACGGACTTGAAACATCAGTTCCTACTTCCGGATTAAATTTATTTTAGGTCGGTTTCTCTTTTTTTATTTATTTATATATTTATTTTTACAGCGGCGTAGAAAGAATACGCACTCCGTTAGTCTTCGTACTCCTCCTAAATTTTAACCTTGAGCAATCGAGCTCATGGGTACAACACTCCTTATTGTTAAAATAAGCATAAATCACTTTTTTTTCAGCGTGTTCCCGTTTCGATTTGAAGTCGTTGTAAATGAATTTATGAAATTTTTAGGAAACACCCCCATTTTGGAAAATAACATTTTATTTGCCGCACCCACGGCTAAAGTTGCTTCATTAAACCATACCTATAATTTATCAACATGGATTCGCTTGTACTCAGTGAAAGCGAATAATTTCGGTAAATTTAGGTTAAAATATTGTGACCGCAGTAGATTTATGGCAATATAAAGTTGGCGGGCTTAACCGAGCACGTAATGACGTGCTTTGTTGGTGTCGGGACTTATCTCTATGCCCGTCTAATTTTTCATAGGAAACTATTGTTAGGTTAGTCTTGGCCATTATCTAAACGACGCGATTTGGTTGAACTGGCTAGACCAGGGATTTCCTAATTTTTCGACCTCATTTTTTTGGGAGCGCAATTGTATGGGATTTATTCCTATTGAAATTGAACGGTCGGAGACTAATTGTTATACGTCATGCATATTTATTGTATTTATTTAGGCTTATTTCTTGTATTTATTTAGACTTATTTCTTGTATTTAGTTAATTATCTAACTAGCAATTTTCCCGATTCGCCCCATAGCCATCCCTACTGACCTACTACAAGGTGAGGTGTAATTTCCTACTTATCGTTAAAATTGTGAAATAGAATGACTGATATTCATTAAGAAACTAAAATTCTTACGGCGGGATGTTTTTTTATATATAAAAATCAACGTGCCACATGCAAAAATATTCTACCTCCATTTTACGGTAGCGAAACTAATCGGTTCTGCAAAATCAGTAAAACAAAAAGTTAAATTGATTACAAATTGGAATACGTTCTGCTTTATAAGCTACTTCTTTTCAAGTCTACAATGAAAGGAATATCAAAGGTATACTTCAACGACGCTTTACATACTTTAGCTTGCTAAAGTAGGTTATTTGCGACGCGTGCGTGTTGATTATAAGTTAGAATACTATGAATTAAAGTTATGCGTCTGGCGCCAAGCTGATTTAATTAGTTTTTTTTTACTTTTACCGCTATATGAATCTATTTTATTAATATAATACATACATCCATTTACAGTTAAAAGACGGCTAAAGAATGGAATGCGCTCCCGCCGTACTCCCTAATAAATATGACCTCGGTCTCTTTAAAGCAAGAGTGAATAGGCTACTACTGAACCGGTGAGCTCCATCATAGGCCCTGTCTTCACTTTCCATCAGGTGTGACTAGAGCCAATCGCCGATCAGTTAAAAAAAAAAAACATTTTTGCGTTAGGATATTTTTATTTTTGACAGGTAAATAATTATTATATCAGAACCGAAACAGCTCGTATTAATATAAAATTACTAAATCTGAATAAAATGCAGTGTAACTACAACTTTAAGGTGGACATAAGGCTCCCCAGCTGGTCGGTTCTCCATACAAACGTAAAAACGTAGTTACGCTCTCATTTTAAAACTAGCTAGATTGCTCTGAAACTATGTATGTACTTACAATACGATAACGTATAGCTATGCCTGTAATTAGTTTATGTAGCTTCACATACCATTGTTAGAAAAAACAGCGAAAATAAGTTTTAAGTCATACAAAACTTGTATTTGCTCTATTTCGTTTGTTTTGTAAACTGGAGCTATACACTAATTACAGGACTAGATATACCTCATGTCATTATACGTGCAAAGTTTCATTACAATCCAACACGTAATTTTAAAATGAGAAACTCCGTTTGTTTGGAAAGGTCAATTCGGGTCAGCTTGCCGGGGAACCGTTTAACCATTTCAACTCGGAGTTAAAGTCAGGGATCGGAACCGGTTTTTTGCAAAAACATCGAAATAACCATATATTTCGGTTTATTTTATACTCTAAATGTAGGACTCAGTTGTGTTTTCAGATAACGACTTCGTATTATTAGATTGCCTAATTAGAAATGAAGTAATTAACAAAGAACGAAAAAATACCGTTTTCGTTCCCATACAAAAAATACCGGTTTCCGATCCCTGGTTAAAGTACAGTAGTATAATCCTGTAATAACAGTTAACTCCGAGTTATTTGGCTAATCCTGGAACGCGCATGTGGCCCTAAATAAAATGCCCCAAGTATCTCCTATATTACGAATATGGCGGTAAATAAGCCATATAAGAGTCTAGTAGCAGCTATTTTTAACCGCTAGTTTGCCGTTAAGGAGTTAAGACCGCATTCATCCCACGACAATCGAGATAACAATCAGCTGGCATTTATTTACAACGCTTTGGGAGCGTATCGGCGCAGGTGACCAGCATAAGGCTATGCTGAGACCAAAGATATATATAACTCCGTATAATATAAATAAAGTCTTAGAAAAAATTGTGCCTCGAAAAATAAAGAAAAAATTATGCTCGATTAGATGGCGATTGGCATAATATCTTTGGCCTATACAGTTTGATATTTCTCAATCTAACTCTTCCTTCAGTGGTTCAGTCCGTCATTGAAGAGCTCAAATTATACTAGATGTACAAATTATACCTCAAAGTCCATACAATGTTTTGAATATAATCTAAACAGCCTCGCCGAGTATGGGCGTTGAAAACATTGCCTATTATGAAACTGCTCTATTTTTGTAAACAAACCTAATCTTTTATACGTAACAATTCGGTGTCATCAGGTTACTTTTGACAATGGGTGTTTTTCAGGGCGTTGAAACAGATCTCGTTACTGTTTCTCAAGGACGCAACCATTTTCAAATTTTTGTTTTGGCGGTTCGAAATATTATTTCTTCACTATTTTAAGTATAAACACAAGTATTATTAATTATACACAAGATTACGAACTCGTAATCACAAACGCTAAATCCTAGGTCTCTAGTGTCTCAACTCCTCAAGATATGATCACACCTAATACTCTAAGTACTCAATGACTCAACTTTATATAATATACCACCAAGGTCCCAGTCCGGTTATGCCCACGGATTACGGATTCAATGCATATAGACGTAAATGCAAATTTTAAGCCACACACGGGCCAATACGAATTAGTTTTATTCGATATTCTTTTTTTTTAATATGGCCTCCATCAAATTTATGATTATGGAGTGTGGAATTAAGAGGAGTAACATCTCTTATGGTAGAACTGTTGCAAAAGTGTCCAGCTGTCAGCTATAAAAATAGTTCCAAATCTCTCCAGAGTAGCGCTAGAGTAGCTAAGAACCTAGGCGCTATTGACGGAGTGAAGTGCGCTGTCTATGATTTTGATTTTTTTGTTCAAGTATTCTAGGTATTGTAGCGCCACCTATTTATGGTTTTTTGATGACACTTTTTGATACATGGAGATTAATTTCCTTATCTCCACCTTCCGTATTTATGATGATTTTGCCAATGTCAAGTGTGCTCGTAGAGCATGACGTTTTTCGGTAGTTGTTTGTGGTTTAGAGCTGGACTGTACTAAAAGCCACGATGGATTGCCGGGTGTTGATTGAAATATGGTTAAACGCGTTTCAATATTAGTTTTTTATTAGCTGCACAGTATCACAATAATATTCAAAAATAATATTCTCAAGACGTCTTTGCCATCTTGAATCTCATCCGTTTGCGATATGATACTAATCTGTCACTGCCAAGTGATTTTTCTTCAACCAAAAACGTCACTTTTGACACAGACATCATATGGGTCATATGTGTTAATTGTGTTTTACAATTCTTCAACTTAATCATATCGTAAAAAGCTCGAATAACTAAAACTCGAATTGGCCCGAATGTTGTACATGCGATAATAGACATAACAGCGCAGGACATAGGGGACACATGTTTTAATCATGTATTCGTGCTCGCTTCTTGGTCTATAAATAGGGATACCAGGTGTAGGGATTTTTCTTGACTTTGAGATATATTTCTCTTTTTTTTCAAATTTTTCAGTTTGATTGTATACGTCAAGAGATGGTCCCTATTAGGGTTCATTTTTATATGGAGCAGCTCTCACGTAAAATGTTTGTAGACATTTTTGAGAAGTTGTAAAGAAAGTACGGTAAAACGTATTAAATTATTAAGAAACCAAACGAGACTTGAAGGAACTATCAAAGGGGTAATCATTCGACACGAGATGTATCATTATACCTTTACCCTCTTATTCATAAACGTCTATTAAAGTTACGATGCCAATGCTTTCCATCATACCAATACGTCGGAAAGGGACAAACGATTACTAGCGGCATCGTAACTTTAGAAGACGTTTATGAATAAGGGGGTTAGTTTTTAATTACTCTTTTAGATATAGGTTAACTGGAAGAGATCCCTCTCATCTTTCTATCTGATGTAATCAGTATTTATTTTTCTCGTACAATAAAGTGTTTATACTTCTTACTTACTTACCTATTAGTCTTAAGGCAGTTACAGACTAGCGTTTATACGTGCCTAGAAGCTCGTTTTTGGAAGCGCGTGTGTAAGCGCGTAACGCCGAAACGACCGTAGACGTAAATGCGTCAAACTATTATAATATATAAAGATTTCTTTAGCCGTTATGCGAGTGGTAAACGTCAAGCCATTCACTCAACCAGGATTCGAACTCAGATCTCGGGATTAAAGATTCTTGAAATAGGTAGCTAGACAGCTGCTGCTGTAAGTGTCGTCTTGGTATGTTACTATAATTGATTGTCAATAAATCAGTAAATAAAATATTGACAGGATTTCATTATAGGTTCTATGTAATATCAAGGGTACAGGATATTTTTTTGGATTGGTACGAGTATTTAAGTTGGTGTAAGATATTTCTAAACAGAGTTAAAAATACAGAATAAAAAAATAAAAAAGAACAGGAGTTTTCAATTCTTCACATGGCAACTCTAAGCTCGAATGTAACACGCGATAATAGACTTAACGACTCAGGACACAAGGATCACATATTTAAATGTGTGTCCGACATTCAATTTGGCATGCAGATATGCGCGGCGTTTTACATTTGTAACTAGAACTTGTTGAGGCGACTGTTCATTCGTTAACGTACCTAGCTCTAAAACTTGTGAAGATGTAGAATCTTGAATTTTAGCTGCCGGAAGGCATACCAAGATTTAATCAATTTGATGGTGGCCTGTAGCCAATCATATTAGATTTTTTTGAAGAATCAATTCCCAGCAAGCTGGAAATAGTTTTATTTCTTAAATGCGTGCTATCCAAGTTTGCGCAATTTCATAATATATGAATATTTTTTTTTCTCTTTATCAGCTTTTCGCTTTTAGATCGAAAACAGTACGTCAGATGGAAAACTTGTTCTAATCATGATAAAAATTGATATTTGAAGATCCGAAAGGTACCTTAATATGAATTCGTACCTAGTCAAAGTTGAAAAAATGGGCGCCACATTGAATTTCTTTATGAAAACGCCTTTTCACCAGTCTGATCCACCAAACGTTGGTGGTAGTAGATGTGACGAGAAATCTACTAACATCGAGTCCAGTGGTTTTACAATCCAAGGAAAAATGTATCTCCTAAGGCTCCCAAAATGTATGGACACCTTCGGAGATGCGCAATTCGGACTACACGCATTTAGGAACAAATGAAGGTAAGGTATTAAAACGATTTCTAGCTTGCTGGGAATTAACTCCTCAATACGCTTTTTGTAGATCTAATTTGATTAGCCCATTAATTTACTCGTAGTATTGGATCTTATCTCGATCTTCACCTTTTTATAGCGTGTATTTTTATTAAACCACAAATTGAATAAAAAAAAATTATCGGTTGAAAAATGACTGAGTTTTGAATTTTTGGTGTAGCTTACAAACATTAAAAAAATACAACCCAATTGAAAACCTCGTTTTTTTTGGAATTTTGTCGTATCATTTTTTTTATCGTTATGCTACCCGTAATTTGCGGTTTTTGCACGCTTTAAAGAGGATTTAAGATATATCTGTAGATAAAGATTCACTAGACTGTAATCAAAATAAAAATCATTCATAGTCACATAGTTAAGACGAAAAATTGACAGCATTTTCAAATAAACGTATAAATAATAAACAAAAGTATCTTCTGTCATTTTAGCACTCGACTGTTCCAAGATTAGATATTCTTGAAGGTCTCCTCAATTTGAAGCGAGCTTACGTGATCTTCGGCTCTGGAATAACAAATACGGACCGAGTTAGAGCTAGCTCCTGTGCTACCTTCAGTTAAAATACTTCTATGGCCATAGATAAATAAGTAAGAAAAATAAGGCAATAAAGATCCATAGATACTAACCATACAAACTAACATAAGTATAATATACTTATGTTAGTTTACATATTATGTAAGTATACATTTCATAAACTTAAAATTAAATTTTGGTACGTGAGAAGAAATCTCTGCCACAGCATAAATAGCACTACGTACAGAAGGTTCAATCTCTAACAAACGCGGCAACTACTACCGCTAGACACCAAAATTGGTGCAGGCCGCATGTAAGTACTTATAGTTATAGAGTCTACGCGACGAATTCGCGAAGTCACGCCTGTCCGTGCTGAGACTGCTGAGAACGATTGAAAACAGAAGGGGCACCGGATACGGCACGATTACTTATATAAAGTACATAATTGAAGGGAAAATAGAAAAAAAGAGAGGCAGGGGTTTTCCCTGCTTGGGGTTGAGACGTGCGTTGATCTAAGCTAAAGAGAAAATCAACGTAGTGACGTATCAGGACCTCAAAACAGTGGCAAAGAGAAGAGCGGAATGACGGTTACTCCACCAACAAGAGCCAAGCTCTTAAAGAATTATGTTGATGAAAATTAAACACTATTTAATTTATGGAGTATTATATACGAATCGTTTGGCCCTGTGTCGGATTCTGCAGTTTGCCCCGGAACCTCTCGAAATACCTTCGGCCAGAAGTCGACGCACTTGATGATCCTCTGCCTTGAGAGTGCTCACTCTGCTCACTCCGGAGATGCCTTGCTTAATAATAATAAGCTGTAACGAGGTATGGTAAAACGTATTATTAATAAGTTTTAAATTTGCTTAAAACTTAGTACTTTATAAGCTAAAATCTTATTATAATTAACTTTCCGCAAAGCTCGCTTAAAACTTATTATAAATAGGTTTTTATCTATAAAGCGAGCATTCTAAGCTTACTTATTTCTTAATGCCGATCTCTGCACCTATGTTGGCGTAATAAAGTGTGGGAGTGCCACAATAAACGTCATAAATATCTTTAGAATTTGGAAAGAGGACACAAGGTTAAACAGACCTAAATCTGCTACCTATTCAGCTAATTAGCTTGTGTTCAAAGGGGATTTAAATCTTCTCGGGTCAGAGGTACGGTTGGAGCCGGTGTAGCTTTATTTGACGTTCATAAGTGCATTGTAATATGCTTACTCGAATAATAAACTATCTTTATCTTAGTTAAACTAGTCTCAAAAACCTAAAGCTACCATTAACATACAGAAAAGCCTACATATATATAACATTAAAATGCTTTATAATACTTTCTAGGTAAATATTCAAGTACGTTGAGGTGTGATATGAATACCGGATTAAAATATGGTCCTCATTTACGAAACAAGAAACCTTGACAGTGTGTTATATAAGACGGTAACCTGCCTACACAAGCGTGTGATAATTCAGTAGGTAGTTGGTACCGTGATGTTCGCGTGTAGGACGCCTATTGTTCCGATTTCCTCCTCCGGGTTTCTGAATGATACGCTCGTGTACGCCGATTGTAATGTGAGGAGATATGTTAGATTGTCAGATCTCACAATTTGACGTAAAGCAAAGAATACACATGCCTGTAAAACTGATCAGTAGCTTAGCTTATCCGATAGTAGTATACTCATGTGATCAGCTGACGGTCTTACCACCGGGATACAACAGGCTGAAGGTTTTTTTTTATAATTTAAAATAGCATGCTTCTGTCCCGCGATTGTCTGTATATCTATATCTTCACCTAGGGTGGACTACATTTTTTATAATTACTTTTCATATAATATAGTTTGATATATTATTGTTTTGAATACGTAATAAATGGCATACTACTGTAATACCTAATTAACGGCTTACATAATGTTATTATTGATATAACGGTCATAAGGTATTGTTACACTTCGTCTAATATACATTACATACTCTAAAGCATATTATTTGTTCTAACAAGTGACATCATATAATTATTTGTGTGGCATAATTAGTTGCATGACATAAATGGATTAGGTTAGGTTAGAACTGCGACTCCGCACAAACGAATAACTACCTCGCAAAAGGAGTGTTAGGTTAGGTTAGAAATTCGACCCCCTGTATAATAAAATAACTAGCAAAATAGTGGTTTACGTAAGGTTTGAACTGCGGCCCACGCAGAATCGAAAACTGAAAAAATTGGTTAGGTTGGGTTAGGTGGGATGATAATCTGTACTTAATTATACAGCCTGCATACTGGTTATATTAATTAAGTAAAACTTTAATTTAGTATTAAATGAAATATATGAAAAGATGTTATACAATATATGTACTTATACTTGATAAAGTTACATAAAGTATTACGTTATACAAAAATATAATATAATAAAAGTCATTATTAAACATGTCTATATACTAATTAAACATTATATTACAATAGGCATTATATCAATGACAGTTTAGATGAAATCACAATATAACAAAAGAAACGTATATTAAAAATTACATAATAACATATAATAATACAGTTGTGTGCAATATAATAGCAGTACACTCTGCAACGAAGATCGTCTTATAGAAAAGTTTATTTTTTTCTGGATGACTTGGGTTTAGACGTAAAGCTTTGATTGGAAATAATAGGAAAGATTCTAAATTACAATTATAGTACACAATTGTATTTTTTTGTAGGGTTTTACGTTTTTGTAGGAATTTCCGCAACTTAGTAAAAACAGCCGATTTTCATGATAGTTTTTTTTACTTCCAATATCATTTAAGTAAAAGTTACAGTTAATTTTGAAACAATATCAAGTAATGCAGAATAATTATATAAAAAGATACAATATTATTGATCTAATGTTATAGTTTTCCCTTAATTTACATTTTCTTATATACTGCTATTATATTTCACACAACTGTATATCAAATGGCATTATAACAAATGTAAGATAGTTTTTTTTTTTTAAATATATTAAACATTACACACCCATTCACCTATCAGAGTATGGTCAGATATAACAAAAATACAGGTGTATATGGGGTTTTACCACCTTCTCACGCTGTTATACCTAATTGTTTTTTTTAGTACATACCTGAATAGTATTACCTACCTTTCTGCGGTAATCGGATATTATATACTAACCCAACAATTAGTTAATTAGTCAAAGGGTCTTTGCGTAACCAACAAACACTTCAATTACCCGACTCCCAATAAATTGATTACATCTGACGGCCGGCTATCAACATTGTTAGGTCAGTTCTATAACGATATATTAATTAAGAAGCTAGTGTAAGTTGTGCTTCGTGCCCTTAAATAGGAGAACTATTAAACTGCACTAGAGCCTACAAATACCTACAAATTATATCAAATAATCAAATTTATAAAATCGAATGCCGTAAAACTGACGCGTATACAGACGAAACGAAACTTGTCTTTTAATAAAAATATTAAAAACATACTCATAATAGCATTAATACCAGTACTGAGTAATTCAATCTTTATTTCACCATTGTATTTTTATATTTCTGTTTATTGCATATTTTTCTCATTTTTATGGATTTTTTTACCTGTGTTTGTTTAACCGGATTATCCCATCGGAAATTAGCGCTGGAATTCGCCAACATCATGCTGAGGTGAGACCACTTCGTGACACTTTCTCGTAAGGTCCGACCGAGATCTCGGTCTCGGTCTCGGTCTCGGCATTCTCGGCCAAAAATCGAGCCGAGATCTCGGTCTCGGCTCTCGGCCAAAATGGGCCGAGATTCTTGCCGAGACCGAGAATAGGCAATCATTGGTAAATTTGAATTTTCCGCGCACGAGCGCCCCGGCGGCGGTCTAAGCCACTCGTTGGTTGCATCGCCCGGTTGGTGTGACGTTTTTTGTGATTTCAATTGGTTTCGTAGCCACATTTTTAGCCAATTACTTATCAAATACTAAGTGTTGGGATCGGATAGGCGCGGTTGCAAGTAATGACTTGTTCATTTGGTTTTTTTCGTTTTGTGGTTGTTGTTATTGATGAATAAATGAGTATATATTGTTATCGGGATGTAACTTAGATTAACTTGTTGTGAGTGGAAGATGACACTGGATATTTTATATACTGTACTGGTATGTTAAATATATTTGTGTTAACGGGAAAAAGCAAAGCAGTAGGTAAGTACAAAACGACACCTGTGGTGGATATTTTTGGTTACAATATAGAACTCTTTATTTTGATTATTGTTATTTTATCTCCTTTTGTGCACATCTGTACCGAAAAAACCGGCCAGGTACGTGTTGGACCACGCATAATGGAAGGTTCCGTACCTTCATACAATACAAAAAAGCCGTACAAGCAAAAGAGCGTATGTTAGTGGCACTTTCGTCGCTTTAATAAGAAGATCAGTTTTTTTTTATAACTCTTAAATGGCTTAACCGACCATATTCAATATAATTTTCCTGAAAAATGATTTGCTTATTAAGCTTTATTATTTAGATTTTTTTTTAAATGGTTTTGCTCTCCCGGTTCAAAAGTTAGAGAGGATCACACCTTTTTTTTTTGAAGCGATTATTGTCAAAAGTATTTACTTAGTCAAAAAAACATTTTTAGCAACCTTTCTGTATTTATAAAGACCTACCTAACGATGAGCCACATGATTATTTTTTAAAACTTTTTGTTACATTTATACGGAGTATATATTTTATTTATTTTTTTCGAAACGAAACGACTTACATAATACATCTACACCTACGTTCCAACTTTGGTTATAAAATATATTATACTGTATAGTTTTTGAGTAAAATGGCAGTGACATACGCACAGACCGACAGACATAAGGACATGACGAAACTAAAAGGGTTCCATTTTTGCCATTATGGCTACGGAACCCTAAAAATACTATTTAATAGCGCTATAAATTGATTATGATAACTTTTTTCTGATAAATCGTCGAATTTCGATTATAAAAACATTTTTAGTGCAAAATTCGTCTTTTTTTTCTATTTTATGAATTCTCGGTCTCGGTCTCGGTCTCGGCCGAGAATCCCATTGAATCTCGGTCTCGGTCTCGGTCTCGGCCGAGACAAAAAAAGCGTTTTCGGTCGGACCTTACTTTCTCGTTCCTATGTCTTTCTGTTGTGTATAAATACTTATTCTTATGAATAATGTTCTACAAATAAAAAAATAAATAATATAAGTAGGACGTTATTTACACAAATTGACCAAATCCCTCAGTAAGCTCAATAAGGCTCGTGCTGAGGGTACTTAGAAACATCCATGATTCAGGAACTAATATCCATGCTCATCATAAATGCCCTTACCAGGATTTGAACCCGGGACCTTCGCTTCATAGGCAGGGTCGTTACTCACAAGGCCAGACAGATCGTCAAACTCAAATAATCGTTTTTTTTAATCGAATGCCGAAAAATATTTTGAGATACGCGTGTATTTAGACCACTTTAATTAAATGTCTTTTCACACGAATATTAATAACATAGCATTACCACATATAGGCGCGAGTCTTGAGATATCTCTCTCAAGTCATTGAATCTTTTATTAGCCCATTGAAAATCCAATTTCATTCCATTAATGTCATCAATTCAATTCGTGAATTGAATTTAGCTATCTTGAAATATGATCGAGATAATATCGTTTCCCAATGTTTGGGAGTGAAAGATGAAGAATTGTGAGTCTCTTGAGAACCTATATTAGGGTCTTATTAAAATATTTATATAAGTCTAACTTAATTTAATTAACAAACTTGTGTACTTAAATTTAAAATTAAATGTTTGGACAAGTTATAATCCTATTGGAATAGCTCAAAATTGCAATGAATTAAATTACAAAATAATGGTAAAATAAAAGATCACAATTTATCTCGCGTATATGTACATGTCTTGTGTGTATGTTTGTATATCATGTGTGTCGTGTATGTGTGTTGTTTATTGGTTGGTTGTTTATTTAGTCACCTGCAATAATTTACCTACATTAATTTAGGTTATACTGAATAACTTTTACTATGGGACTAGCCCCGAAATCGCCAAAAAAAGTTATTCTCCCATAGAAAATGTCAAGGTCGGAGAGCCAAAATGTCTAAAACAGGCAATTTTTTTCACTCTGTACATGATCACGCGCCATATTGCGGAATTTCATTGGAACTAAATCTTTCATACCATACTGAACTGTCACCATAATACATACATGAGAAAAAAACCTCCATCTTGACAATTATCCTATATTTATGCTGTAGGTTTACTGCAAAGGTTTGCCACCTTAACTGCCTTCTTTGATGTTGGACAGTGACTGGCAATAGATCTAATTTGAATTTGGAACTGGCGGTCGCTGTCAGACGAAAAATAATGTGCAGGCGGGCATTCCAGGAGAAGCAGCCATTAAGGCTAGCCAAGTTGTATGCTACGTAGCTATGTTGGAAAAAATATATTGAAGAGTGTTTAATTTGTATTTATTTTAATCTACGACATCCTCCCTGTCAGGCCGACTCTTTTACAGTACCATCCTGTCATTAGCATATATCTAAGGACGGGCCTTACGGGCAATACGAATGGGGCCAGTACAGCGGTGTCACGCACACGAATTCGAGCCAATCTTGCAGTCCAACTCACAACGTGATTAGTTGATGACTTCGCATGATTCAATTTGGTCTCATCTCAAGTGTATGAGCAGCAAACCGAAATATAAAACATTTTTCAATTTAGTTTTTTTTAATACTACGCCGGTGGCGAACAAGAATACGGCCCGCCTGATGGTAAGCAGTCTCCGTAGCCTATACGCACGTTACCGACTCTAACCCCCCCCCCCCTTGTTGATCTCTGGCATCCTTACTCACCGGCAGGAACACAACACTATGAGTAGGGTCTAGTGTTATTTGGCTGCGGTTTTCTGTAAGGTGGAGGTACTTCCCCATATGGGCTCTGCTCTCAGATCTGGAATGACATCCACTGTGCTGTGCCCTACCACACAAAGCGAGATGACATTCACATTGCCCATACCTCTCTTTTGGACGTAGTTTAAGGACGAATTGGAATTTCGTACCAACTAAGGCCACTCAGCAAGCTTCGTTGCGTAAACACGATATTCAACTGAAAAGCTCTTCGTTATATCACTATTGTATAAAATACTATTGATGCAGATTGCATATTTCAGTCTAGATACATCTCATATCGCAAACGATTGCGCCGTCGACTCGATTGATTTATGGAAACAATTTGAACGTTCTCTGTTATTTTCACGAGTGCAGTATTTGTGTTGATCTTAAGTTCGGAATTTCCAATTCTATGAGTTACCGGTTTTCATAATATTGTTGTCTTATTAGTTGGTTAGTTAATTAAGTTCTTGCATTTCCTATAATAACTAGGGTCTTTCAATTTTCTTTTTAATAATAAACAAGAAAATTTCCTACATATGAACCCCATGATTTTCTAGGTCGTGCCCGTATACTCTTCTTGTCAAAAGTATTACAAATAACTTTGTTAAAGTTTTATCGAGAATTCGGTTCAAAGCCCCAAAATTTGCGGAATCCTGTCAGAAACTGATCGATGGGCGATCAACCTTAATTTGCCTGTTTGGAAAGTTTTTAAGGCTGTTAAGAGGTAACGTTCAGGCTGCCTGGACGAAAATGCTAAATAAACGTATTTAATCGTAAACGGTTTGTCGGGAGCAAAAAAGTGCCATGTGATCAATTTAATATCGAATCATTATAGATATCTATAAGAAATTTATAAATCATTATAACAAATGTGAGATGAGTCAGATATATTCAATAATAATCACTTAAGTTCAATGTGGAGAAGAAAGGCAGTAGTAGTACTACTACTACGATACAAGTGTGAAAAATAGGAAATTCGAAACGAGAGGCGATAAATTAAAACACGACCGAATGGAGTGTTTTAAATCGATACAAGTTACGAATTATTTTCCTTCCGTTGTCCGTTTCTGAATAAACTAAAAAGAAAAAAACGAATTACCTTTTCGCACGTGTATTGTACGTTTTACAGTACCCATGGCCCTTTAAATTTTCGACATAGTCACGTAATGTGCTATGTGTAATGTGGTGTGTTTATCGCACTAGAGCGGTAAAGTAGCACCATATGTACCGACTAACTGCGAAAAATAGGTCGTGTTTTAATTTATCACCACTCGTTACCTATTCGCACATGTATCGTACAACATTTTACAGTACATATGAACCTTTAAATTTTCGACATAGTTACATAAGTAAGTAAGTAAGTAAGTAAATATTCTTTATTGCACCAACAATTATACATTTTACATACATGTAAAACTACAAATGAATTTTAAAGGAAAATAGAACCAGGTAACAACAGGCGGTCTTATCGCTAAAAAGCGATCTCTTCCAGACAAGTTGTGCTAGTGCGGAAAAGTAGCACCATATTTACTGTAAAATGTATTACAGGGTAGACCGTCATAGGCAAGGAACTCTCATATTTGTACTTATACGTACGTCTCTCAGACAAAGTCAGAACGAAGGCCTTCTGTAAGTGGAGTATATGGGTCGAAATTCTTTTCGTTGTCTTGTTTGAACACTCTGTCACGCTTGTATTTCCGTATTTTATCAAATAAATAAAAAAGACGAGTGCTATTGCATGACTTAGCTGTCGCTTACATTTACCATGAGAATAATTAAAAACAAAATTTCATCTCGTACAAAAAGCTCCACTCCGTCACGTTTTGGGGGGGGGGAGGTAATTTTGACCGTTTAACTCAAGCGTTTGTACACGAGGGTCAAAGTATATTCGTGTTTTTGTTGTGGTGGACACGGATCTACGAGCTCCAGGTTAAAGACTGGCGAGAAACTGCACAGGACCGGGATCAGTGACGAGCAGTAGTGTTGGAGGCCAAGACACACTTTGGGTCGCTGCGCCAGAGGAGTAAGTAAGTAAGTTTTTGTTGTATGACATAGAATAGCACAAGCGTGACAGAGTGGTCAGAAACAAGAAAACGAAAATAATTTTGACCCTAAAAGCGACGAAAGAGCTTGTAGACGGTCTTCTCTTATAGAAGTTTATCTTTTTATCTAAACAGATTATTATGGTAATATTATGGTCGCATTTTTATCACTTGTCATGTCATGCGTCACTTTCGCACTTACATACTTGTTAGAACGTGACTGGCATCATCATGCCTTAATAAAAAACCGACCATCTTAGCCCTACAGATCAGATGAGTCGGATACCTATATACTAAGAATAGCAATTAACCTGTTTTTAATTACTTACAACAACTATATAAGTACAGTGTGTAAATTCAATACGGACATACATTTAAACGGCAGTTAGCATAGGACATAAGAAGTATATTGTGATAACTTTTGCAAAGGAATACAATGAAAATGATAACCATATAAAATCCGAATCAATTTATATGCCCGCAATGTAAAGCAACACACTAGTTACGAGATACGAGAGTCTCGTAATTCGTAATGATACCTCGTCTTGTTTGTTGTACATTGCTGCTCGGTAAATGTTAATCGGCTCGGTAAAAAAACTTCTTAATAATGATAACACGGGTAAATTCTGTCTGTTTTGATTTATTGTCCGTGGATTTACACACTGTATATTCCCTCTCCACGTACGTACTTAATAATACTTAGTACTGCTTACCTATAAGGAAATGTGACGTCAGATGACAAAGGCTTTGTTAGCAAAGGCTGCGCTATTAATCTTAGTTACCCACCGTTGACATAGTGAACTGGCCATTTGGGTAATAGAGAACCTTATATCAACGACATACGGTGTACTACAGGTCAGTTGTGTTGCTGTTAGTACATTACATCATTTAATTTGCAGGGATAATGAATAATCCGTCAGTTTAGATTAAGAATAAGAACTTTGAAAATGGCTGAATAATCTCTGTTCATCCCTACTAATACTCAAGGCACGGAAACCGATCAAACCGGTTTCCAACCGTTATCATGTACTTGGCGCAAAACCTTTTTCGGTTTCGTTCGTAAACCGTCATTTTTAAACCGGTTGTTAGAACATTTCCATAAAGCTCTTGTCATACTTGTGTTGTTGTATTTGTTTGGTTAACCAATTAATGTTATAACTACCCGAAAATGTACAAATTATTAGTTTACTTTTATTTAAATACCTAAAGATACAGAGTACAGCTAAGCCCACAAATTTCTCTGCGCGGAATTAGTAATTAGTAGCTTATTTTTTATCCGAACCGGTTTTTATTGATTCCCCATACTAACAGACAACTATAACGCCTATATAAAGTGTAATGGCAATCGTTATATTTGAGCTTGAATGAATGAATGAAAATGAATGGTCGAAATTGGCCGGAAGAATCATTCATTCAATGGTAATCTTTCAATTTGAGCATGTGTTTACATCAATTATCAGGCAATGCATCAATTATGTCACTGCAACCCCGCTTTTCACACCCTCTTAAGGGATGATTTCCGGGATAAAAATTATCATATATCCCAAAGGCCCCGGGACTCAAATTATCTCTATACCAAATTTCAACTAAATCGGTTCAGCTGTTTAAGCGTAAAGAAGTAACAAGGGTCCCCAGCCAGCTCGGTTCTCCATACAAACGTAGTTACGTTACGCTCTCATTTTAACACGACTAGCTAGTTTTCTCTGAAATTTTGTACTTACAATAGGATAAGGTATATAGGGGCTGTAATTAGGTTATGTAGCCTCAGATACATAGTTAAAAATACAGCGAATTTAAGATTTTCATACAAAACTTGTTTTTGCTCTATTTTGTTTGTTTCATAAGGTGCAGCGATATAAACTCATTTCAGCCCTAGATATACCTCATGGCAAAGTTGCATTACAATCCGATACGTAGTTTTAAAATGAGAACGAAATTCCGATTGTACGGGAAGGTCAAATACGGCCGAGCTTCCTGCGGACTCTTGGGATTCCGTCGCTGGAATAGAGCATGTTGACCAGACTGTAGGATTCACACGACATTATACATAGGTATATACATAATACATACTAGTAATCTGTTTAGGACCTCGGGTCTGGGCGGGACGTGTTTCGCCTATGGCTATTCCGCTTTGTTTAACGACATACGGTTATCGCCGGGGAATGTGAACGTGGTTTTCACCAACTTGGCAATCGCTTTAAAGCTGTTAATATTATGTCTCGAATAGTAGTAGAATATCAATCGATGGTCAAGGATTCAAACTTGCTTAGGTACCTAAATTCAAACTTACCTAAGCAAGCTATTTAAGGGATGACATCTAACTAATATCTAACTGATGTCATTAAAATGTCGTGCCTTTCGCTCGTATTTGTCAGTATATGTATTAGCGCGGGCGGGACGCACGATTGTCAGTGTACGTTCGAATTTTTATATATACATACAATCATGATATTATAGGGAGCTTTTCAGTCGACTACCGTGTTTAGACAATGAAGTTTGCTTAGTTGCCTAAGTAAGGTAAGAGATTGGAAACCTTTATTATATCACTATTGTATACAATACTTTTTCTACGTGCCAAATAAAATAATACTTTTTTTACTATACAAACTAAATAATTAATGAAAATTCGCAAGTATCTCAGTAGACAAAATGTAGTAAAAAATATATAAACTCCGCGACTCAATATCTTATAGTTGAGTTGGGAGTCCATACAATAGAAGTACGAAATTATAGTTTGCTACACGAAATCTTAATTCAAGAATTTCAGTCGACGAGCAGAAATAAACACTTACGTGGAACCTTCAAATCAATGTCGTCTGAGGTGGTACGGACATGGTCATGCGCAGAGATAACCAGTATATGGTTAAGAAAGCACTATACCTGCCGGAAAAAGAAAGAGCCCGGCCCCCAACGACGTGGTGGACCAGTATGACAGTCTGTTAAAGAAGGAGAAGCTTCCTGATCCGACAAACCTAGACAGAATGTCATGGCGCAGACAAATTAGGAGCCGACCCTACCTATAGAGAAGAGCGAAGAAGAAGAGACAGTCGACGAGTAGAAAAAAATCCTTTGGGACCGTTGGTTTGTAAAGATGTTAGTGAACTCAACTGTATCATAACACTTTCAGTAGTGAGGTGACATAACCGAGTAACCGTCCAAACAAACATTATTCAAGCCCGCGATAGGTACGTCAAATATTAGATTTGCCACGGGATGTGTTGTTAGGTTAGGGATATGGCTTGGTAAACAATAGTCGAGGATATCTTTGTTTTGTATTATTGCACGCAGGATGTCCGCTGGGGCAAAGAGGTTCTCTCGGTGACAATACTGGGACAAAATTCTTTTTTTTTTTTTTTCCAAAAAATGTAACGGAGTGGAGCTATTTGTATGAGATGAAATTTAGTTATTATCTTTTCTCGTTTGAAATATAATCTACAGCTAGACATACATGTAATAGCACTAGACTTATTTTATATATTTAATTCAATTTCAATTTCATTTATTTATCAAGTAACATGACTCATACAATTGGTTAGTATACAATACGATATTAATTCTTATATCTAATGTTAGTATATAATTAATAAATTAAACATAATAAGGGCTGCAAGACACATGCATCTCACAGCAACGCCTCAAGTATGGACAGTCGAACCTGTCCGCAATTGAGCGCAGGATGGGGTTGGGGCTGTCCCGCACCCGGCGCACCAGGGATGAGCATCGCTTGCGTATGGTCGCATGAAAGCAATCCATACGCGCCTCCGCAAACATCCCAGATGCGCTACAGAAGCGGGGCAGCCCCACCAACACCCGAAACGCATTATTATATTGTATTCGGAGGGCTCCATAGGCTCTCTGCGTATAATACCTCCATAAGCTGCATGAGTATAAAGATGTACAAAAGGCTCTAAACAATGTGACTTTTACTTCTTTTGTACATCTAGCGAACTTACGGGCGATCATGTTAGCCCTCACAGATAGGGCCCTCCGTTCCCGCTCTATATCCATATTATCCTTCATATCAGATGTCACAATATGGCCTAAGTATTTAAAACTATTCACCCTCTCCAGTGAGTTAATAGAAGACACAAATACAAACGTGACAGAGTGGTCAGAAACAAGACAACGAAAATAATTTTGACCCTACTATCTGTGTCTGGTATTACTGGTAAATAAATTATTTGGGTTCATTACTTTATAAGTTAGGATTCGACTACTATAGATAACATGACATGTGGCGTACAAGAAGAGATGCCTATGCTCAGCTAGGAATTGCTCTTAACGATTGGCACGTTGGTTACGCGGGAAGCTGGCCCGAGACAGTCACCAAGTACTATGCCCGTAGTGGAGTAGAGAAAGGTTGTAATTTTGAACGGACTAGCCATTTGGCCACGCCACAATGGCCTTTCACTGGTAATTCGCCCTCGTCAGAAACCTTCGAAAACCTTCACTAATTAACGTGGGAGAATCGATTACGAGGTAAGTAATTAAATTAACAGGTTGGCCGGTGAAAAATTCGTAACTGACCGGGCGTTAGCGAGGGCACAGAATAGTACTCCCGTACAGAAATGACACTTCCTACAAAACCGAAATTTGACAGCGATTCAGGGACAAATCATGTTGTCTCTCTCTAATGTTTGGAACTATCCCTTTCGGCTATTTAGGGTTGTCAAAATTCAAGTCATTATCTTGTCTGTGGTTGTGCACGCAAAGGGACGTCAAGTTGTGCCAACCCTAATAATTGCTCGGAGCAATGCTGAACCGAACTCTTCTTCCTCGCGTTGTCCCGGCATTTTGCCATGGGTCATGGGAGCCCGAGGTCCGTTTGACAACTAATCATAAGATTTGACGTAGGCACTAGTTTTTACGAAAGCGACTGCCATTTGACCTTCCAACCCAGAGGGTAAACTAGGCCTTGTTGGCATTAATCCGGTTTCCTCACGATGTTTTCCTTCACCGAAAAGCGACTGGTAAATATCAAATGATATTTCGTACATAAGTTCCAAAAAACTCATTGGTACGAGCCGGGGTTTGAACCCGCGACCTCCGGATTGCAAGTCGCACGCTCTTATCGCTAGGCTACCAGCGCTTTAACATCTCTTGGTCAAGTCAGAATAATTTGGCCTGCTGTAAAGACTTCCAGAGTAAGCAAGGAGCTCAATTGATAGTGTGTTATCACTCGGGTAATTCCAAACAATTACTGATAACTAATAAGTCCAATAACATACAACACACCAACCTAATCAGCGTTTAAACGGACGCGGTAGTAAAACAAAGCATTTAAATAAAATAAAAAACAAGATAACACTATTATATAATATTATTTAAACAATGTAAACATAATGATGTTTAATGTTCTACCCACGTTATCATTTTAAACTCCGAACTCTGATAAGTGATAAGTAACGACATTTAAATCATTGCACAATAAACCACATGTTTTCAATGAATGAGTCATACAAATACTCATGCTGCGTGTGTGTGTGTGTTCACTAACTTGGTATGTGGTTGAAATGGCAAGTGAATCGTAAATAATTGCAAATTGCAAAATACTTCACTAGGTCAAGTAGTACTTGTAAATTAAGACATTCATTACAATATTTACATGTATAAATTGACAGTTTTATTTAGTATTCAGCTTTAGTACTAACGTTTATTAAAAAAAACACGTTCTTATAGGTATATTGAAGGTTTGAATATTGTTCCTGAACCAAATTGCATAAGACTTAAATTACATTCTTTTTCATGAAAGCAGTATTTTATATTAGAATTCCAAAGAACAGAATCGATCACTGACAACATTTAGCGAACCTATTTAAAAGTAAAATAGAAAATAAATGAATTCCGAACCTATTTGCACTTAGCACAAAACACGACAAAAACACTTGTCAAACAAACGGCATGAGATTGCCAACGGTCCCACGGTGTCCGGCAAACCGGCTAGCATTCCTGTATCCGCTCTCGTTTAAAAAAAACTAGTAAACTTACCTTTAAAAACAATCCAATGTATTCACACACTAAACTGAACACATATCAAAACTTCACTAAGTAAAATCAAAGAAATGTAATCAGGATAACACTCGCGATTTTAAAAACACGCGAGAAGAGCGTTCGGAGAATCGACAGCACATCTACTCTCGTCCGAGCTCTGAGCGGCACTGACTGACTTCGGTGATTGGCGGATTGGCGCGCCTTCGAACGCCAGATATTCCATTCACTTACAGTACGCTAGCGAATACTCTGTTAACAACCACTGTCATGAAACCCCTGAGATCTATAGTATCAATGCGTAATTATAAAGCAGTTATACTGGTTTTTCTAAGCATACGATTATACGTATAAGCAATCGATACAAGATCTGAGCTTTGTATGAACGTGAGCGGTCCATTCTCGAATCCCAGAGCCACAACCTACGGTCATTCAGGTATGTGAACCTCTTCACACTCCATTACAAAATAAACCTTAAGTTTTATTAATAACGTCGTAATTCGCTTGGTAGTAGTTTGTGATAAGGCTGCGTCGATATCACTGCGTCTAGGAGAGAGGGAGAGCAGATTCAATATCGGCGGATGGAAAGGAGACGATTGTTTCGACATTTAGATGATTGAACTGTGAAATTTTTATATTCACTTTGCAAAAGCGCATCTTGACAATAGTGCATTGTTCCGTTATAGTGATGCGCCGTTCTCAGTAATATTCCTGAGTGTTCCTGACTTAAGGGAATGATGGGAACTTTGAATAGCTGAAATAATGTTATATCACGGAATTCCTCCGCTAGTAATTTTATGATGCTTTACGAGAACAAATGTACGACTTAAGGTAACGTTCGGGTGCACATCCAGAATACACAACATTACTGCGACAATATTGCAGAGCGACATTACTGCCAACTTCATTGCTTCCGCAATGGGGTTGGCCGGTAGAAGTTTTTTACAGATGGCACCAGCATAGCAGCATCAATACCTATACTTGTGTAAATTTTTTTTAGGATTCTATACCTCAAAGGAAAAAGCTTTATAAGATCACTTTGTTGTCCGTCCATGCTTCTATCTGTCTGTCAAGACATTTTATCTCGGAAAAACGTGGAGGTATCGAGTTGAAATTAAAGGTCAGGTCTATAGTCCATTAAAGCTGTGAAAAAAAAAACAAACTAAAAAAGTACTAAGTTAAAATAAACAAAAAATACGGCCTTTACGCCGCAAAATGCATGTTCTTTTGACACTCTCAAGGAAATCAAAATTTATGGAGTGCTTCCCGTTGACATAGAACTATGAAATTTGCCAATTTTTTCAATTTTATGGCCTGGATGCCAGCCCTTTAAGCCAAATCTCATAGAACAAAACTAGAGAAAAGGGGTTAGCTATGATGGCGCCATCTATGCAAACCTTTGACAGTTGCTAACCCCATTGTAAAAAATCCAGCAACATCCATATTGACATTTGCGTCAGTAATGCAGTCGGCTGTAAGGTCGCGCTGCAATTCTACTTCCAATCCAACTGCATTACAGCGGTAATGGTCAAATATATGTAGTATGCATTTCATTTCATTTACTTAACATTAAAAGTCATGTGCATTACAGATGTTAGTTGAATGTAGTCAGTACATGACACCAGGGTATGGCCCATAATGTTAGTGTGTTATTTCTCAATAAAATTACCTTTATGACGTTTTCTACGGCAATTTAGTCGGCTGCATTACTGCGGCATGTCGTGCTACGTTCCTGCAGCAGTTTTGCTCGTTGTCTCGTCAAAGTTGTATAAAAACTGACAGAACGGGATAGTCTTCTGTATCTTTCAGTAGGAGTAGCAGAGATAGCGCTATTATTGTTTTGTCCTTGTCACAGTCTCATTTTTCCTTTCTGCCTACCTCTAAAAACTCCCAAGTGACGTAGACGAACCAATAACCCGAGCAAATTACGTAGGTTGCTTTTGGTATGTTGTCACGCCTGTTAAAACGTGTTTTTAATTTTCTCGCATTTCACATGTTCTGTCCCTCACGGGCGCACGCGGTGTAGCCAATAGCGCATCTATACGATCCTACCATCTATGTTGTTAAATCTCAATTGGGCTCCCGGAATATTACCGTGTCCCGTCACTATCTATGTTGTCCCTGGGGAAGAAATGGGCTATTCATTATTTTAAAGCTCTGGAATCTTCTTTTAATGGGTCTGGGAAAGAATGACAATGCTATCATTAGTTCAATATGAATGACAGACCAAACAGTCATTATTTTCTCACTAACATTCGAAATTAAAAAAATTGATCGTGATTTGATATATGACATAATTCACTATATTAAAAAGTAATTACAACCGGTTCTACCGCGAACATGAATTTAGTATTTAGTATGGATTGTGCATGAGTGGTTGGGGATAGTCTTATGTCAAACAATAGAGACCCCCTGCACTACGTATTGCAGCTCGACATCATCAGCTACTCCTGCCGACTGCATTGCTGCCACAAATGTTGAAAATCCGGGCAGCTACATCGATTTTGTCATTTTGGTCATTTCGAGCCATTTTGTTGGCGGCGTATTTACTTTGAGATTGTAAATTCAATTTCAAAAATCCATATAAACCTTATTACCTCTAATCATAAAATCTAGTATTTAGTATGGTTTGGGCATGAGTGCAATGGAGGAACTGACAGAACGGGATAGTCTTAATGTATGTATCGCTATTATTGTTGGTCCTTGCCAGTCTATTTTTTTTATTCCCAACCATAAATTTTAGTATGGTTAATGGTGCGCAACAAATAACCCGACCAAATTACGTAGGTTGGTTTTGGCATGTTGTCTGAAATGTTAAAACGTGTTTTTAATTCTGTCACTCACGAGCACATCTATTGGCACCTCTACATGATGGCCCAGCGTAGGCCAGTCCTAGGGACGCATTTATGCGTTAGAGGGAGCAAGTGATATTGCTATCTCATTTCACCGCATAGCTGCGTCCCTTGGACTGGCCTACGCTGGGCCATCGTGTAGAGGAGCCCTATGACTAATTAATCATTTCAACTGACATTTGCTTCAAATATACACTATATACAGCGTGTATTTTCAGTTCAACCACAAATTGAAACGAGCCGTGAGTTTTACTGCTATGAAACGATTTTAAAATATATATATATTTTTTTTTTTAATTTTGCCTTAATTAACTGAGTGCGCTTACCTTTGATAAGAAATAAAGTCGGACAGCAGTGTATTGCGACATTGTCATCACTTGCGTGACAATTGTGCAGTACATCGTCAGTAAGTACTTATGTTTCGAATAAAAACAACATAGTGATACATTTTACAAGGAAATATGTATATGCGTGCTCAATGCATATACTATGTTTCTGTAAAACATAATGAAAATTAATTCATTTGGGCCGATACAAACTACAGTTAGTATATGTGGTCGTATTACATTCAAAATTAACCCAATGACAGCTACAAACGGTTTGATTATTACTGATAAATCCGAAAATAATTGTTATCGGTGCTAATCGTTTGGTTCGGAGATAGCAGATAAGATTTATAAGTAGGTTCAGTCAAAATATTTAATTTGTGACCCATTTCGTACCTTGTCAGCGTGACAATAGTATGAGGTCTCTCACAAATTAAATCTTTTGACTGTACGTAGTTAGGCAGAACACAAACATAGACTGTTAAAATCTCTTTCCTTATGCCTCAGCCACAGTCGGTAAAAAAAATGTGATCCAATTGATGCAAAACAACAAAGGCACTTTTTGTGCATTGATTTCGAAGCCTCAGTGCATCACCCTTCTCATTATGCAGGTGCATACAGCATGATCGTGTCACGACATGTCGGAACAAGTGTGTTTATTATTCCTTGCTAAGAAACATATTAAAAGGACGTAATTACATGTATTTTACTATACTTTAATGGGTTTTTGAAGAGAATACAACGAACAATGCATTGAATTTGGACCGATATCCGTCTGTAATGTAACAAAAAGTTTTTTTTTGTTGTTAATCGAAGGGATCCACACAAAAACAGACTGGTTTATACTTGTTGTAATCGTCTTGAGTTCATTTTCGACAACCAACTGTTTTTTTATAAGTATAGATAGAGACCACGTACCTACAGCTGTCTGTACAGATGTTTGGTAATTATCTGAAATCATATGCCATTCAAGATAATTACTAGCAAAGTAGGAGAAACTCTTTTTTTTTTCATACTACGTCGGTGGCAAACAAGCATACGGCCCGCCTGGTGGTAAGCAGTCTCCGTAGCCTATATACGCCTGCAACTCCAGAGGAGTTACACGCGCGTTGCCGACCCTAAACCCGCCCCCCCCCTCGTTGAGCTCTCTGGCAACCTTACTCACCGGCAGGAACACAACACTATGAGTAGGGTATAGTGTCATTTGGCTGCTGTTTTCTGTAAGGTGGAGGTACTTCTCCAGTTGGGCTCTGCTCTAGATCCGGAATGACATCCATTGGCTGTGCCCTACCACACAAAGCGAGATAACATTCACAATGCCCATACCTCTCTTTCAATTTTAACTAATTCAATCGAACAATCAAATGCCGCGATGTATGCCAAATCAAAGGTGACGTTTGGGGTGGCCATTATGAACCGATATTTTCATTCAAGTGTTCTCTCGCTCAATGCTATTATGAAAACACGATAGTCTGTTAGAAAAATTAATTAGGCAAGTGATTGAAATAATATTGCAGGGACACACTCCACAGATTCATACATTTTGGTTGATCAAATGTCGATGTTTTCTATGGAAAAGCCAAACATTTTTTCGCGATATCGGGCTTGGTCCCATAGTCAAAGTAGCTCAGCGTAGTGAGTAAAATCAAGCCTTGCATTTAAAGCCCCATGATAGTAGAGACTGTCTGTAGTGAAGCGATTTGGCACCGTTTAGGACAGATGTGGCCATACATCAGAGCGGACCAATCACTGTCCAGAGCAATTGCTGGGAAGAAATATATGGAGCGGCGGATTAGACTGCCCTGCCTTGTGCTTAGGTAAAGTGAAGTTTATTTGTTATATTTCTTTTCTTGTGTGTGTGTGTGTGTGTGTGCGTGCGTACGTCTGCGTACGTGCGTGCGTGCGTGCGTGCGTGCGTGCGTGCGTGCGTGCGTGCGTGCGTGCGTGCGTGCGTGTGTGTGTGTGCATGTGTGTGTGTGTGTGTGTGTGTGTGTGTGTGTGTGAGAGAAAATACGTCCGTGGTCGAATTACTTCGACTCCGGTGATATAAATATTTAGGTTTAGGGTCTGATCTCTTTTTAATTGCTACTTAAACTAATTAAATGTATAACTTTTAGCACAATGTTGTTACTGTAATGTAGGTAAATAATAAAATAATACACTTTTCATTTTCATGCTCTGAAAGTGGGTCGTTGTTGTTCTAAAAAGTGTGTAGAAAATGATACGTTTCTGCACTAGAGCATTTTACTTTCCCAGTACGTTTTTTTTTTACATTAAATATTAACATGTGATAAACTTTACTTTATGCTGTTTTCCTGCCTACTGCCTACTTTATGCCTTTCTTTTGAACTCAAAGACCTCAGTTATTCTTGGCGCTAATGAACTAAGTTTTTCGGAACCTAGGGTCTATTTGTAAGGCTTCTATTATTTTAGTTCTTGTAATTGGCTTTCTGTTTTAATCTTGTCCTAATGTACTCGTAAGTTTAAAGCTGTTGGTTCTCCTTAGTATAAATAAATAAATAAACAATTCTGATATTAAATGGATTTGTAGTACAATTTGTAGCATGAGAAATGAATAAAATATATTTCATCACAGCAGCTCGTAAAGGCTTTTTTTATTCCTCGACAAATGATGAGAAATTTGCATTTGCAACAAGAGTGACAAAGTAATTAGATGTAAATTGACGTTTAAGAGTCTGTCAACACCCAATGTCCTTGAAATTGATGTTACTTAAACAATTTTTTAAGAAAGACTATTTGTTTTAGTCAAGTAAGAAAAATATGTGTTCATATTAATTATATTTCAAAGACCGTGGTTGTACTCGATACATGATTGAACGAAATCGGTTCGATAGAAAATAATTGCAAAGATTGGTCTTAAAATCACAATTAAACGGTTTTATGTCTTTATTGTTTCGACTTATGGGTCTGCAATTAAAATCACAATTTCAAAACATTTATATCTAAACCGTGGTTGAGTAAAATATTACACTAATAATCCACTTTTTTTTATTTAAATATTTTTCTTATTATTCCCTTGCCCAGGCCCAGTTTTACTCCGATAGAAATAGACAGTGTGCGCGCTTTAGGTATTGACAGCCTCTTAAGTGATGATTTTCAATGATAAATACTTTTGGTTTATTTCTATAGGCCCATTTTGAAATTACAAAGCTCTTGATGAATTAAAACTATGAATATAAACTATTAAATAACTTAAATCTAACATAATAAAGTAAAAAAGGCTTCTCCCCCAGGTCCGTCCCCTGCGGAAGGTACATATTCCCAAACCACAGATACTCGCGTACATTAAGATTTGTGTGTAATGCTTTACAGTTTGTATTTTTGCTTTGTGTGCTGAAAATGTTAGTGATTGGTCTCAAACTTTGTTTAACCCTCGTCGCACTCCGTCGCAGTTTGTCTAGCCTAGTGCTTTTAAATTCAATTTTATTTTAACCGACTTCAAATTATTATTTTTTTCAATGGGTTCCCAGGTGGTCCCATTTAAATTGTATCAGAATCGGTCGAGCAGTTTATGTAAATACTACAAAAATCTAAAATTGTATACCTACATCGATGATATTTTTGTTTACTCCGAAATCTCGCCGTCTCATTGGATTGGAGCAGTGCGTTTAGTTGTGGCTTACCTATATTATATACAAAACAAAATACATCTACATTCTGCCAAAAAAAGAAAACAAAAAAGAAAAAAAATCCGTTTAATACAAAAACCGGCTTCAAAAAACCCCAGGAAATAAAAAGCAAAAAACACACACATACATACATCATACATACATACGATTTCCTGATGTTTGTGTGTGATTTTGAAGTTGGTGACAAGCCAAATAGGTCCCCCGCTACACCCTGCGCGTGCGACGAACGCTCGAGAGTGGCGGGAGGCTCCTGCTGAGCGATACAACCCAAACGGGCAGACACGGACGGATAGACGTCGGCTGTAGCGGGGACCTTTTTGGCTTGGCACCGACTACAAACTCATCAAGAAATCGTATGCAAATACCAATATTGTTATTCTTTTTAGTTCCTGTGTACTTTTTGAAGGCGGTTTTTAGGGTTCTGTACCAAAAAGTTACAAAAGGAACCAATAATGGTGCGACTCTGTACGTCCGTCTGTTTGTCTGTCACATTGCTAAATATCTCGAGAACCACTTAAGCAATCAATTTGAAATACGGAATAGTTATGAACAACGCTAACCCAGACACATTAAAAGTTTATTTTATTTTATTTTTTATTAACTATATGGAAAAATACCCAATATGAAGCGGGGGCAAAATTTCAAAGTCTACTGACTAAGTCAAGTGGGGTATCATTTGAAAGAGCTCAAATTGTACATTCCAAATTTTTTGTTCTTTTTTCATAGAGAAAAAAAATGATTTATGAAGGAAAATGCTAAAAAAAATACAGTCCCCATAAGAGGGGTCTTATCTCCGAAGTTTACCGACGAAAAATTATGAAGTTTTTAAATAATATTAACATTACTATAAATTTTACAGGAAAAGTATAATCAGATCTC
This sequence comes from Cydia pomonella, assembly GCF_033807575.1. Classification (NCBI taxonomy): domain Eukaryota; kingdom Metazoa; phylum Arthropoda; class Insecta; order Lepidoptera; family Tortricidae; genus Cydia; species Cydia pomonella. The sequence goes on along the minus strand of NC_084718.1, from coordinate 16,874,771 downwards.
TAACTTGGTGACTTTACTTTTAAATTAATTAAAAACCCTTCCGATTTAAGTTTGCAATTTAAATTTAACCAACTTTACGTGTGTTTATTACACCTGAAATTTCTATGAAATTGCAATAAATACACCTTTATCAAATAAAAGATCAATTTTTGAAATCGGTTTACTTGATAGAGAATTATCCTCGAAAAACCAAAATACGTGCATTACATCGCGCACATTAATTAGACAATTTGCTGATAGATGGCGCTGTACACAATTATACTTAGTATAGGTACTACTGTTCAAAAATACTTTTATAGTTACACGATATAATTCAAAGTTTGTACGGAACTCTCGGTGCGCGAGTAAAACGAACTCTCACTATGCCGGTTTTTTTTTATTTAAAAATAACTTTGTTAAAATCTAAAATCTTTCGCTTGCTTTGAATATTACGAGAGGAATTACACAAAACTTTGTCTCCTTGTAAAACAAATAACTACTTAGAGTATGTAATAATTGTGGCACAATATACACATATTAGACGAAGTATAAATATACCCTATTAACAAATACCCAAGAATAACAAGTATGTCGTTGGTTAAGTAATATGGTATGTAGTATGCCTTTAACTACGTTAATCAAAATAACGATTAATCAAACGGTACCATATATATTTGAAAATAAATTTAAAAAATACCTCTGTCTATTTACCCATGAGCAGCATTGAAGGCTCCCCTTAAGTTAAGGCAAACGTAGTAAGTTGTTTAAAATTACAGGCTATGGATAAATAGGCGTGGCATTAAGCATCTAATGAGTTGTTATATAGAGTGCTTTTAAATGTTGGACTTTCTAAGTATATACAGAAGTATTTATAGATAAGCAGTTTTTATTTACTTTTAAAACAAATTTTATTTATACAATAACAACAGTATATACATAGTGGATCGCTATACTCGTGGTTCAATTTTGGAATCTTTCGCTTGCTCGGGTATCAATATTAGCACGAGCGGTTAAACAACAACTTTGCCCCCTTGTAAAACAAATAGCTATTACTAGTTTTTTGGTATCTGACTACCAAGGACCGAAAGTTTCAATTGCAAGTGTCGCAAATACATATTTACTTTTCAAAAATGCATATTTGCGACACTTGGCAATTTAGGCGTCGTCTGTTGCCGTGCCCGGCTTCCCGGCAGAGCGCCGGACATGAGATGGGGCCAGCGTATTATAAACACATGTTACATCCCACGCCAGGGGCCGCCCCAGGAACCAAGGTACGAGCGAGCAGCCGGGAACTAATGTTCGGCAACGGCAAGGCGGATATATATAATTATATATTATTAAATACGATACAATTCTGTATGAAATAATAATACTTAAACTATTATTGGTTATCAACATCATCGGAAAATGACGATTAATATATCGTTCGGATTCATACTACAACTACACCAGCTTATTGTGACGCGACATTGCTGTCGAAAATGTTAAAAATCCAGACATTAAGAAGAAAAGAGACCATAGATTTTTCATACAAAAGTAGTCCTTATTTTCCTCCCTGGATAAGGACATTTTTTTCGATTTTTTAATTATCACAAAAATTAGGAGCGGAAAACATGTTTCATAAAAATTGTCAAAAACTCCTAACTCTTACAATAAAGTTAAAATCTAAAAACAATGAAACGGTCAGTCATAGCTATGATTAATATACATCAAATTGTGTAAAAATATTTTCAATATTTTTTTTAATAACTATGAAAATGCCCAATATGAAGAGGGGGCAAAATTTCAATCTAGTGACTAGGTCAAGTGGGGGGTCAATTTGAAAGAGCTCAAATTGAACATCCAAAACAAATTTATATTATTTTTTCGTACTTAGTGATAAAAAATGATTTATGAAGGGAAATGTAAAAAAAAAAATCAACCCCCCCCCCCCTTATCTCCGAAGTTTACCCCTAAGGAATTCTTGCATAATGTTAACATTACTATAAATTTTACAGGAAAAATATAATGATATCTCTATCTTGATAACTTTTTTGTAACTAACAAAAACATTTCTGAATTCAGTTTGCAATTTAACTAGCTTTACGTGTGTTTATTACACTTGAAATTTGTATGAGATAACATTAAAGACACCTCTCAAATAAAATAAAAAAAAAACAATTTTAGAAATCAGTTCACACGACAGAGGATTATCCTCGAAAAACCAACATAGTGCATTAGTTAGACAATTTGCCGATAGATGGCGCGTTACACAATGTGATCAAAACTATCAAAAGCCTTTATAGTTACTCGTACACGAGATAACTCAAAGTTTGTACGGAACCCTCGGTGCGCGATTAATTAAAACGAACTCGCACTTTGCCGGTTTTTTTTTGTATTTTCACAGTGCCTTGGTTTTACTGCAATGCTGTGTTATTTATTTGGCTAATAAAATAAAATACTGCAGCATTATTGCTGCTGTAGTCTGAACCCGAACGGTACCTTAAATGCAAAAAATCGATTTAATACATGATTGCCACGAATTTTGCCAACTTCCGGTATGAAAGGTAAACATCCGTTTATTATAAAACGAATTAATAAAATTATATTTTCAGTGTTTTCGTAAACATGTATGACTGCAAATGTACGGTTCTGATTGTAGTGTTTTTGGCGGCATACTGGAAATATTCCTTGGTAAGTCTCAAAAGGGAAATGCTTTATACTTCAGTAAAAAAAGCAGAATCATTAATTTATTTAACATACAATAATTATATTATTTTAAATATACTTCAAATTAATAACGTAAACTTAAGACCCTTAGGTCTTATAAATACATGTGTACAAAACGTCCTCCAAATCGCAGCCGATGGTATAAGTGTGCCCAGATAACTGGCCGCATTGACACTATGAATGGCAGTGCTCATACGCTGAGCGAAATACTGGCCTGCCTTCTGGTCACTTGTTGGGAATAAAAATCCCAGTAGTTCGTATCACCAACCCAGTTAGGTTTGGTTTGGTGGTAACTAGTGGGAATTTTTTTCCAGTACCTAGTTACCACTGGTAAAAGGTGGGAAAAAAAATCCCAGTAGTTACCACTGGTAACAATTTGATGATAACTAGTGGGAATAACCCGACGTTTCGACCAAATGCCCCAAAAATGTGCTTAGAGGTTTAATAAGTTACGGGATATAATATGTATTTCTATAATTTTAATTAATAAATTACTGAAGTCATTAATTCATTCATTCACTTATTTAAAAACGAATGAATGGTAAGAAAATAATGAAACGTAGCGGGAATAATCGGGACCTTTGAGCCAGGGCCGATTATTTTAGATTTAGTTTTATAGGTTGTAATGGTTGTAGCTTCAATGATATTTTATTTATATTTAATTTTAATGGCAGAATCTACAAGTGATACCCGAGCGAGCTACGATAAGATACATAAATGAAAAGTACATTCAGAACGCAAGCGTTGTTGTAAAGAGGTACGGAAGAAAAAGTGGATACTACATCAACGTTGAGAGTACCACTTTGATGGAATTCGGAAACAATGTGTCGGTAAATATCATTTATAATCTGAAATATTTTATGTATATTAACTATATTCTAATATTTACAATATGTAAGCGTGGCCAGCAAAAAGAATTAAAAAATCTAAGAGCATATCGGGCCATGCTCCGTGTAGGGTTCCGTAGTTACTATTCTGTCAGAACAGGCCAAACCGGGACTATTATTAAGTATCATTGACATTACAAGCACTTTTTACTAATAAGAGCACTTTTTACTAATAAGAGATCTTTTGCAATAACTCAAAAAACGGCTGGACCGATCGTTTTTGCTATAGTTTTCATTGAAAGTATTTATAAAGCTTTTGTTTCACGATTTTTTACATATTTTTGGACCCATGGCTCAAAAGTTAGAGGGAAGGGGGACACATATTATTTTTCTTTGATAGCGATTATTTATGAAAATTTTCACTTTATCAAAAAATGGTTGTTGGAGATCCGTATTCGTTTTAAAAGACCTATCGAAATGTAAAGCTAATAAAATATTTCAAAAGAAATCTTTTTGTATGGGACGTCTGCAATTTTTTTTTCTAGTTTTTTACTGTTCTGTCGCCATGCATTATTTATGTATCCATGCCAAATTGCAGCTTTCTAGCACTAACGATCACGGAGCAAAGGCGTCCAGTCTCCTAAATTATCAATAATAGCTTGGTATCTTTGAGTCAACTAAATTGAGTCAACGGACAGCAGAGTCTTAGTAATAGGGTCCTGTTTTACCCTTTGGGTACGGAACCCTAAAAAGTAGCCCAGTCGGTCTGTACTAAGCTAGAGACCTCTAATAATTGTTTGATTTCAGTTGAACTTAATCTTCTTCGAATTCCTACATAACGAATACAAACGCAGTTTTGTAGAAATGAAGTTTGAGAAGATTTGCGACTCCATAGAAAAAGATCCTTATGTTGGAAGAACTGTTAAAATGGCTGGTTTGCGGTGCCCGATACCGACGGTGAGTTATTTTGACACATTATTTAAAAAAACTGATAAAGTTGGTTACAATTCTGTATGTATTTTTGTAAGATATTTTTAATGTTTCGTAATAAAATGCTGATTTGATCAAACAATTACCTTAAAAATTATTAAAAAGTATTGTAACAGTAACTTGGATCTATTTGTTGTGTATCAAAAAACATCTTACAATATCATGTAAGCATGTGATTGTAAGTAGGTATTTCTATTTTTTTTACCTTTAGTTTATACGTACTTACATTAAGAGAGGGATAATAAAATAGAATTTAATAGATTTTTGTTGTATAACTGTGTACATACAAAGGTATTTTTAAATACCATGTCGGTGGCAAACAAGCATACGGCCCGCCTGATGACATGCATGATATAATTAATGTTATATTTGTCGTAGTAACGAAATAACAACGAAAATATTTTAATTAGGGAAATATGTCAATTTTTTTTTCATTTGTATATTGTTACCCGCATAGCCCGCATTCTTGTCCTGTGTATGTGTGCTTTATGGAATAAATGTCATTTCTTTCTCTTTCTTCTTTCATAGTAGGTATAGCAATAGAAATTTAGTAATCTAATCTAAATCTAGAATTTCAAAGCATGCTACCTCCTGGTACTAGAGTAAAACCGTCGTATCTGTAGTGGTCGAAATCGTTCTTATGCGCCGTTCAACTTTGTTAATCTCGGTACTTACTTATAGTAAAATTATTACATTCATGTTATTTATCTCCTCAATATATACTTTATTACCCAACGTATTTATTTAGCCTAAACATTAAACCTACTATCACATATGTCATAGTATCATACAGTATAATCTTATAAATATATCCATAAACATATATTTGCATACCTATATTATTTTTTACACAAACAGTCTTAGCCATACAGTTTCCGACAAGCAGCAAGTAAATTCGTATTGTACGAAGGGTCGGCCTGAAAACCAGCGTTGTAGTAGGTAAGCCTGCTGCAACACATGCTGAGGTTCGCTCCTTTTTAGCATCATAATTTTAAAAGTTTTTTTATATCTACATGTAAACATAAATTTGTGCCTAATTAAGTTTCATTTTAAGGCTTGTAATGTTTTGTAGTATTGCCTGTAAACATGTTTCAATGTGGTGTTAAATAAAAATATTCTATGTCTATGTCTATAATAATTCAGGAGATCAAAGAGCTGGCAGCTTCCTCGCTCAACGCATCAGTCTAACGATCCAGCGAGGAAATGCTGCTAGCGTCTTCGGTACTATGCCGCAGGGGCCATTTTTAGATTTATTTTAGTTTTATTTTAGATTTAATTTAGTCATATTTTAGTTTTAGTTTACATTATTAATTGTTTATAAGGTTATATTATTGTTCTAATAAATGTTTAATATATTGTTAGGGATTTAAATTGTCCACCAAATACAATATATATATTTTATTTGTTATGTAACAAAAAATAATAATTGTTTTTTCAGGGCCACAATAAGCTGATGAACATGTCAGTGCCCTCGCAAGACTTTCCAAATGTCTGGCCATTTGAGAGATGTAAAGTCGAAGCCACACTTTTACAGAATAAGAACCAAGATATCATGGCTAATATAGATGTATATGTTCAGTTCAAAAATAAAATTAGGTTAAACAAGGGTAGAAATTAAGCAAAGTGATTTTACAGTACATATGGTTCTACTTTCCCGCACGCATGAGGGAATGGAGCACTTTCCGTGCATATGTCGAAACTTTAGAGAGCCATAGGTACTGTAAAACGTTGTACGATACACGTGCGAATAGATAATTCGCAACTCGTGTTGATTTAAAATACTCCCTTTGGTCGTGTTTTAATTTATCACTACTCGTTGCGAATTTCATATTTTCTGCACTTATATCATAAATAACTATTTTGACATTGTTTATATTTTTGACATAGGTAGGTAATGTTTTGACATTGTGTTTGGTATGATTATTATTATCTGACATTTTATTTTACTGTATTTAACTTTTAATTTTTTATTATGATTATTTGATTTTTTTTTCTTTAATACTTAATAATTTTTAAGGAATTATTATTATCTTACACAATCTAATGTTCTTTTTGTGAGTTCATGTTATTTAAAAACATTGTGACATTATAAAATATTATGTAATTTTCAATGATAAATTAATTAATAAACTACATTTGGAAAAAAATGCCTAATTACAACTAAACAAAAACACCACTCCTTCCGGTGCAAAAGTGGCCATAACGGTCTCGGCCAACCCACGTCGCATAGCTAATGGACAGCTTTGCTTGCACCTGAAAAAATGTAAAATAAAAATTAACTACCTTATATGTGGTACACTTATTTAAATATATTTAAAACCAGTGAAATATCTACAATACAATTCAATACAAGCACTTTTTATTGCACACCAAAATAGAAGAAAATAATACAAAAAAAAAACAATACAAGCAGAGGCAAACAACGGGCAGTCTATCAATACAATAATTTAATTCCAATACGTAATAATGTTTATTAAAAAAAAAGATGGTTGTCGACGTTAAACCGTAACGTCGACGTATAATAAAAATCGGTTGTACCCTTCGAAATGCTGCTATTAAAATTAAATAAATTAAATATATCTTTATTTCATACCCAGAAGCCAGAATATATGGTTATACGAGTATTAGTTACAAAGGTTATGCCAGTCAGACCTACTTGATATAAGTCTAAGTAGATCTGACCTGCTCCATCCAATGCCACATTATGGGGTAGCTACAGTGCGACCGGGCACTTAAGACTAAGTTCGGTTTCGCGAGCCATATACATGCACATCAGAGGAAATTGTAAAGGTCGCCGTTGTCGGATACGACATGGAGGACTATATATATGGGGCAGCTAAATCTGTCAGCAATCACCTTCAGAATGCTGTTTTGACTTTCCCTTGCACGACCCATTATAAAAATGCTATTAATAGATTCGAAAAAAGGATGTTACGGCTATGCTATTTTTTGCCGGTAGTAAATTACCGTTACCTGTAATTTCCCATTCGAGAAATTTACCAGTAAATTCCCAGTAATGTTACCAAATAACGGTAAATACAATATGTGTGGGTTATGAAATGTTCAATTCGCGTAACAAGGGATGCTCGCGTATGTAGCTAAGATACGCGAGCATCCCTTGTTACGCGCCCGGCCCGCCGCGGCCCGGCCGGTCGGCGACACCTTCTCGTAACTCATGAGGCCCTGGTACTTGCTCCTTGCTAAATTCAATTTTTGGACAGTTTTCTCTCGATTTTGGCCACAGTAGCCTACGGAGACTAACTATAGCAACGCTAAGCGGTCTTCGTAGTCTATGGGTGTTGCTATATTACGGGTGTCACATGCGTGTTTCTGACTTATGAAGTAATTGTTTTTGCTATGCATGCAAATGAATATTTTGTAATTTGGCAGCAATGCACTTAGTTTAAAACTGTATTAGTTTTGATTTTGTTAGGTTTGTAGCCATTAATCGCAGTAACGTTATAGCGATTAAAAGCACAAGTGCTGTTATGAGGAATAGACAATATAGACTTTTCTTGAAACCTTTTATGTATATTCTTATATTCGTGTTAATGAATGCATAAATGACAGATAACAGTAGAGGAGTAGGAAAAGATTTTCTATAGTAAAAACAATTACTTCATAAGTCAGAAACACGCATGTGACACCCGTAATATAGCAACATCCATAGACTACAAAGACCGCTTAGCGTTGCTTGTTAGTCTCCGTAGACTACGGTGGCCAAAATCGAGAAAAAACTGTCCAAAAATTTAATTTAGCAAGTAGCAAGTACCAGGGCCTCATGAGTTACGAGAAGGTGTCGCTGACCGGCCGGCCGCGGCCCGGGCGGGCCGGGCGCGTAACAACGTACTCGTATGCTCGCGCTTCTTGGCTATATACTTTTGCTTTGTTCACCTAAATTAAGATTCATTTTTGTTGACTCGTAGGAAAAGTATTGTATGCAACGTTGTATAAGTAGGTCAAATGCTCGTGGCGTATTCCTTTACAATGTTCGCCTACGCCTTCGGCTCCGGCTCACATTGTAACTCACGCCACTCGAATTTTTTGACCCTTCTTATACGACTGTTGCATAATAGTATTTTATGCATAAAATACTATTGCATAAAATACTATTATGCAACAGTCGTATAAGAAGGGTCAAAAAAGGCGAGTGGCGTGAGTTACAATGTGAGCCGGAGCCGAAGGCGTAGGCGAACATTGTAAAGGAATACGCCACGAGCATTTGACCTACTTATACAACGTTGCATACAATACTTTTCCTACGAGTCAACAAAAATGAATCTTAATTTAGGTGAACAAAGCAAAAGTATATAGCCAAGACGCGCAAGCATACCTTGTTACGCGCCCGGCCCGCCCCGGGCCGCGGCCGGCCGGTCGGCGACACCTCCTCGTAACTCATGAGGCCCTGGTACTTGCTACTTGTTAAATTAATTTTTTGGACAGATTTTTCTCAATTTTGGCCACCGTAGCCTACGGAGACTAACAAGCAACGCTAAGCGGTCTTTGTAGTCTATGGATGTTGCTATATTACGGGTGTCACATGCGTGTTTCTGACTTATGAAGTAATTATTTTTACTATGCAACCAAATGAATATTTTGTAAGTTGGCAGCAATGCACTTAGTTTAAAACTGTATTCGTTTTGGTTTTGTTAGTTTGGTAGCCATTAATCGCAGTAACGTTATAGCTTATAAAAGCACAAGAGCTTTTATGAGGAATAGACAATATAGACTTTTCTTGAAATCTTTTATGTATGTTCTTATATTCGTGTTAATGAATGCATAATAGACCAGCGGTTGAACAAAAATGGGTTTCGATAATATTAAAGTTTTTTCTTTTTTGATATGTCATTGGGAGTATGTTAAATAATACTTTGGTAAAATGTTAGAAATTTTAAGGTTGAGCTTTCGGTTATATTTAAATATTTTAATTTTTGCTGATAACTAAGTAAATATAGAATTAAAGTTACAGAAAACTTTAGCATATCGAATAACACTTCAATTTATGTACAATTTTCAGTTTTTAGAAATCTGGAACAGCTGCTTTCTGGTAAACGTAAAAACACGAGTTATTTTGTAAATATAGAATTAGAGTTGCTGATATTGCAAAATTACGATATTATCGATCAACTTAGTATTCTAGTAAAAAGTTAGACATGTAGACAATGTGCTTGTCTAGATATTGATTTCAGGTTCGTAGCTAATATTGAATTAAAGTTAGTAGAGTTAATAATAATCGATCATCAACAATGATCTCAGTTACTAAACAAAAATTTAGAAATATAAAATCACGGCGACACTCATTACTGATATGTATGCATTCCTTGCTTATATAAATACGTTACGTTTCAAACGCGCGGCAAGTTTGCGCGCGCCGCGCGCTGTGGCAGGAGGCAGCGAACAACGGTAGTGGGGAGCGGGGTGCCCTTGACTGCGTCTACGGTCCATCAAAAAAATTCCTAAAGCGTGTTTTAAATTAATTGCAATAGAAAATTATTGTTTTGTTGTTACTATAATAGGTATTGCCCGCGGTTTCGTTCACGTAGAATTCGTTATCGCGTTACATGAATATTATTTCATTATTTGAACTTTATTGCTCAAACAAAAAAAACACAAATGAGGCATTCTCTACCAGTCAACCATTGGCTCAAATAGAGACAAAAAAACACATTCTCATACAGATGACCACCCTTCCTTGTACCATTTTAAAAGCCAGTTGCAGCTTTTCTTTCCCGATTTTTTTCAGATGTTTGGACTTGGTATTTCCTCGCGATAGTTATTTGTTTTAAGGGGAATGTTGTTGTTAACCGCTAATGCTAATATTGATAACCGATAGTTATATAGAGATACGTTATAAGGTATATGCACCCTCATGTTATTTATTTCTGATAAGAAATAAATGTAAGACAAAATTCACAGTGATACATTTCAAGTAGGTTGCCTTGTAAGATTGCGTACGGATAGTTTTTTTGTTTGTTATTTCATCGTATGATATATCAAATGAAAGCTTATTTGAAAGTTGCCGTATTAAAAAAGTTGGTCCAGTTAATGGTCGCCTAGATTAACCGATTTTTATATAAAATGTAGGCAACCATGGACTGGACCAACTTGTTAAAAAGGCAACCTAGTACAGTTAGTAATATAGTACCTGGGCGATCGAGCTTTGCTCAGTTATAACTATTTATTGTAATATGGTGGTGATAATCTACATAAACTTAAAAAGTAAAATGTGAACTGACAATTATTATTATTTACAATCGATTTTAACCTTACAGCACTTGTCACAGAGTAACGCCATCTATTGTCGATTTCTCTTATTACATAGGTCATTTTTTTTTACTAAATTAAACTTGTGTAAAACAATAAAAATTAAAAAATTATATATAAACTTGAACATATAAAAAAAAAACAAAAGTTAGTCACCGGGCGAGATTCGAACCTGTAACACTCGTTTAGCAGTCCGCGTCTTAACCCGCTGGACCAGACGGACAGTGGCCGGCAACACGAAATTAGTAACCATATTCTGCGTCGAAAGAAAAACGCATGAAAACTCGAGAACACGCGTTTTCCCAAACATAAGACTAATCTAGATAGATTGTATACCCCCAAAAACCCGTATATACCAAATTTCAGCGAAATCCTTAGAGCCGTTTCCGAGATCACAGAAATATAATTATATATAATATATATACAAGAATTGCTCGTTTAAAGGTATAAGATAAAATAACTTTTCTTTTGATATATCATGTGACGTTTTCGTTTACACACTAAAAGCACAGTGTAAAAAGTAACAGTGGGCCGACGCCTTTGATGTTTGCGTAAATGCCGACACCGCTCAAGGTCTCCGTACCTACCTAGGGTTATCACAGACTTACACAACTGCCCAAAAGAGGATGGAAATGTGTTTAGTTTTCATGTTGTATGATGTATGTGTACTAATTTTACAAATGACGTCCATTTTGGAAATAAAGATGGCGGACGTCACTTTTTTGAAAAAGTCGTCATGGGTGTTGTTTTCTGGGTTTTTAGGGGTGTGGATTTCAAAAATGGTATCTATTTTGAAAATAAATATGGCGGACGCTACTTTTTGAAATGGGTGTCGATGTGTGTAGCCGTGATATCAACCACCTTTAATTCTAAAAAGGTCTCTATTTTTGAAATCTGTACCAACAAGAACCGCCAAAATTGACGTCATTTTTGTAATTGGAACCCCGAGGAACCTCGGAGATGACACCCATATCGATTTTTAGGAAAAATTAATGTCCGCCATCGTGGATTTCAAAATAGACGTCATTTTCGTAATCGGAATCCCGAGGAACCTCGGATATGACACCCATATCGACTTTTAAGAAAAAATAATTTCCGCCATCTTGGATTTCAAATCAAAATGAACATCATTTTCGTAATCGGATCCCCGAGGAACCTCGGAGATGACACCCATATCGATTTTTAAGAAAAATTAATGTCCGCCATCATGGATTTCAAAATGAACGTCATTTTTGTAATCGGAACCCCGAGGAACCTCGGAGATGACACCCATATCGATTTTTAAGAAAAATTTATGTCCGCCATCTTGGATTTCAAAATAGACGTCATTTTCGTAATCGGAATCCCGAGGAACCTCGGATATGACACCCATATCGACTTAAGAAAAAATTATTTCCGCCATCTTTTCGGGAGAGAGAGGGCGCCAGTGAGTATAGTGATATCGAACTCTGTAATTAAAATGATAAATAAAATAAAAAACAGTCAAACTTAGTGCTTGAAGTGTTATGTGTGATAGAATAGACTATTGTCCACCTAAATAATCAAAAGTTACGTAACCTAAGCTGCCTAATCCCGGAAATTCCCAAAAGAACTGAAGATGATAACGGTCAGTGCACATATTGAAATTGACCAGTGAAACCTTTAATAAAATTCGACAGTGACAAAAAACTACCAAAACAGGTCATTTACAACTTACAGTGTTGTGATTAAGTGACTTTCAATACAATTTATGTACAAGAATAACAATAAAATAAGGAAAATCGTCCGATTTGTTTTTAACGCCATCTAGCATAAACACAGAAAACTAGTATAGCGCAACCAATACTCAGCCTATGTTAGCTGTAAGAGTAAGCGGGATATCAGTAAGCCATACGTCAGCTGAGCCATATAACACCAATATAGCAGAACGAGATAACGATAGATTTGCCCTGTTTTTAACAAAGATCATCAGTGCACCGTGCAACAAGCTCCGCCCACCGGCAAGCGACACTTTGCCGTAAAAATAGGCCTAGATTTGACTGCACGGGAAAATAAAAAAATTACCTACGAAAATGAACTGCCTTGCATGTAATCTTCCTATTGATCGTCTAGAAGAACTTATATGTATAATTTGTAAAGACCCTTACCACTATACATGTTACAACATAACAACAGCCGACTATATGACTAAAAATTATGCAATAAAGCGAGAATTTCGCTGCCAATCGTGTATGAATGTGACATCGCGTCGTAAAAATGATAACACACCGGTACGCAGCCACCTCGGTTTTGTATTGCGCGATGAAACGGATATGTCACTTGACAATATAACTATGCCTGACGAATCAAGTCTTCTTAGCGTACAAGGCGATACAATAAACTCCCAACAACATAAACAGAGTCACCAGTGCATCACTCTAGACGAAATTAGCTCCTTGCTGGACTCTAAACTAAAAAATAATAATGCCGCCATAATCAGGGACCTAAAAATATTGATACAAGCAGAGGTCAGCTCAGCAATATCTAAAATTAGAAGTGACTTTACACAACAGCATACTACTCTATCCTCTCGACAAGAAGTTATGTCTCAGCAGATAAATGAAACCACTAACAAAATAGCGATCTTACAAAAAGAGAACGTAGAAATAAAAACACAGTTACAAGAATTGCAGTCACAATTCAATTTGACAAATACTTTAGATATGTCAAAAATTACACCACCCGACCAGAACCCCAAAAGCTTCATACTCTACGGCTTGGATGAATATTACGACGAGCAAGATTCAGATCTTTACCCTCGATTAAGTAACATGTTTTACGACCTATTAAATATAAATATTGATGGCTACATCGAAAGTATAAGGCGAATAGGTAAAAACGGCAGACGTCGGCCACTTGTAATCGAGCTCATAAGCAAGCGAATGAAAAACTACGTGTTAGATAACGCCGGCTGCTTTAGGAACTCTGGCTACGCTGTCTCAGAAGTATTAGATAATGAAGCCTTACGGTTAAGGCGGACTCTGAGAGAACATCTCCGAAGGGCTCGAGAATGTGGAAAGCATGCCGTAATACGTAATAACCGACTGTTTATTAACGGACAACAATTTCTCCCAGTTTTAAATACACTACCGCTACCCTCAACTGCGTGCGTAACAGAAACCACACCGGCCATAAATGTTACAGAAAATAACAACGGCACCGTGACAAGCCCCATAGCCGGAAAAGATGAGGCATGCAAAAACCGATACGACGAAACACTTGCACTATCGCCTCACACTAAAATGGCTATGCAAAATAATAAAATCAGCCCTGAGATTGCCGAACAAATAAACCAAACTGTAAGCAGCTTAATAAGCAACTCAAATGAAAACCGGCATTCCTTTCGAGACTAAATTAGATAGATTAAATAGTGCACAGATAGACTCAAAGCCTCAAAAAGTCATGTTTCAAAATATGCAGAGCTTATTCAACAAGCAAGAAATATTAGAGATATTCTTGGAAGATCAAAGCGAGTCTCTACTAGCTTTTTGTGCTTCAGAGACCTGGCTGACCCAAGCCAAAGCAGCCCACATCCACTTTCAAGGATACCACCTGGTAGCATCGTTTCATCGCGAGAACCACAGCGGCGGCGGAGTTAGTATCTTACTAGACAAAAAGTATGACTACGTTGAACACAGAGAAATCATGGAAATGTCAGTAGAATATATCATAGAAGTATGTGCAGTGGAAATAGCAATGTTTGAAATTATTATAATTACCTTATACTGGAATGGTAGGGAGACTGACATATTCTATAGACAATTAAGATTGATTATGGACCACCTTATGAAATTCCACAAAAAAAGGATTATCATCGGCGGTGATTTCAACGTAAATGTTCTGATAGATTCGAAACAAACCGCGACACTTCTTGACTTCATGCTCGAATATAATTACAAACAATATGTAAACAAACCCACGCGTATAAATAAAAGCGGGTCAACATGTCTTGATCTTATATTCACAAACTTTACTAGAGACTTTGACGTTGAAGTGTGTGAATTCGGTTTCTCGGACCACAAATGCACTACACTAAATTTAATCAACTTAAAAAGCGACCAAAGTACTACTACATCAGATTCTTGGTACCAAACAAAACGGATATATAACTCTGAAAATATAAATGCATTTAAATTAGCACTGAAAAATACTGACTGGCAAAATTATATGTTCTCAAATCACTCTGTTAACCAAAATTATAATTCATTTAATAATAGATTGCTCGACATACTCGACAGTTGCATACCTAAAAAACGAATAAAAATAAAGACAGCTAAAACGCTTCCGTGGCTCACTCCCGGAATTAAAATATCTTGTAAAAACAAAAGACTACTAAAAATCCATTCCATGGCATCTAGAAATAAAATTTTAAAAAATTATTATAAACAATATGAAAAAACATTAAAAAGCGTAATTGTACAAGCAAAAAAACTTTACTTCACAAACAAAATGAGTGAATCTACAAATAAAATGAAATGTACCTGGCAAATTATAAAACAAAGCACAAATAAAACATCTTACCGTGCTAAAAAAAACATACAACTACATGTCCGCAATAAACTAACATCTGACCCTAAACTTGTTTCCAACGCATTCAATCAGCTGTTTGTCAGTGCTGGGCGATCCCATGCGACGCGGGCAGGTGGGGCGCCGCGCGGCAGACCAGTTGTGCAATCCAGCGAAAACACAATGTTCCTACGACCAGTTTATCCTGATGAGGTAAACAAACTAATAAAAAACCTAAAGCCCAAAAATAGTCACGGTATCGACGAACTGCCATCGTCACTTATAAAAGCGTGCGCTGAGGAGTTAACACCACCATTAACTTATCTCATTAACCTATCATTTCAAGAAGGTGTATTTCCTGATTTATTGAAAATTGCCCTAATCAAACCAATACACAAGAAGGGTAAAAAAACGGATCCAAATAATTATCGCCCCATTGCGTTATTACCTGTGATTTCAAAAATATTCGAAAAGGCAATGTGCAGTCGATTGTATTCATTTTGTGAAAAATATGATATATTTGACAATGCTCAAAATGGATTTCGTCAAAATCGCTCTACAACGTTAGCTACCTACACATACATAAATGAAATCCTAAACATTTTAAACAGAAAGGAGTATGCTGTGGGTATTTTGCTCGATATGACGAAGGCGTACGAAAGAGTGAACTACAATATACTCCTTGACAAACTATATGGAGTAGGAGTCCGCGGAATAGCACATGAATGGTTCCAATCGTACCTTAGAAATAGAAACCAATATGTCGACATCGATTACGTCAATGAAACATCGCGCGAAATCTGTACTGTCAGATCAGAGGTCCAGCCTGTAACTGATTCTATCCCTCAAGGGAGTGTAATTGGATGCGCCCTTTTTATTATTTATATTAACGACCTTCCTAAAATATTCAATGAACCATGTGTCATGTTTGCTGATGACTGTTCGCTATTATTCTCGTGCACTAATGAAAAAAGCCTTTGCGAAAAGCTTAATAACATTATGTCAGACGCTGCATGTTGGATGAACGACCACAACCTAGAAATAAACTTTACTAAAACAAAGATTATGCAGTTCAGACCCCGCCAGAAATTAGAATTAAATATAAATTTTTCTTTCAATAATACTCATATAGATTGCGTTCCCACGTTCTCCTTACTCGGAATAAATATAGATACCAATATAGACTGGAAAGATCACATACAAAAAATAAAAACCAAGTTGAGCCAATTTGTATACGCCCTACGAGAGCTTAAAAAGGCGACCAATATCCAGACAGCAATGACAGCATACTATTCCTATGCTCATGCATGGCTTTCATATGGAGTGACGTTGTGGGGGAACAGTCCCAACGTACAAGAAATATTTATTTTGCAAAAGAAATGCGTCCGAATAATTAAAAACATTAAGCAAAACGGCAGTTGTAAGCTCCACTTTCAAAGTCTCAGAATCTTAACTTTAGCGGGTATTTACTTACTGGAATCGTGTAAGTTCGTAAAAAAATATCCCGAACTCTACACAACTCTTGGAGATGGGCCTCTTCGATATGAATCGCGCTACAAAAATAATTTGCGTCAAACATCATCAAAATTAATGATGCATAGAAATGGGCCTTATTCAATGTCAATACAGATCTTTAACAAATTACCTACTGATATAAAAAATGAGCACAACACTAATAAGTTTATTAAAAGATTAAAATCATATTTAATAGAAAAGTCCTTTTATAGTGTAAATGAATACCTAAATTTACCCATTACTTTTTGATTTTAATGATCTCGTTTTCAAATATGTCCGCCTCTCATTCCAAAGTTTATTATTCTGATTTTTTTTTTAATTATTATTAATATTTTTTTTGTTATTTTTCATTAATTTTGTTATTTATTTAATTTTATTGATGCTATGATTATTATTTTTTCCAATGCAGTGTAACTATGACTATAATAGCGTTTTTATTTTATTTTTATTTGTATTTTCTTTGTCAATCAATTATTTTTTTATGAAATACTTTTATGGAATGTTTATTAAATTATGGAATAGTTCGAATTGTAATTATATTTTAATAGCCATTATATACCATAAGATTAAAATTAGTTTCATGTAGTCTATAAGGTTTTGCTGCGCCCTATCAGGGTCCACGTACTGTACACCTAGCATTAAGTTGTATGTGTTTTGTACTTGGTTGCAAATAAATAAATTGAAATTGAAATTGAAATTGAAATCTTGGATTTCAAAATGAACGTCATTTTCGT
This sequence comes from Cydia pomonella, assembly GCF_033807575.1. NCBI lineage: Eukaryota > Metazoa > Arthropoda > Insecta > Lepidoptera > Tortricidae > Cydia > Cydia pomonella. The sequence goes on along the minus strand of NC_084718.1, from coordinate 16,857,229 downwards.
AATCCGATCCCCGAGGAACCTCGGAGATGACACCCATATCGATTTTTAAGAAAAAATAATGTTCGCCATCTTGGATTGCAAAATGGACGTCATTTTCGTAATCGGAACCTCGAAGAACCTCGGAGATGACACCCATACCGATTTTTAAGAAAAATGAATGTCCGCCATCTTGGGTTCCATAATGGATGTCATTTTCGTAATCGGCACCCTGAGGACTTTCAAAAATAATGAAAACATCAAATACTACATGATACATATACAAACAGAAGCAAGAAACAATTTCTTGCTTTTTAAAGTCTTAAACTACTCATAATTTCTTAAAATAAGTTATAAAACATGTCCGCCATTTTGAATTTGTAAATTGATATCATAATTATGATATATTTTTGTTTACACTGAGACAAATAATTAGCACATGTCGTATGAAATATTTTAATTGTGTTTTTTTTTTATTTTTTTTTATACTACGTCGGTGGCAAACAAGCATACGGCCTGCCTGATGGTAAGCAGTATCCGTAGCCTATGTACGCCTGCAACTCCAGAGGAGTTACATGCGCGTTGCCGACCCTAACACCCTCCCACCCCTCGTTGAGCTCTGGCAACCTTACTCACCGGCAGGAACACAACACTATGAGTAGGGTCTAGTGTTAATTGGCTGCGATTTTCTGTAAGGTGGAGGTACTTCCCCAGTTGGGTTCTGCTCTAGATCTGGAATGACATCCGCTGTGCTGTGCCCTACCACACAGAGCCAGATGACATTTACAATGCCCATACCTATCTTATAATGCCTGTGCTAAAAATGTGATTGCGAACTACCTGCAATAACTATACAGTACCTGGGCGACCGAGCTTTGCTCGGTTATAACTAACTATTTATTGTAATATGGTGGTGTATAGGTGATAATCTTAACTACATTCTTTTACTAAATTAAACTTGTCTAAAACAATAAAAATTAAAAAATTATATATAAAATTGAACATATAAAAAAAACAAAAGTTAGTCACCAGGCGAGATTCGAACCCGTAACACTCGTTTAGCAGTCCGCGTCTTAACCCGCTGGACCAGACGGACAGTGGCCGGCAACCCGAAATTAGCGACCATATTCTGCGTCGAAAGAAAAACGCATGAAAACTCGAAAACACGCGTTTTCCCAAACATAAGACTAATCTAGATCGATTGTTTACCCCCAAAAACCCCCATATACCAAATTTCAGCAAAATCGTTAGAGCCGTTTCCAAGATCCCGGAAATATATATATACAAGAATTGCTCGTTTAAAGGTATAAGATAATTAGGCATTAAAACACTCGTGTGATCTTTTTAAGAAACTCACTTCGTTCGTTTCCTAAGCCCACACTCGTGTATTTTAATGCCTTTTATTATGTAGCAGTAACATAAACTACTAATATATGTTGAAAGTAAGTACAGGCGGCTAACACAATGGTAACAAAAGACAAAAGTTTTGAAAATGTAATTTTCATCATCGTCACTTGGCTGTACATTTGAGGGCCTATCGCGAACCACGTTCGACGTGTTACCTCTCTGTCGCACTTGTAAATTCGTACGTAAGTATGACAGGGAGGCAACACGTCGAACGTGGTTCGCGGTAAGCCCTCTGATGCCACCTCCATTAGTCTTTTGTACGCCGGTATAGCCTTCGACTCAATGTATAATCTACACTTTTTATGGAAACGTAGTTCCTCCTTCCCGTAGAAATATTTAACTTTCCCATCACCAAGAAAGATTATTTGCTTGCAGTTATTAGCTGCTCAATTCCTCGTTTTTTCTCTGTTACTAAGTCAGTACAGTACACATATCAAACATTTTTCACTCATTTTGAAGTCATAATAACTTTTATTCTATAATTAAATTCATGTAATGTCCGCATCTAATTTATGTGCACGATAAACAAACAAATGAATGATTTGAAAGAAAAGACAAACGGCGCTTGCGAAGCTGAGCGGGGGGCGCGGGCGGGGCGAGGTATCTATCGCTCACTAGGTCGGCTACGATAGGCTCCCGCGCGCCGAGCCGACATGTTGACGGACCAGCGCGGCGTGGTTATGAATTTCGCGCCTTTTTAAGTTGATTTTACTATTACAATGCAAGCTACACACAGATATTTCTTACTTTCCATAAAATGGCTGCATATATTATTTTATAGTAATAGACTTATCTCTACGGACTTTAATTCAATATTAGATCTTACAGGAAAAAAAACGCATATTAATTGTAAAGCACATATCCTATTCTTCTAATTTTTTGCCTTGCCTATTAACTTAAGAATTTAGATATGATATTGTGGATTTTTCAAAATTTAATTCAATATTGACAAAATAATAAGCTAATTTGAGTTTGACAAAGTAGCACGTTGATTTTTTTTCTAAAAATTTGATAGCATAAAGCCTTATACATATTATAAAAGACGATGCTTAAATTTTGTACCTTAATTCAATATTCAAAATTCATCAATAAAAATACATAAATACCTTATTTATATCTAACGCTCGTTCTAAATTTTCTTCATATATTACAAATATGCTTAAAAATATGTCCCATACCAGATAAACATCACTTTTCACTCTTTAGAATTATCGAAACTTATAGGGCAAAAATCCGGTCCCACTATTGGTCTATAAATGACAGATAACAGTAGAGGAGTAGGAAAATACTATTAAATGTCAAACCCCTTCGTTTGACTGAACGGAGTCCCAGAGAGAGTACGATTAAAACTTATAGAACGCCATTTGACTTTGATCCTTATTCTTTTACTGATATTGTGCTTGTGGTTTTGGCGCCATTGCTAGAAGAAGAACGATGCCGCCATACCTTTGGCCTTTGATCTATTAGAGGGCGCCACTTTTTGTTATTTAACAAATTAAACACATATCAGTGAAACGATAAGGATAAAAGTCAAATGGCGTTCTAAAAGTTTTAATCATATGTCGGAAGATGGCAGTAAATTTACTGTGGCTACAAAGTTTTCTTCAACAATTTCAAATTCTCTTAGTTTCATATTTACTTCCTGAGGTGTGTATAATTGTACTATTTTTATATTCGTAGCCGGAAAGCGGTATCGTCGCGGAAAGTTGACGCTTTCCGCATGGAGAACAGAAAAATAAATTACTTATGTATATTAGTTTTTATCAGGTTTAGACCGTGCCAATATTCCCGAGATTAACGCAAAAGGAACGGAAGGCCTCATCTTTAATTCATACCGCTCCAAAGTTTAAAATTAAAAAACCAATACGAATCAGCCCCTAGCCGGCAATTTTCTGTTTTATTTTGGCAAAGTTTAAACAGTAATTACTTAGTTTGCTTTGGATTAAAACTCCTGCTTTTATTTTAGATTAGTTAGATCGTTTAACTGGTACTTTGTAGGCTTTAGGACTAAAGTTATGCCGGAAATCTTTGTTTGATATTGTTATTATCTTAATAGATATTTATTTAGGCTTAGGGCCAACACACATACCCACAACACGACGTCGTATCGTGGGTGTGTGTGATTGCCCTTAGACTTTTGAGATGCGTTTATCTAGGTACTGTTAGAGGTACACTTCCTAACGAATCCGACGTCAAAATCTAATAAAACATATTGATAATTTAAATGAATATGAATATAACTTAAAATAATAAATGCAATAAACTCAAGCTCAATCAAGGAAATCAATAATGACGTCAAGCAGTAACGCTGCAACGGTAATGCAGCTGCAGGTGCGGTCCAAATGTCACCTACATATTAAGACGAAAGCGCATGACTCGCGCGATATCACCTTTCATACAAAAGTTGTCATCATTTTCCTCTCCAGTTATTAACATTATTGAAAATATTTTGACACAATTTGTTGTATACCAGCCACAGCTATGCCTCGTTTGATTATTTCCATTCATTTCGTTTTTGTTTCCGTAAATTATGTAAAAATATTTTCATTATGTCAATATGCAGAGAAAAATTGGGAATACGTACGTTTGTATGGAGAAACGGCCGGTCCCTTTCCTCTTAAGGCTAGGCGTATGCCGAGACGCAGGCGACGCATTTCCAGAGCAGATTTTGTAAAGTATGGAACCTGCTTTAGCCTCACACGGTGCAGTGCAAGGATGTTTCATACTTTACAAAATCTGCTCTGCCCTGCGCTGCGTGGAACTGTGTCGCCTGCGTTTCAGCATAGATACTTATGCTTAGCCATTCGGATTCGGAGCAGTAATGCCGCAGACTGTATTTCTGCATGAAAAGGCAAATTGAATATACCTAAACGTTTTGATAAAATGACCTTTTTGACATTTCCTGCAACAATGCAGAATTGCAGTGCAGCATCACAGAGCTACTGCAGAGTAGTAATTCTGGTGCAGCCTGTAGTTGACATACATACATACATATAATCACGCTTATTTCCTGCAGGGGGAGGCAGAGACCACGGATTTTCACTTGCTACGATCCTGACATACCTCTTTCGCTTCTTTCACTTTCATGACATTCCTCATACACGCTCGTCGGTTTAGGGTGCTCTTGACCTGGCCTTTCTTCAGGACTTCCCCGATTTGATCAAAGAAAGTCCACCGAGGTCTACCCCTTCCAGCTCCCTCTTCTACTTCTCCCTTATTATATTTATAATTATAATTGTCTCCCTTATTATAATTATATTGTCAAATACTCTGATTATTGGTTTGTCGCTTATTTATCGCATTAGGCTAAACCTGTAATGATATATTTAAGTTTCATTCATAAAAAAAAAAACCTATTAACAACATTTGAATAGCGTGAAAAAAAGTGTTTTTTTTGTTCTTAGAGTACCTATTCTCCAATTTGTTAATTTTTTTCCCAAAATCTATAAATCCAATCATACTTAACTAAAATGTTAGGTAAGATCTCCTAACATCATTTTGGCGTGCACAATACGAGATCTGGTGGCTAACCTGAGTACCCCATTTCACATATCCACCTTGTAGGTATATAGGAACAACGTGCAATTTCCATTCCGTTCCATATCAGGTTTTAGTTGATCTCTGATCAGTGCGATAACACTCGATAGCTATAGTTTAATGGAACTAGCACACCAATAGCTAGCTGCTCGATGCGTTAACACGAACACTATTCTGTGTGGTCGTTTGTTGTTCAACTAAAGGTTATATTCTGGTCGCGACTGAAACTACTACTACTACTGAGTTGTAGCAGTGAGAAATTTGGATCATTGACCTTGGACTTGGACTACAGGGCCTCACTATATTTTTCATCACACTTGCTCGAAAACGTTTTTATTTCATGCAGGTGTACTGAAGGACAAAGGCCTATTTTGCTCCCGCGGGAGTTATGGATTGTGAAAAAAAAAGCTGTAACTCCCTAGCGCTTTTTTTTAAATTATGTCACTTTTTCATACAAACCAAGTAGCATAAATGAGTTTTACTATTAAAATACTGACGCTTATAATTCAATATTTTTGTTTATGTTAAAATTAAATAATTCAATTAATTTAACAGCCGTTTAAAATATTTTTTACATAATTATTAATCGTGGCTGAATGCCGGATAGGTCTGTGCCCTCAATGCTAACCTGTCAAGAAATTACAAAATGGCGGATGAATGTTTGATAGGTCACCGTATTTAAGAATTATTTCCTTTAAATTTTAGTTTTTTCTTCGCAAGTGTGATGAAAAACATTGTGTGTAACTCCGGGGGTAAGAATATGGCAAACTCGGGTCTTTATTTCCCTGCAGCCTGCGGCTGTCGCGAATAATCACCCTCGTATCCAAAATTTCACTTACCCCCTCGGTGCACAATGTACTATTATCAAGCAGATACATTTGGAAGCGATACTACGCACAAAACATTAAACTAAGACGAAAGTGGACCTGTGCGAAATCGCCTTTTCATACAAACGTAGTCCTCATTTTCTTATCTGGATATTAACATTATGGAAAATATTTGTACACAATTTTTTTATGACAACCACAGCTGCAGCAGCGGTTAATATACATGAGTAGATGTAAATCTAGTTTCCATAATGTCAATATCCAGAGAGGATAATGGGGACTACGTTTGTATGGAAAAGCGGCCGTCCCTTTTCCTCTTAAGGGAAAATTTGTTTTGTTTACACGCATGGAAGCATTCGCACACACAAAGAAAAAGTACGTTCCTGGCAAACTTCGGTACCTCAGTGAGAATAAGAGCGATATACACAAGTGGTCCAAAAGGTCGCAAGCTCAAGTCTTGCCTGGCCCCGTAGCCAACGTGCCAATCGTTATAGTCACCTCTCTCTATCACTCTCCCATATTAGTGCAACAGTGACAGTTGCGTTTCGTTTGCTACGGAGGGTTAACAATTGGCACGTTTGTGCGGGCTGAAGCGGTGATATTTTTTCCATTTTTCCTATCATTTAAATCTCCAGCACCCGCTTAGCCTGCCTGAATGCAGTTTTTTTTTATTACGAAAAGGTAAGCACCTGATGGTAAGTGCCGATGCAGTCTAGGATGGAACAATGCTTACCTAAATCATGTCTATTCACTCTCGATTTAAAAAGATCCAAGTTATAGTAGACTGGGAATAGATTTGCAGGAATAGAATTCCACTCCTTAACCGTTCGTATGATAAAGCTGGATGCGTAGCGTTTAGTGCGAATCAGTGGTAAAGTAACGAAGTAAGGGTTAAACGCAAGTCCGCGTCTAGTCCCACGCATCGCACACTCCCCGAAATGTATCCTGTAGAATACCGATAGACAGGCTACCTTTCTACGGTGTTCTAGGCTCTGCAATCTAGCCTCTATACCAATCTCGCATCCCCAATAAGCTTCATAGCGCCAACTTATATTCCAAAAAACCTTCTCCACATAGGTATGCATATATAATTCGTTTTTTCCACCATCGAAGTAAGCTTCCCACTTCACAAAGCTCCTCCAAGCACTGTTTGACCGAACAAAACCGCTCGTTGGCAAAAATTAGTTTCATTCGTTGGTTTGGAAGAATTGCGGTTCGTTATTGGACTATCCCACAATCAGACGAGTACCGACAGCAAGGGATACAATAAAGGGTTATAATTTTTGTCTTTTTACCATTTAAGAGGGAAGAATAGCTTTGCTATCCAACCCGAACTTACGTACTTTTTTGATGGAATTTCCATTTCTGGAGAATACTGACTAAATCTTAACAAACAACTTTAACAAACAGACGTATAAAATGTGATTAAAACTTGATCCAATTAAGCAGTTTGTTTTATAAAAACGATTTTTTTTTAAAGCGAAACCTATAAACCTAGACTATATTATGCTGAAGCGATCAACATCAAAATCAAAGTTATTTGTTAAGATTTAGCCAGTTTTCTCCAGAAATGGACATTTCATAAAAAAATTACGTTATATATATTCGCTTAGGATCACAAAGCTATTCTTCCCTCTTAAGGACCAAAAATGTCACGGCGAACGAACGTATTTTCTTTGGACAATATACTTACTTACTGCTGTGGCGCAGCGACTCGAAGTGGATCTTGGCCTCCGACACCAAAGACCGTCGTGCTTCTCTGTCCAAAGCCGTTTCTGTCCAGTCGACGGCGCCGAGTTCGCTAAGGTCTTTTTGCACTTCATCTCTCCAGCGGTACCTAGGGCGTCCAGACGGTCTTCGGCCATTTGGAACTCCAGAGTACGCCCTCAAGACTGCATGATCCTCACTCATCCGGACTACGTGCCCGAGCCATCGGAGTCTGGCGACTTTCGTTTCTCCAATCCCCCCAGCCAAAGCCGCAAAGCCGCAGGGCTGTGCGGCTGCCCTGCAAAAAGTTTTAGTGTCCAAGCTAATGACCAGGAACACTAAGCTCCGGATATACAAAACGGTATGACCGTTTAGGCCAATCCTTATGTACGGATGGGAAGCGAAGAACACTAACACAAAAGGAAGAGCGCGCTCTACTGGTAGCGGAGAGGAAGATATACCGAAAAATCCTAGGACCCACACGTGGAGAGGATGGAACATGGAGACTCCGCAGAAACCAGAAGATGGAAGATCTGTTGTCCGAGACGAACATCATTGGAGAAACGAAAGTCATCATTGGACAATATAATTAAAAATAATATTAAACATCTCCAAGATTAATGTCAGTTAATTATATTTAATTTAAATTTCAACCTAGTTTAAAGTAAGAGAGAAAACTACAGTTGAATTGACCAAAACACATAAACAATATATCTAAGGATAGGTATACAATATTTTGCCGGTTTTGCTGACCGTGCGGCAGTCGCATGACAAATTTAATTAAAATCAACAAAGCAATCAATTTCTATGGGTAATCTATACATCTGCGTCGATTGCATTTCGCAATTTTATGTACACAGCTACTATTTGACTTCTCCTGCCTGTAAATTGACATCATAAGACATCGGACTTTTGGAACATTAAATGACAGACAGGATGTTCCTATATCGATTCACTCCATTATATTTTATCTTTATAACTCAAAAATAATAATTTGACCCCTATAACTCAAAACAACAGATTTTTATCACGTCTATAGCTCGAAGTTATTCATTAGCAAACCACTGTTACTCTAAACCTCTTTAAAACGAACAAAAACCAACAATAATGTAGCGCTACAATAATATGGAGATGAAATGGGGGAGGGGGGAGATTACTAAACGAGATGCTCTTATGGAACTTTCAGTAGGAGTATCAGAGAAAGCGCTATTATTGTTTGCTCTCGTCATAGCCTCACTTTTCCTTTCTGCCTACGTCTATAAGTCCTCAGTCATCAGTGACGTCGACTTTTTTTGTTGCCCACCGTTTTTACCCGGGTCTGGGTCGAAGCTCCCATCGCTTCGTTTTCTATGATGGCATTGATGGCTTATCGGTGATCACGTGCTGCTTTCCAAGAAAACTAAACAATGACGGCCGCCTCGGCCCGGACCCGCACCATTCTAGCATTAGTCGTTTTTCCAGTTCGCCTGACTGATTAGCAAAAGCTGACAATGACGAATAACTAACTGACAGGCCGATATCGTCCGGCGAATTGATAATCAGTGGCACAGATTATATAATAGTTCTTACGAACAGATACTTATCTCTCAAAGAAAACGCAAATACCTACCGTTTTGATACCTACACAAAAATTCCCCTTCAACCCGCTGCTCCCCGCACCGCGCGCAGCGGCACAACACTAGGGTTGCCTACGCTTAGAAATTATTTTACAAAAACTACTTTAATTAACATTAGAATTTGCCGTTAGGTATACGTATACACATAACAGCATAGCGTAAAATAACTATAAGCAAGTTAAGTTGCAATCATTATAATATTTCGTTTATGCGTTTTATCCCGACGAAACATTTTAAAAGGTCATATGTCCCTGCAGTAACCGTAGTGTATACGCCGCTTTATTTACAAGAATTCGTCGTAAAACTTCGTGTTGTTTAAAACCAGTGCGCTATCATGGTCGCATTTTTATCACTTATCATGTTGTGTGTCACTTTCGCACTTACATACTTGATAGAACGTGACAGGCATGGTGACAGATGATAAAGAGCCGACCATCTTAGCCATGCAGCAGTGGCAGCATGGTTCCATTTTTATCGCTTGTCACTATATCCGTCTCTTTCGCACTTGCGTACTTATTAGAACGTGACGGGCATGGTGACAAATGATAAAGAGCCGACCATCTTAGCCCTACAGATAGAGATTGACGTTAAATAATAAAGAAAAATAATAGAGAAAGCATGAATACTAGTAATTATAAGATAACCAGGGCATAAGTAATATATTTAAATTCCAGTAAGTACCTACTTACTCTCATTAAAATAAACATATACCAAAAGGCCCAAAAAGTTAGGTATACCTATTTCAAATCTCACTTTACATGATTCTGTCGTAAAAACATAACATCTTTAAAGAAATTTTATAATAACAGTAGGTGTAAGTAAGTATATTGAGAATGTCTACCACCTACAAATTCTTCCTCATCTTGCGGAATATCAAAATCGATATTTTTTATTTATTTTGATGTTTCTGCATCCATCCACACAAATCGTGTTATTTGTTTGTGACGAAGACATTTCCTTCGCACAATAAGAGCGCGCGGTGACGTACGTCCGTGAGTGCGCGTGGCAACCAACTAGCTGACTTTTGTACCGTAACTACCGTAGACGGGACGAGTTTCGTAGGTATAAATTCGAGCTCGCGCGGAGAGTTCCTGGCCTGTAGGCCTGTCAGTGGGCCCATTTAAAGCGCGTCGCTGATCGCAGTTTTTTTTTGTGATTCGTTTTAAAGTCAATAACCGTTTCCCAATTTTATTAGAAAACTCGACAGAATTACTATGAAAATTACACTAATTAATCGTCATTACACAATCGTTTGCTCCCTCTAAACAGTTGATTTAATCACCACCGGGCCATTGGGGCAATTAACGACTGTAATTAGTGAAAATTACCGTCCAATTCGGGTTTTAATGGATTTATTTGATGTGTGATTTGGTTTAATCTATTTGAAGGCAATTGGAGTTCCTACGTAGGGACACTAGGGTCTCGATTCGAGTCCTTGACCCTTTAAAAATCAACCATGACAAAACAGAATAGGTACCTCCACATGAAGCGGTACAGGTACAGTCGTGCCCAAAGGGAGAACCTACTTGTTGGTTAGTATAAGGGAGTGTCCAAGTTAAATACCTTGGGTGCACTGTCCCTGATACACATAAAAGAGAGGGCGAAATCAACATGCGCATTCAAAACACCTTACGCTGTAGTGCTGCGCTCCATAAGGTGTTCGTATCCAAGCTTCTTAGTATACGCACTAAGCTACGGATCTATAAGACCACGATCCGTCCCATCCTGATGTATGGGTGTGAGCCTTGGACACTAACACTCAAGGAGAAGAACAGCCTTCTAGTCACAGAGCACAGGTGTTAAGAAAGATTCTGGGACACGTCAAAAGGGACGATCTGAAAGAATGCCGAAATAGAACAACTGATTGCCGAGCCGAATATAATAGGTGACACCAGAGCGCATCGTCTCCGCTGGTTGGTCATCCTAAAATCGTTGATGTTGATGTGCTTGTTTTTGCTTGTATGTCAATTCCATGTAGACTTGTATAAGCGCCCTTGTGGCCTATTTGCTGAATCAATTTTGAAGCTGAAGCTGGGCGCATAGAGTAGAGGTAGACCTCCGTGAGCTCGGCGTCGGCAAAAGCTGGCGTGAATTCGCTAAGGATCGAGCAAAATGGCGGACTTTTGTGTTGGAGGCCAAGATTTATTAAGGGACATCGCGCCAGCCAAGTAAGTAGTAAATAAGTGTAATTGAGATCACATGGTTACTTGAAAAGTACTTAAATATATAATATCCAGAGGAGTTACATGCGCGTTTCCGATCCTAACACTCCGCACCCTCGTTGAGCTCTAGAAACCTTACTCACCGACGGGAACACAACACTATGAGTAGGGTCTAGAGTGTGCTAAGTGGAAAAATTACAATAAATCCATTAGAAGTAGTAAATACTAATTTAATGATAAACCTTAAATTTAATCAAAGTGCCACCGTGCCATATCAACCGCACTTTTAAACAGAGGATACAATCTTCTTCGTAACTGGTTATACAGGCTGATATCTCCATTGTAAGGTACGTAGCTATTATTCCAAATCCAGGGCATAATTGGCTGTTGCTCTAATATTCGGCCTTTGGGTCCGTATGTGAACGTTACTATGTTTAGGATTACAGCACTTGTGGCTAGCAATATGTGTAGACTAACTGTAATAAAAAAAAGGTACATTCAAAACATTTAAAATATTTTAAAAACCTACTCCTTCTTTAAAGTTGATTAGAAAGTAAGTAACGATTTAAGGGTTGGTTTTTATTTAATGTGTTCTTTGTCAGATTTCGATAAAATTTGGAAGATATGTATCTACATAGCTAGTTCCCATTTTTGTACGATATATGGTCAATTGTGTACAAGAGCATCATCCGCCCAGACCTACCACCTATATGGTAGCGAGACATGTCCAGCAGCTTCACGTCACCGAGATGAAGATTTTGCGATGGATGTGTGGCGTTACACGATTAGATCGCATACATGATGATGATGATGATGATGTCCTCCCAGACGTATCCGTCGACGGCGACATCCTGACAAGTTATTTTTATTTTTTTATTAATATTGTTTTTAAATATTATTTATTAACTATTACGCACATGGGCATACATAATGAATGCAGGAAAGTCGCCACCGATGGTATGTCCTTATAAGGCGCAGACCGGTAAACTAAGTCGGAAATAGATGCCTCGACCTCACTGTCGAAAAAGCCCTAGATCACGTGACCGCGGTAGGTCTAAGAAGCACTGGCTGAACGTCGTGATAGCGGACATGGGGGAAAACAATTTCCCACTTGAGGATGCCGAAGACCGGGCAAAGTGGAGAAAATTTAGTAGGAAAGCGGGAAAACGCTAGGTTGAATAAGATAACCGCAATTTAACCATATATTCTAAAAAATCTTCCCCTGCGTTACGAAAACGTATGGAATTTTACATACATTGCTTTTGTCCTAATTTGGAATTTCGTGTTTATTTCGCCCAGAATGAACTAGCTCTTTAAACATATCAAATTATATGAAAATTTTACGAATAAAAATTAACTACAACTAAAAATCGGCCTCATCGACTAAAATCGGCTCAGTAGTTTTGACATTACTCATGTACCTTAGAAACCTGAACGAAAAATACCTAAGTTTTGATTTAAAACAAATTGGGTACTTGACACATGTTGAATATTATAATAAAATTTAGATAAATGGATAGAAAATTATCCATCTATTATAAAAAAGTGGAATTTAAAAAGACATATTGGGTTATAAAAAAATATAAGGCTCCAATGTCCAAAAAAAAAAAAAAATATTTAATTTTTTTAAATGTAAAAGCTAAATGGTACAGTTCGATACCTTACATTTTATTGAAAAATAAATTGTATTTCAATTATATACATAAACGCAATATTTCAGGGTCAAAATAGCAATTCTCTTGATCTTCCATACATTTAGGACAGACTAATGTAATGTGACGTCATATTACATTATCATTTTGTTAGAGGCGTCCATAGGCTGCGGTGACTGCTTACCATCAGGCGGGCCGTATGCTTGTTTGCCACCGTCGTGGTACAAAAAAAATCGTCGAGTTTGAGCGTCTTTAAATCTCATCTCTGACCTTTGTGTTGCTTAAATGCCATGAGTCCTATATGATGATCAATCCAAAACAGTCAGTATGGAGAAGTCAGAAATTCTGAGAGATAGCCACATCTGTTCTTAGGAAACATGGCTTTGATTTTAAATTTAATAATAATGACATTCAATCTTTTTTATATTTACTTATACTTTCAGCATCAATTATGCAAACAAATACTATTTACACGCAATTACATAAAGATTGACCAGCGGCGGTATCACGGTTCGATTTTTATCACCTGCCACTATGCCCGTCACTTTCGCGCTTACATACTTGTTAGAACGTGACAGGTATGGTGACAAATGATAAAGAGCCGACCATCTTAGCCCTACAGGTTCGATTCCCGGTTATATATGAGAGATTAAAAAAAAGATAGAATGTCATTATTATTAAATTTAAAATCGAAGCCATGTTTCCTAAGAACAGATGTGGCTATCTCTCATAGTTTCTAACTTCTCCATACTGACCGTTTTGGATTGATCACACCGTATATGTAGACATTTGATCCCCATGAAAATCAAGATTGATTGACATAATTTACAAAAAATTGTCAAGTAGCCAATTCTTAACATGTTATCACTTACGCACACATGTTGCCAAGCAAACGTTTAAAGTCATTGTATGCTACTCGTATAATTCTTTGAAAATAACTAAACATATCACTATAGTTTAAAATTATTTTATGAATCTTTGATAAAGATTGTACCTACTACTCAAACGTTCGAATTACTTAGGTAATCAAAGTACTCAAAGGCTGGTTTCAAATTTGCCAATAAAACCTCCTTGGTTGATTACGTTTCTAATAATAAAAGTAGAATTACCGTAACTGAAATAAAATCTTTGCCACTTGTTAAATTTCTCCATGAAAGAAATGTCTGCATGCTAGACTGTCCTACCACGCATAAGGCTGGCTTACCACGGAAGTAGGGATGAGCAGAGATGTAATCCATACAAATCCATGTAACACATACCTACTAGGTGTAAATTTAGTCACTCTGCAATAATTTACGGAGTAAATATATAAAATATATATAATCCTGGAGTATATTTAAGTATAAAACATTATAGGGTTTATGATTTTTTTTTTGAGAAAATTGGAAACAATTTTTTTTTACGTAAAAACTACCTGTTATTGAGAGCATTAAATACATCATTGAATAGATTCTAGAACCTCCTTTACCTAACACTTACCTGGCCACTTCACGTAGAGAAATCAAATGACATGTTGACAATGACATTTAAGACAAACAATTGTTGCGTTTTCAACCAAACTGGTACTAACTATAAAGCTTCAAAATTAAATCAACCTAATCGATAACGACAATTAATGAGGTACCTTTTAATTGAAAACGTCACATTGATGACATGACAGTAAGTGTTAAACATCTTGTCAGTTAATGCACATGTGTTTATTTATCGAGTATTTATTTATTTAATAATTATATATTTATTTTGTTCGGTAAATGAAAACAAAAAAATGATATGATTTTTTTTCTTAATTTTTATTTAAAATTAATTGTTTTAATGTAAAGTACCATCTCTTAAAATATCGGTAACTATTTTTTTAGCACCTTATATAGGTCCTACGGAGCAACTTTTACTCTTGGACTCTTGGACCAATAATACCTTGGACCATCCCGGAAATCGCGAAAAAATTGGCTCTCCCATACCTTCTACATTTGGCCGGCTGATGTTGATATTTTGTACGGGAGCGTCATATTTTTTCGCGATTTCGGAGTTGGTCCCATAGTGAAAGTTGTTAAGTGTGATATAGTATTCATCCATAAATTATTGCAGGTGCCTAAATTTACACCCTGTATGTTCTCCGCTCCACTGGATTACAACCAATGATATTTAGTCGCAAAATGCAGATTAATTAATTCAATTAACATTAACATAATTTCCTGCTAAGTATTCTTTTGAAGTTTGTTAAATTTTAATTTTAGTTAAATTTTATTTATTAATAGCTTAAGTCTAAATGTCTTACTGTACTTATATTGTTTATCCTACGATACTGGAATAAGCTGTGGTTACCTATAATTGGACAAACATCTACCCTTAATGTTATGTAAGCTACAGATTATTTTTTCTCTGATGTATTGTCTGTTGGTGATCCTAAATAAATTAATAAATAAAATAAAATAAATAATTTGCACACATTTGTCTCCGCTCGTCTCCGATGACCGCCGCCACAGTGGAAAGCCAGCCCAACAGCCGTAACAGTTTGAATTTGGAATTTATTTTGCGACAATACGGTCAAGAAGTGGGCTTTTTCACTTTTTATTTATTCTATGACATCTATTTCAGTTTATATTAAGTACCTACTTACATATACATATTATAAACCGTGTTTATTTACTTTAATATCAAGGGGAGCATTCCTGAGCTTAAATTAAGTAACTTTCTCAAAGACACCGGCATTCTAATTAACTCCATTTCGGAGAAAAACAATAATTTATTTTTATCTGATAAGGCACTTACAAGCGTGTACACTATTCTTAGGGCCTGTTTACATATTGATTAGTGTTTAGTACAAGTTGATACATATCCTACTACCTATAAACGTAAATATGTATATGTACTACGATTATCTCGGACTATCGATGTCCGAAATGACATTGATATGTCACATGTTTCACTTACAATGCTGTATACAACATTGATTTAGGTATACTTTTTATAAAAAATTAAAACATAATACAAAAATATATTGAACGTTAAGTATGCCATTTAGTTTCCTTAAACGGATCTACTTACCCATACCCCGACGTTAACGGAATTCAATAAGAACACGGTGTATAGCAGTAAAGATAAATAAAAATAATATTGAATAAAATTATTTGATTTGTTCCCAAAGTTGTTTGGACAAATTATTGAAAATTTTCGCAACCCAGTAAAATAATAATACATTCCCTGCATGTCTAGCTAATAAATTTTCTTACTGTCTGGCCCTAACATAAATCATTTTTGTAAAGAAAAAAACTACAAGATATTGCCATTAGCACCCAAGGCCGGTAACTGAAAGCATTTCTTTATTTGGCTGATATTCCACGAAATATTATTATTATAACATCAGTTTGTTGACGTATGCCTTTTTATAGACATACTGAACAAGATTACGTCAAAAAAGCGAACCTATAAACTTAGAATATGTTATGCTGAAGCGATCGACATCAAAATTAAAGTGATTTGTTAAGATTTAGTTAGTGGAAATCGCTTTCTCCCGAAATGGAATTTCATAGAAATAGTACCGTTATTTCGTTAGGATCGCAAAGCTATTCTTCCCTATTGAAATGGTTGTTAATAATTTAGTCAACTAACTATCTAAATTAACTAACTTTAGTTGACGTAACTGGTGATCGAAGAGCTGGCGGCTTCCTCGCACAACGTATCAGTTTTGCTTTACAACGAGGAAATGCCGTCAGCAACCGTGATACAATGCCTCAAGGGCCTATTTTAGATATAAGCTAGTTATAGTAATCATCTGTATATATCCATTATGTATATTGTTATTGTAAATAAAGTACTTATCTTACTTGACAGGTGAGCATGATCACAGCCACAGGTAATTTCCTACTATGCCTACTAGGGGATTTTAATAATTTAACAAAATTTAAAAAAATCATATACTTAACAATTTTAGCGGCATTACAGCTGCAATATAATTCAACTTTTACTTTATTAAGGTGAGCAATAAAAATCTAAAGTAAAGTGGCATCCGTAGAACGCGAAACTTTTTAATTAACCTAATACTGAGAGTGGATTCTTTCAACGAACTTCATTTGAAAGATATTTTAATCCTTTTTTCTTTTTTAATGAAGCACGTGATAAATTAGGAAAGCTTAATTAAATTTCTTTAAGCTCGTTTTTCTTTTCAGCAATGCGATTGCACGATCGAATTAAAAAAAATGTATGGAATTTGTATTTTACTCCAACATCTTATAATTAAATACTGTATATCGATTTCAGAATCTAACATGGTGGAGATGGAAGTCACGAGAACTAGGGGGCCTACACACTGTTCACATCCTTGCCGACTTATTTATTATCACATACGACTTATATATTATAAACATGTAACACACATACCCTCATTTTAGGTATACATCTGCTGTGACCTGGGTTCCGGCAGAAAACCAGTGCTTTACTCGAAAGAGTGAAGAGTATCACTGAGCCGTGACCCTTTTGTCCTGCTGCAACGCACACAGTATGTAGGTAGGTACTTTTATTTTATTTTATTGTTTATTAATTATGCCTATTTTGTTGTCTCAATTTTCTTTTGTGCTATTTTTATTTTGTTCCTGTAATAATTTGTGTTCTTTATGATGATTTAAACTTTATATTGTGTCTTTTGCAGCTGCCAAATAAATGATTTATCTATCTATCTATCTATAATACAAGAATTATTATACAATACAATTGTGTAAAAATTGTTCCCATAATGTCAATAGCCAGAGAGGAAAATGGGACGTTTGTACAGTCACGTCCGAAAATATCGCTACGAAAAAAGTGCCAAAAATATGTATACACTTCCTTAATATGGGCAATAAAGTCGTGTATACAATGTTTTACACTTTTTTCGTATCGATATTTTCAGACGTGACCGTAAGTAAAAGCGGCCATCCAGTAATATATCCTCTTATCAAAAATATAATAAAAAAAAAAGAAAAGTATTTAAACACCGCGACAAAAACAATAATAATACATTTAAATTGGCTTTGTTTTTAATTTTAATTTTGATATTGATTTTAATTTATTTTTATTTTAGATCTCAGTTGTTAATTTTATTTTTATTTTAATGTATATTTTGATCTTAATTTTAATTTCTGATCTCAATTTTAATTTATTATAACTTTAATTCTATTTGAAATTTAAGAAATGTAAATAGGCATTGTTTTTAATCTTAATTTTAAGTGAGATTTTAACTTTAATTTAGTAGGAATTCAAATTTTGACATGTAAAAAACAGAAAATAGGCGAAAATTTCCCACCCAAAAGTTAGGCACTCCTCCTAAGATTGCGCATTACACGCATTTAGGATCAAGATCAAATAATAGTTTTTTACGATACAAGTGCAGAAAATAGGAAATTCGCAACGAGTGGTGATAAATTAAAACACGACCGAAGAGAGTGTTTTAAATCGACACCGAGTTGCGAATTACCTATTCGCACGTGTATCGTACAACGTTTTACAGTACATTATGGCCCTTTAAATGTTCGACACAGTAACGTAATATGCTAATTTTCGCACTAGTCGGTAAAGTAGCACCATATGTACTGTAAAGGTATTTTCCAGTTGACTGGAAATTAATTCCTTAAAACACTTTTTAGATACCTAATTTGATTGGCCTACTAGGTATGCATAGTGAAATTAAAAAACCGGTCAACTGCGTTCGTTTACTCGCGCACCGAGGGTTTCGTACTTTGAATTATCTTGTGTATAAAGGCGAAAGACTAGTTTTGCCTGCATCAGCCCATCACCTGTTGGAATTGTTAATGTTTTTTGGCTGTTCCATTCTTCTCTTTTCGTACACTTTTGATTTGAACCCAATAATAGTTGAGAAAACGGCACTGCAGGACGTTTGGTGATCTTACTCTGCTCTTCAACAATTACCAAATGCGATTTTTGTACGAAGGAAATTGTGTAATTTTCTACTTGGCCTAGAATTAAATAATGCAAATCTTCGATTCTTTTAGCTATCTTAAAGAACTGAACTGACTTTAGTCGTAGTTTGTTCCTAAAGTGGAAAGTGGAGCGGCATATGTACCCCAGTTTTTACGATAAATATGAGAGGCATGCTTCGTTTTCGGAAATTCTATTAGCAATCTTTCTGACGCGCCTAAGGTCACTTGCTCCTAGAGATCTGCCGCTTCGAGGCCTCTGTTTAAAAGACAACATATTAAATTAGTTATTTATTATGAAATGCACGAAACTTCGAGGTAATTTTAAATGTTTCGAAACCAAGCAATGTTTCGAAAGCAAGCAGGATGTTACAAATTTTCGTACTATTTGGAAAAGACCAATTTTCAGTAATATTTTCTATTTACTGGTGTAACGTCGCACAGCGTAAAACCAGAATTATTAATATTGGAATATATAACGTAATAATAAGACTTTTGATCGCTGTAAGATAGTCGTAGTCATCTTGCTTAGAAACAAAATTACAGCCATTTTAAATTTATAGTTTTTTTTCGGCACAGACCTTACTAACATTTTAAGGCGGTTATAATCTGCTTTTAGTATGAGGTAATTATCATAATTCGTGGTTTACCATGCAATGCTATTATTGCCTTGAGACAAAAAGTCTCAATTAGCTCAGTTCAGGGTAATTTTGCTTATACTAGACGGAGCACGTATGGCAATGAGGTCACCAGACTTTAGCGCTCTCGTAAAAAAATTGTATGGTAGCGCGACTGCTTATTTCAGAGGCGCCTATAAATGCGAACACAGATATGTGTAAATTAAACATTGTAACAAAAATTTGCCTTGAAAAATTTACATATGTGTGGTGACACTGGTACTTTGTACTGTTTATAAACGCTTCATAATGCGGTGTCTGTGTAGTGTGTGTCTACGTAGACGCTTTGAAAGCTAAAAGTACTTGTACATTTAAAAGCTCTCTATGTAACAACTCACGAGACGCTTAAACACATGACCATTTGTCCACATAGCCTGTAATTTTAAACAACTTACTACGTCGCCTGAGCGGTACTAGGAATGGCTTTTACTGGATACTTAAGGGGATTCATGCCATCAATGTTTAATTTTTAATTAAGATTTTCTGGAAACTTATTTGAGTAAAAATATGTCTATCGTCTATTTATATAAGTATACCTGTAAGTTTATCACTACAGCTCTTATAATTCATTTAATATCCTGTTTACAAATTCATTTACTTTGAAATGGCGCACCTACTTAATTTTTTGGTTAAGCCCATTGGTTGACATTAAGGCATTAACTCCGCCATTTGTATAATCATTTCTTGTGTAATAAAGATTAAATAAATAAATATTATTTATTTATTTATTTGTTGGCCTATAGTGTCCCACTGCTGGGCACAGGCCTCCCTCTCTTTCTTCCACGCGTCTCGGTCTATGGCAGTATTAGGCCAGTCTTTCCGTGCAAGATCGTGCCGCCATCTCCTTCGAGGTCTGCCGTGACGACGCACTATGTTTGGTGTCCACTCGGCAGATTGCTCGGCCCACAAGTCGTTTGGCACACGGCAGATATGTCCGGCCCAATCCCATTTGAAGTTAGCGGAACTTAGCGGCTGTCAGGGCTACGTCTGCTACTTTGGTTTTGGAGCCCAATATAGAATTTCTGATTCTATTAATCAGTTTGACACCAACAATACTGCGCTCCATCGCTCTCTGGCAAACTTTATGGGAAAGCTTTTGAACATTAGTTAAAGATAAATAAATAAAGTTGTGATAAGTGTATGGGAAAGCAAAACAGAACAATTGTGTACACTTCATGAATAAAAATACGTAAAAAGAATATTGGGGACAACTTTACCCAGATCAACCTCAAACTAAGCACATCAATACGTTTAGTTCTTCTCTTCCTTGTCGTTGTACTCTTTGCAGAGCGTCGTGGTCAACTGCTGACATCAGGCGCAGATGTTGCTTGCCTTACGATTTCTCGCCATTTTTCGCGGTTGGGGGCCATTCTGGCAAATGCGTTCAGGGGACCCTTCATGGCAGATTTGATTTGGTCAGTCCATCGCATAGGTGGCCTTTACGCAGTCTTTTTCCGTTTGCTCTACCCTGCACCACTAGATGCTCTATGCAGTCGTTGTTTCGCCTCGAGACGTGAACGAAAAAACTGAGTATGCAGGTCTTTACGAGAGTCGAAAGGCGCTGCTTTATACGGAGTTCTTTAAGGATGGAGACATTAGTCCGAAAGTTGGTCCAGGATATTCCCAGCATTTTCCTCCAGCACCATATTTCTATCTTCTTCTCCTCTGTCTTTCGGATAGTCCAGGTCTCCGCAGCATATAAGAATATGTGAAAAAGGAGAGCCCGTACAAGCCGCACCTTCGTGGTGTTTGTGACGTTTCGGTTCTTCTATATTCTCTTCAACTTATCCATTGCGGTTCTAGTCCTACCCATTCGTCGTTTTACCTCATCTTCATTCTTCAGTTTAGTTCTAGAAATGTATATTTAATGACAAAAGCCGATATAAAATAAATTTTAATGTATCTTATGCCTCATGGACCTTGTGTGCGGATTCAAATCGTCTCAATATTGAGACTGGGGCAGATCCAACTGCTGTAGTTCTTTCCGATTTTATCGCTCTAACTGGTGTAAGCCAATATAACAATTGTTTTAATATAAACGCACGTGTGTTGGATTTGGTAATGGCCAATGTTGGTTGCACGGTTGGTGCCTGCTCGTCACCGCTTACGCAGGAGGATCCGCAACACAAGGCGTTGAATATTTCACTAGCCTTAAACTTAATGAGTTATTTACCGCGCTTGTTACCTAATCAATGTACTAGACCCATTTTTCACCGCGGCAACTATGACCTTATTCGCAAGGAATTATCTGAGACCGATTGGTCGTGTTTGAATAATATGAATGTTGAGGATTCAGTTACGTATTTTTATTCGGTTCTTAGAACACTTATTTTCAGTCATATTCCACACAAATGCATTAATAGTAATACTGGATACCCTCCTTGGTTTTCTCGTGCACTAATAAAAGTTCGCAAACAGAAACTATCAGCCCATAAAAGGTGGAAAATATATGGTAATCCGCTAGATAGGGCGGAATTTAATTTATTAAGAAAAAGGGAGCACAAACTAGCCAACAAATGCTATAATAATTTTATTTCATTAGCTGAGGATAGGATACGTAGCGATCCTACTTATTTTTGGTCGTTTATGAAGTCAAAATTCCCTAGTAATTGCGTACCCGACCAAATGACTTACCTTGGTGAATTTTCTAAAGATGGTAACACAATTAGTAATTTTTTTAATAGATATTTTAACTCTGTGTTTGTTACTGATTCTTCTGTCTTACCCGATTATTTGTATGTAGCTAATAACTCCCTGATTGATCTTAATTCCGTTGAAATCTCCGAGGATTGCGTCTTTAAGTTTTTAGAAAGAGTAGACATTAAGAAGGGTAGTGGTGCTGATTTGATTCACCCCCTTTTCATTAAAATGTGCGCCTGTGAATTGGCAGTGCCTTTAGCTCAAATTTTTATTAAGTCCTTAGCTCATGGTCACTTTCCCTCCTCTTGGAAAAAAGCCTTGATAACACCAATTTACAAAAGTGGCGATGCGCACCTGGTAACTAATTACAGGCCCATTAGTAAATTAAACATTTTTGCGAAAATCTTTGAAAAAATCGTTTACAACAAAATTACTTCTGCCTTCTCTCAGCACATTGCGCCTAACCAACATGGTTTTTGTCAAGGTCGTAGCGTTGATACAAATCTCCTGACCTTTACCGATTTTATTATCAATGGGATATCTTCTGGCTGTCAGGTGGACGTCGTGTATACTGACTTTTCGAAATGTTTTGACAAAATTAACCACAATAACTTAATCAAGAAACTCTTTGAGCTCGGTATACACGGCGACCTTCTTAGATGGATAAAGTCTTACCTGTCCAATCGCAGTCAGGCGGTTGCCTTGAAGGGTTATACTTCTTGCTTTCTTCCTATACCTTCCGGAGTACCCCAAGGATCACATCTTGGTCCCTTACTGTTTATTTTATATGTCAATGACATGGCAAACTGTTTCAGGAACTCTGAGCACCTCGTCTATGCAGATGACACAAAAATATACAAAGCTGTGTCCTCAGAAGCAGATTGCCATGCATTACAGCATGATTTAGATAACTTTTTCCTCTACTGTTCAGATAATCATCTTTTGTTAAATACTGATAAATGTCTCGTAATCAGCTTTAATCGTAAAAATAATCCGTTAGTTTTCAATTACACCTTAGCTGGAAAAAATATAGCCCGGGTATCTTCCGTTAGAGACTTAGGTGTTACTTTAGACTCAGAATTAAATTTTAATTTACATATTGATAATATATGTAAGCGAGCTTATAAGAAGTTGGGGATGATTCTCAGGATCGGACAGCCCTTCAGGCGCCCCAATACCTATAAACTATTATTCTATTCCTTTGTTAGGAGTATACTTGAATTTGGTTCTGTTGTTTGGACGCCTCAGTACCAAGTCCATATTGATCGTCTGGAAAGGATCCAAAATATTTTTCTAAAATCACTCTGTTACAGAACGGGTAATTATTTTGAACGTACTTCGTTAGCAGCGAAGCATTTTTGTGTTCCTTCCCTTGATAACCGAAGACACTATTTAGATATAATGTTCTTGTTTAAAATTCTTAAAGGAGCGATTAAATGTCCGAATCTTTTAGAATTAGTCACTTTCAGTTGTCCGCACCACCCCCTACGTCCTAGATCTCTATTTTATATCAGCTTTGCCCGCAAGAATTACTCTCGGCACACTTTTTTCAGACGAGTCCCTAGTTATTATAATAAGTACCTACTTGATATTGATCCTTTTCACACTTCATTGTCTAGTCTCAAAATGATACTTAAACGTAAATTGTTTTAGTTCAAGTACCTATTTCATATAATTAAATATAATACAATGTACACAATGTATAAATGTAACTTTCCGGTTGTCCTAATACCTACCAGATATTAGTAAAAAAAAAAAAAAAATACAACATATCCGATAATTAATGAAACAGACGGTAATGTCAAACCTGCTTACTGTATTACTACTTATTGTATTTTTATTTATTTTTTTTTCTCCTCTGAAGACTAGTTAATAGATTTTAAGTAAGTATGGCTCATGATTTCATTTTCTTTATGCTGTTAGTATGTATGTTAACATTATGTACTTAATAATGACCCAAGTAGCATTCAGGGTTCTATATGAGATGTCTAGTCGTTCACATGTACTCCACAAGCTGTGTAAGTCAGCTGTATAAGAGCTGTATAGCTTGCTATAATGCTCTTATAGAACCAGTTTGGGCACAAATTAGACAGCCTTAAGTTCACTATGGCTGTACATTAGCAGTATAATAGCATTATAATAGCAGTTTAAGTAGTAACATCGGACTTAAGGCTGACTAATGGCACTATATGGGACGCAGTGTGAACCATACAACGTACATGAGTGTAATAAAGAGTAACAAGTGGCTAAATACACAGCTATCACAGTTATAAAATCCGACAAAAGTACTCCAGTGCTACCTAAAATTCACGTGGGTCCATTATATTTCTTTATTTTATTTATTCCTCATTAAGTTTGGTTTTTTGTGTGCCATCAGAAACACCGGCGGATATCCTTTGGATAAATTTTATGATAACAAGCGGTAAAGTACCTGTTTTAAATTCTTAATAATGTTAAATGCTATGGGAATGCAAGTTTATCGTGAAATGTATACATATTTACAGCTAAAATATTCACGCGCCTCTGTAAAAACGCGATATTCATTTTAAAATATTTAAAACTGGCTGAGAGGAAATCAACAATTTTCAGTTTTTGACATTATATTGGCATTATAATTATACTACGGTAATTAATTATAGCATGAAACCAAAACTCAATCGCTCTATCTGCGTATTTTGTGATAAATCTGCATGATAATTTTGGAGATTTATTTGGTAAATATTTTAGGTTACGCAGAACAAAATGGTGGAAATGAAATACGGTTATGTGAACTGATATAACTCCAATTTAATGCGGTGAGCGTATAATAGGTTCACATGTGTTCTGTTAGAATGCTGTTACCTATATAAAGTCCCACATTTGTACCACTACAGAGCCAATGTCTATAAATTTATTCTAATGTGAACTAATGTACAGCTTTAAGATGTAGTTTAGGTCAATTGTGTATCATCGTATAATTCTTTCAATATACTGAAATTTTAGAGATCCTTTCTTCTTCCACCGGTTCTCGCTCTTATTTTCCAAGGTTTGTTATTCATTTTCAGAAATTTTTGCACGCGACGTAATATAAACACACAGCTTGTGGGATAAGTGTAATAGAATATCACATTCACATTCATTTTCAGCTTACAGCAAATTAGAGTAGTACTTGTGGACAAATAAACTGCTATTGATGTTAATGGACAACACATATAATCCTTTTAACAGCCTACAGTGCACATGCGAACCATTTAAACACTTCTGTACAGCTAGTAAAAAAAGGTTATTTTAATGATCACAAACAAGTCCTACTACAGCTACTAGCTGTATAACAGTCTCAAACAAGTAAACATAACAGCTTTTGGCTTTATAAATGACCATGTGTGTTCTATTAAAATGCTAGCTCTACAACATCGTACAAGTAGGCTGTTAAACAGCGGTTGCCGTATCTCTACCCTCCTATAATGCTCTTAGTCAGACGGCTGACTAAAGGATAGTTGTTAGAGTATTATAACACCAACAGTCGTATAAAAGTATAACTCTACCCTCCTATAAGTCCCTTAGACAGGTATAGGTGTTATTAATCGCAATAATGCAGCTTATACATCACGAGTGAACTGTAATAATGCTTCAAGTACACCTGGGAACTAAATGTGTACTCTTAAATGGAGTAAAATGCTACTTGGGGAACCTCCAGGTCTATGATTCTTAAGTATGTTAAGTACTCTACATTGTACTTCAAATTCATTTGTATATGTGACTGTATGTGTTCTAAATAAAAAAAAAAAAAAAAAAAAAAAAAAATAAGTTCATATATAGTTCGTATTTATATTACGGGGATGTTTAGGTCTATAACGTACAATGTAACACACTGTGATATATAAGAAACATTCAGTGCTTATTAACTTATCACACTAGACTCAAATAAAATTAAACAGCAACTTACTCGTATTTAATAAAATTCCGTTATAATGTTTCACCCCCGCACGGTTACCCCTTAAATATAAATGACGTCGTGTAAGCATTTCCACGGCGATTAGAGAAAGGATACTAGAGACGTTTTGAAACGGTTATCACATAAACTGCTTCGCTTTACTTCGAGAGACATGTTTACGTGGGTATTTAGTACTTTGGTGCTCCTTACTTGGATATTACTCATATTACACAACGGAAATGCAACTGAAAAAAATATTGATAAAATTATTAAATTCGAAGAAGTTGAAAAAAGCCCCCTCAATGATGAATCGCTGATAGAGTGCGTTGTAGACCTTACTCAAATAACTATTATCTTTTCACCAACTATACTGATTCTTGAATCAGATACTGATGATAAAGATGATATATTTTATAGTAAAATTATCGAGACTTTTGCCAAAAGAGACATTCCTATTACAATACAGGATAAAGACAATCACGATGTGAACCAAACACTTGACGTTTACGACGGCAACGTTATTGTTATTGTAAATTTTGAAAATAGTGAAGCGCTTTTTGACTTCGAAATAGAACCTACGGATAAAAGAGTTAAATACCTTGTAATAATTTCTGATATAACAGAAGATTTGAAATTACAAGCTTTTGTACAACGATATATTGATCGTGATATAACTTTTATCATACCGGATCCGAAAGATGAAAAACATTATGTAATTACTTTCCCAAAGACGATGAATGATAAAACCTGTCAACTAATGGAGAAATTTGAACCAAATATAATAAACATCTGTCTTAACGGTACCTTAGACAAGGAAGTTATTTTCCCTGAATTAATTAAAGCGAATTTCAGAAATTGTTCGCTCAGAGTGGGCATGGCTACAATGTTTCCATTTTCAAAGATTCCAAATGAGCATGAATTGAAAAATTACGACTTGATCCCTGAAATTGAGGGCTCAGACGTGGAAATCATTAAAATAATCGCAAATTATTTCAACGCGTCAATAATTTGGCATTATTTACGCAGAGAACAGCAGAATCCATACACTAATACTGAGTATACAGAATTTATTTTTAATGGGAGCGTGGACGTGTCAGCTGGTGGGCTGTACAGGATCTATGGCGATCGCGTGTCGTACTCTGGAATCTATACAATGCAAGCTGTGATTTGGATCTATGCCGCCCATAGGCCTGGCCGTTCTTGGGTCAATTAAGTACACAAATTGAACGAAGTATACTTTTTTTATATCTTCTATTTATTATATTCAATTACATCTTATTTTTTTCGCAAATACGACAATGAAAAATGCTTTTTTAGAGACATCATATTATACAGCTGGGGTGCGCTTGTGGGGACATCGTCTTTGCCAGAGCCTAAGTCTTTGAAACATAAGATGTTAGATGTATTCTATTTGATACTATGTATTTTTATGGCATCTTATATGAACATTCAATTGGTTAGTTTCTTGACGATTGATGGGCCTTCGATTTCTTTTAAAACCAATGAGGATGTTATAAACTCTGGTCGTATTCCATATTTGAATCCGAAAAACAAGAACTTTATACAGGAAAGTAAATATTTGGCGTTTGCTAACACGTCGAAGGATTGCGGTGATTTTTTTGATTGCTGCGTCAAGGTGCTTGAAAGTGATGGTATGACAGCGATATTGGACGAATATTTTTACCCCGTGCAAGCGTCTACGGCTGTTAAGGATGAAGCTAAGGTGCTAAGAGCGACAAACAGGATAGTTACTATATATCATGAAATGTTGGTCAAGAAAGACAGTTTCATTGTGACGGGGTTCCAAAAAGTTCTGGAGAGATTATTTGAAGCTGGCATTTGTAATCATCTTTTTAGCCAAGCTATTGGCATAACCGTGGTGGCGAAGGCTAACAGTGCAAATCAAGTAGCGCTCAGTAATAGCTATAGTTGTGTTTCGGGATGCGCCATTACTCTTTCGCAAGTTGGCGGATTGTTTTACTTTTGGGCTTTCGGGTGCGTCTTGTCTGTGACTGCCTTTTTGTTAGAGATAATGTGGAAAAGGTAATCGTGTTCGGTCTGAATTTCGTATTGATTACGTGATATTAAGAAATAAATTCATTCTTTAGTATCGTAACTACTTGTTTCCTTTATGCTTTTTACATAAGAAACATGTCAGTTTTTGTTTAGTAGGAAATGTACTCTTGTGTTTTCTGCTCTTATGTTCATAATAACGTGTTATTGTTTTGGCGAATTTAACCCTGCCTTTTTTCAATACAACTTCTTATTATTTTCAACAATAACCGCTGAACTCGGAACCGCTGAGAAGGGTATTAGGGGGGAAAAGGAGGTTAAAGTTTGTATGGAGAATCAGTAAAAACCAGATTGTATAATGAAATGAAATGCATTTATTTCAAGCATTAGTTGCTCATACAGGAGATAAATCGATAATCATCATACAATTACAACATAATATACAATAGAATAAATAAAAATCACAATAGTAAACAAAACTTATATCTAAATAACTTACTAATAATATTTACATACTAAACTAGCCTACGCCAGTTTTTACATGTCTGTCGCAGCAGTGCATGATATAGGGTAAAGGCACCTATTACCGTGGTAGTTAAAGAACTTTTCAAAAGAGATCCAAAAATTAAGGGTATCAATGCTGTCTAACAGCCAGGATTTTTTTTTTCATCAGAGCATTTAATGAACTTTCCGTTTCATACGTTTTTGGATTCATTTTGGGTTATTATATGTATTAAAATATTTTTTGAAGCCAAAATGACCAAATCTTCTATTACAGTGGCAAGGGACAGGCTGTGATTCTATTATCGCGAATTGAGCTTTCATTACCGAGGGTACAATTGGCATGATTTTTCTGCACTCGTTAACAGAAACCAAACTCAAAATTCGAAACCTAATACCGAGGGTTAAAACAATAATAACGACATGGGTTCTGTATATTATTTTTGTGTCATTAAGTTTAATAATGACACAAAAATAAAAAATAAAACTATAGGAGTATGTTTAAAAATAAGAGATATATTCGAAGAGATTATAATTACACTTTGGCACAATCAAATACTATTAAATAGTTAACTTACCAAGTACCCACGAGTACCTGTATAACAAGTTATAAGTTGAATTTTTTACATGTAAAACAACAAAAATTATTGTTAGTAAAGTTTTACTAAGGACGTATATGACAAATAGGCCTGCCTGTTATTAAATAAAGTAATTTTTAAATGCTATAAAGATTGATAAGAGTTTGTCTTACTGACATAATTAGCTGCACAAAAAAAACAAGTAAGTAACATTTTCAACATAAGGCACAGCGTAAATTATAGTCGAAATTTTATAAGCTGGACGTTTACCACCTGAGTGAAAGTTTACCACAGTGAAATGGTAAACGTCCACATTATAAAATTTCGACTATATATAAAAACATGAAAATTTTTAATTCTAATATTTTTGATAAGGTAATTAAGTTAAATAAAGTCTCTCACATATTATGTGTTATAATTTACCCGTTTATAACTAACAAATCACAGTACTTTTCTTATTGCTGATTTTTATAGCTAAAAAAAATCATGTCTGAGATTTTGGACTACTGTATAAATAAAATTATACAAAAAAAATCTAATCGGAATTGTCCGGCAGTTGGGTACCCTTCCTTGTCTGTCAGAGTAATAACTGAATCAGAAAACAGAAGAATTTAAATCTGATAATGATAACTGAAGTCTAAATTTTATCAACGAAATCTGTACTTGCGGTACCCTAAATGCGATATTTCAATACAATACCAAATAGTCACTCGGTAATAGATAACTGTTTAAGAGCCTATTACCGACCCATTCGATATTTCTCTGGGTCGGTAATAGATTTCTATACATTCTATTACTGAGGGTAATCTGATCATACCATCGGTAATAGGCTTAATTTGGAGTTTAATTAAACCTAATTCCGACCCATAAAAAGAATAAAACACAGATGTTTTTTCAAATCAAATCAAACACGTATATTACAAGCTTCTTGTAAAGACAAAATCACATAACTGGCAAGTAAATTTTAGGTTTTAACTCAAAATAAAAAAAAGTTGACAGATTAAGGGTTCCCATAGAAACAAGGAAATCGGTGCTGAAGTTTTTGTTAAAAATTAAGGGTTAGTTGAATACTTTCCATACCACGGAAATAGCTCTTTAATAGCGTGAATAGATCAAGATTGGAATAAATAAAAGAAATTATAAAATTGATAATTTGTACCAAAACTAAAGAGTAAATAACAAAACTACCACTTTTTCTATTAACGTGGCATACCACGGAATTACTTACCACAGAAGTAATTGGCGCCTATCACCGCTGTATTTTATTTTCAATTTTAAACGTATTTCCCGGTCAAAAACTAAGTTAAAAGTAATTCAAAATCGTGTAGAAAACAATACACAACCTCTTAAAAGGCATTGCACTAGTTTATTTGCCATAACTATTACGTAAAACACTAAGTAAGATTGGAGTGCACTTACCTGTGGAGTCACGCGTCTGTATTTAACAACCGGTTCTTGCGCCGCCGTCGCACAAACTGACGAATCGCGAGTTTTTTGTTACACTCACACAAATGCACACTAATGGGCACGATAGACCAATGAATGAGCGTGTTTTGTGTATGCTTTATTTCTTAGAGAATAGATCTGTTTGCTTGCAAATGCGTATTTGTAAACACCGCGGTGTTAGACGTCGATTTTGATACCCGCCTTAATAGCCGCCGTTACCCTAGGGACAGTCCAACCTGTCCGCGATCATCGCCAGGACGGTGTTGAAGCTGCACCTCACCCGCTGCACCAAGGACGCGGCGCTCAATCGCATGGTGGCATGAAAGTATGACGTGCGGGCCTCCGCAAACATGCCCGAAGCACTGCAGTAGCGAGGCAGTCCCATCACCGCCCTAAAGGCGTTGTT
Source organism: Cydia pomonella (assembly GCF_033807575.1). Lineage (NCBI taxonomy): Eukaryota > Metazoa > Arthropoda > Insecta > Lepidoptera > Tortricidae > Cydia > Cydia pomonella. Next base: position 16,826,262 of record NC_084718.1, on the reverse strand, counting down.
GTATTGGACGCGGAGTGCGCTGTACTTTTTCTGCGTGTAGTTAGCCCACAGGCTACAGGTGTACAGCGACGCGCAGTATGCTTTGAATAAAGCCAACTTCACGCCGCTAGAGCACCTCGCGAACCTGCGAGCCAACATGTTCGCCCTCACACACAACGCCCTCCGCTCGCGTTCCATGTCTTCATCGTCTTTGAGGTCGGCTTTAACTACGTGCCCGAGGTACTTAAAACTATATACACGCCCCAAACGAGTCCCGTTAAGCAGAACAGGTGGTATATTAGACAATTTGCTATTACCGGCCTCAAACACCATGAATTGACTTTTGGTTACATTATACTTCAACCCATGACTCAAGGCGTACTCCTCGCAAACCCGTAACAGCCGTCTGAGACCGCAAACTGACGCGCTCAGCAGCACCATGTCGTCTGCGTAGCTGAGCTTGTTTATGAAAACTCCGTCCACCTGACAACCGACATGCTGCCTACTGAGCGCCTCAATCAGCCCGTTCATGTACAGGTTGAATAATGCGAGAGAGGTTAAGCGAACCAGAGTATTATCAAAGTATTTTATGTATTTTATACAATTGTGCTAGAGCTTTTGAGTTGAGTACCGTGTTTAGGCAACGAAGCTTGCTAGTTGCCTAAGGAAGGTACGAGATTGAAAAGCTTGATTATATCACTATTGTATACAATATTTCTTCTTCGAGTCATCTAAAATAATACTTTATTTTACTATAAAACCGAAATAATTAATGAAAATTGGTAAGAGTCTCAGTAGACAAAAATATAGTACAAAAGACATAAACGCGCGAAGTCCACCGTTTAGTCTTTTCTACGGAAGCGCGGCGGCACGTGATTGATATTTATTTTTATAGTTGACTACAGCATATCGAAAAGAATATTGTAGTTGAGTTGGGAGCCCATACATGAAAAGTACGCAATTATAGTTTGGTTTACGAAATGTTGGGACCCGGGTACGTCCTTAAACTACGTCCAAAAGAGAGTTATGGGCATTGTGAATGTCATCTCGCTTTGTGTGGTAGGGCACAGCCAGTGGATGTCATTCCAGATCTAGAGCAGAGCCCAACTGGGGAGGTACCTCCACCTTACAGAAAACAGCAGCCAAATAATACTAGACCCTACTCATAGTGTTGTGTTCCTGCCGGTGAGTAAGGTTGCCAGAGCTCAATGAGGGGGGGCGGGTTTAGGGTCGGCAACGCGCATGTAACTCCTCTGGAGTTGCAGGCGTACATAGGCTACGGAGGCTGCTTACCATCAGGCGGGCCGTATGCTTGTTTGCCACCGACGTATAAATTAGTTTTTAGTATAAAAAAAAAATGTTAATTCAACCATTACAGTCGACGAATAGAAAAAGTATTTATCACTTTTACATTTTCTAAGCTACTCTAAAGTTAATTCTTGGTGGCTGCAGTTCTTAAATTAATCCTGCAAACTCGGAGAATTTTACAACTATAGAGACGCCCTTTTCTGTACAAAACATTGCCGATTTTTGCGGGGGAGGGGCACGTCATATGTATGGCTATTTGTACGTAACGTACAAATGGTCATGTCAGATAAACGTCAGTCCATACAATAAATATGACCATTAGCCGAGGTTTTCGGCGGAGGGATAAAGCTCTAAAAGGCGACTCCGATTGTTAAATCCTCCAAGCCTGCGAAATTTAATTGTAACATAATATTTATACACCTGTAATTTGACGTAATTAAATTTAATTGTAACTTAATATTTATCTAATAGTAATTTGACGTAATTAAAAATTTACTTTGTATAATTGTGTTATTTAATTTATTTACATTGACATTTTCTTATATTATCTTGTGGGCGTCTTGGGGTCACCTGTAAGCCCGTAAGAGTTTCCACTAAAAAAATAAAATAAAGGCAATATTTAGTTCATGAAACGCCGTATTTCATCGGCTGCAACGGCTGTGATGCTTTAATACAAAAGTCAGACGATTATAAGTTCACGAAAATTATCCAAATTTACTTCAAAAATCTATAGAACTAAAAAACTTATTTTTCTAAGTTACCTACTCAGAAACTACTAAAAATCATAAAACATTAGCATTACAAACATTAAATAATGAAGATGAATATAAGAGATATATACATAAGCATGAAAAAAAATAAAGAACACAACGTTAAAATGTTTTAATTTTCTATCAACTGTGTACTTACTTACTAGTAATAAAAATGTTTTCTATTACACGGGTACCTTAAACTTGAATAGTACTTTATATGGCTGCTACATAATGAAAGGCATTAAAATACGAGTGTGGGATTATAAAATGAATGAAATGACAATACACTGCTTTACTCGTAGATCATGTATGTACAAATGTATACACAAAAGTGGAATGTGTATTCCTCCGAGTTTCCTATTAAAAGATTGTCCCCTGGAAGTGTATATGCGCTACACCTAGATTCAGCAAGTATTTTCTATAACAAGATGGTTTTTTTTTTCAAAGAGATCTAGGACTTTTCTCTGTAAAATTTTATAAGCTTTAATGTTGCACCATATTTTCCTAGATAACGTAGATTTTAGAATATGAAACCTGCTATACAAATTTTGCTATAACTATGATATTCGATAAAATCTCGTATACAGTATACAGGAAAAAATAGCGCCGTGTGAACCTAGAATGTGCCTCAAGATATCTTAAATAAATATCCATAACTTACTTGGTTGAAGATGGAATTTTTGGATGTAACATCTTCAGCTGTCAAAGAATTAACTGAACATTGTTGTTTGTTACTGAAATGCTGCACTTTATTGACCAAGCGTCTGCGACTATGAAGGTGTTCGTTTCAGATTGGACAACAATGTTTTCGTATGTGTACATTTTCTTATAATTTAATTTCAGTGCCATTTCGTACTTTGTCACTGAGATAATATGAAAGTTGATAGAGAGTACTACCTCATACTATTGTCACTATGACAATGGTATTGAAATTAAATTCCTTGCCCGTATGTCTGGGAACTTTTACAGATTCTTGTGAAATTTTGACGAATAGGTACAGTCAACATCAAAAGTAGCGGATCAAATAACGCTTCATAAGTATCTACCGTTCTGTAACAGCTAAACAAAACATGATGACTTTAATGTAGAACAACTGAGACTGTAAAAGATATACTTTGGAACGTGAATTTTAAAAATTTATCTATATTTGGAAAAGTTATCTGAGATGTCAGATACTTTTGGTTTGTTTCATCCGCTACTACATATACTATACTATACTATATGCCGACTGTACTATATTTTTTATTTTTGAATTTTGAATTTTGAAAACTAGCTATGGAGGTTCTTCAGGCCTACGGCTCACATAAACACTAGTTTAAATGTAAGTACCTAATCGTATTTCGTCGTAATCGTACCTAAGAATATTGTATGCAAAGTTATTTTCCTTAACAAATCCACCTACAGCTCGAGATGTTACCCACATGTCCCGGCTTTTATCACTACTGTGTATAAAACAAAGTTTCCTGCCGCGCCTGTCTGTCTGTATTTTCTCTCTGTTCGCGATAAAGCGCGCGGTCGTTTTATGCGATAAACTTAGCTTTGAACGCATGCGTTAACGGAATGTATGATAAATGACGATGCGCTTACCGCTGCGTTTACCGCGTAAAACAATATAGTGTCATTAGATTATCTAACGCTTTCCTACGAAGCCGCTAGTCTATTATATATTAAAAACTAACTTTAAAATTACCTTCTAAAAAAGTGGGCTATTCCGCCTAAATTCTGATTAACTTTCACGATTTTTACACATTATTAACTAATACAAACTAAGTAATACGCGATTAATCCCGTTTGTATTAGTTAATAATCCGCCTAAATTGTTATAAAGTAATACTTATACAACTTCACAAATTATATAAAGTATTCTATTATGGCTAGTATTCTTACTGGCTATATGAAATGTAACACCATATTATGTACATGACAATGCAATATTAAATAAATGACTAAATGACTAAATAGACTCTCACAAAGGATGATTGTTGCCTGAAGGAGTAATTTAAATAAAACACATACATTTAATAAAACATTTATTATTTATTTACAACGGGAGTACGTAGCACTTATTATATTTTTGGAAGGGTCACTATAATAGTTGGATATAAAATTAAAAAATCTAGGGATCATAATTATCAGGTTTTGAATTTTTTTATCGTACGGAAGTATAATATGCTGTCATTTTTTTAGGTTATCTATCATGTCAACATTACAAAGTTTCAAAATTATTTTTACTCGACTGCGTCAGAAGGGTTCCTTGAATTTTTTTCGAGAGTATGTATGTATGATTGTATGCATGTCAATTTCTTTGGCACGTCCTGCGTCCCAGAGGGCTGGACGGTTTTTGATATATGAGGTGTTGTTGAATTCGTCAGAATTGTTGTAGTGATATATTTTTTCTTACTATAGTACGGGTATAGGGTATATATAAGCTAGTGAAAAGACCAATTCAAAAAAATATGTTAGCAGTCGAGTTTTTTTTTATAATAATAATTCGCCTTGTTAAGATTATTATTGCATTAAAGTCATCTTTAATTAACTGGTTTATATTTATATCAATAACCATAACATAATTCAAAACAATGACCCCATAGTGACTAGCATCAGATATCGCCTAGTGACGATTATACTTTTTAGCATAATGTAATATGTCACACAATATAATGTCCCTGTTTTTAGGGTTCCGTAGCCAAATGGCAAAAAACGGAACCCTTATAGATTCGCCATATCTGTCTGTCTGTCCGATTTTAAATGTATATTTATGAATATGTATGGTGTTAGCACATTACATTATGCGAAATAAATATATCAATGTTACACCAATAATAGGTTTTAGTAGGCAATGTTTGTTTAACCAAGAGTAGAATTTATTCCAAGATAGACACAGCAATTAGGTTCGCGTCTCTCCTGTGATCATACTCCAAGTTGAGGGCTATACAGCCCTAATAAATAAATTAATAAATAATATAGGACATTTCTACACAAATTGAGTAAGCCCTACAGTAACCTCAAGAAGGCTTGTGTTGTGAGACTCAGACAACGTTAAAGATATATACACAAATAAATAAGTAATGAAGTACATACAAAACAACCAAGAATCAGGAACAAATATCTGTGTTCACGACACAAATAAATTTCCTTCCCGGGATTCGAAACCTTCACAGGCATGGTCACTACCAACAAGGCCAGACTGGTCGTCAATTGAACGATATTTCTCTTAACTTGTGCGATAAAATTCTTTCTGGTATGCTTTATTATTGTTCATGTTAACAACTTTTATTCTGAAAGATTTCTGACACAATACCATAATTTTAGCGGTTCATCTTGGATTAAATACGTAGGTACTCTTTAGTGAAATCGGCTCTAGAATTAATCCTCCTTGTTATCCCAAATGCTGTCACCATTAGCCTCAGTATTGCTAGGGGCAAGGTATTTCTGGATGGCCGGCAGCTTGTACACATACACTGAGAGGACGGAGCCAGCGCAGGCGCCGATCCAGTAGACCACAGCATGTTCTAGAAGAGTGTGTCCATCGCAACCGGCCTTCAGCGACGTCGCTAGGACTGGATTGAAGTAGCCGCCGGAATAATCGAATGCTGAAATGAAGAATGCGTTTGGTGCTCTGTTTTATGTAGTTTGTGGACATTTTGATGAATGTTTCCATGATCTTAAAGAAGTTTGTTTATATTAAGTAGTTTTGCGATGATGTTATTTAGTGTTTAAATAGTGTTTCAACATCAACCGAAAAAAACGATAAAACCAGTGATTGGGGCTTTCAATGCCACATTGATAGATAAACTTTATTAAAGATATAACTTGATTTTTTGAGAGTTTCGTTTGATAAAAAGTACTCGGTATATGCTGCGAAATTATGACATTTATTCAGATCACAGAATATTATTTAAAAAAAATTGCTATCATGGAAAACTTGATCAAAACATCCGTAGAAACTTAAATAGTATACACAGGCTAATAATACACTTAAAAGAAATGAAAACAGGTTGTTTTCGGGTAACTTCCATACAAAGCGACCTGTTTTCATTGCCATTAAGTTAACCAATGCGCAATGTCATGATACTAGACGATTTATAACATGAAAAGCTACTGAAGCTACCGACATGAAGCGTGACCAATGCATATTTACAATTAACATGAAAATGATGGGTTTTCTTTAGCTGTTACCGCCACTGTTGTTTTTACTTAGCTAATTAATATTTAACAGTTCATATTCTAAGGTAAAACCGGTATAAGACTTGAACTTAGGCCTAGCCTCGTGGCGAAGAACTAAATATGTGCACCCATATTTTGACACTTGACCGTTACCTACGGCCAACACCATTTTTTATTAAGATAGCGCATGCCATGTTTAGTGATCGATAATGTACAATGTTTTAGTTTATCCTTAGTTTGTGATTAACAGACAATAGAAGAAACATACCATATTTAAATATGTACACAACGATTTTTTTGTTCGTGTTAAAGCAGTAGGTTAATCATATGGATTAAAAACATCTTTCAATCTTAATGATTCCTTAACACAGGTATTTCTATACTTAAAAAGGGACACCAACCTGTATTTTGTTAAATATGCTTGTGAGAGAATAAATCATTTTTCATTTTTCATTTTCATTTTCAATGATCTACCATAAAAATAAACTAAAATTTTTGCCTATTTTTCTTGCATTTAGGTCTTCTAAAATTCTATATTTTCTAGAGAAAACAACCGGGCGGTAGCTAATTCAAACCCAATATTAGTGGACATCTAAATGTCTAAATGTACCTTTTCCTAAATGCACTTTGCAAAAGATGGACACGCTTAGGTCGTCATTGGCACTAAAATTGTCCTGATAGCGGTAGACGAATACCGTGTGCCTATTGAGGACTCCTGCAACGTGAAAAGTGGGTGAGGCGCATGTAGTCGACAAGTGCTCTCTTTCTATTTAATGACAAATGAAAGAGATGTAAGCTTTGTTGAAAACGAAAGAGATGAAGCAGTGTATGGATAACCAGATTGAAAGATATTGAATTTAAATGAAATCAAGATTTTGGGTCAGTTACACCAAACCGTGTATTACTTTCAAAACGTAGATTACGCTAAATTTTATGGGAATTTTCATAGTTTACTGAACGAAATTAATCAGTCCGTCAATTGACGGGTATAGATGAAAAAAGGTATCTGTCCATATCTCGAGGATGTAGAAATTATGTTACAAATTGAAAGGCAAAAGCAAAAATATTCATATTTATATATATATATATATATATATATATATCTATTAATATTTCTGTTCATAATATGGACACAGGCGTTTTTGCTTTTATACCCGTCAATTGTGGTTGGTGTAACGGCCCATATTTTAAAATCTGTTATTATGTTTTTTACTAAAATTTTGTCTGTCGCAAGCTTAAATAAATTGTTTTACACTTGACATATTGAAATATTTTTTTGAAACTAAACTTATATTTATGACACTTTTTGAAACTAAACTAAATTCTTTTAAAACCAAGGCTTTTCATAGGTACGATCAAAAATGCACTGTTCAAATCTCACAAGTTTTCCGTGGGCACTTAGTTACATACTGTGTGTCAAGACAACGCTATAAATTAAGGAATTATGTTATTAAAACGTATAAAATTGTGTGTTATAACATGCGTTTATTATATCAGTAAGTTAAAAAAATGGATTAGCATCCTACCTTCCATTTCTTTCCAGAAATGTAAATAAACATCATATTAATGTAGTGAAAAAGCTATTCGTATCCTACCAAAGTTCGACGCGTCCATTTAAATGAGGGGTGTAAGTATTTTAAACCACAAAAGCTGTGTCGCAAGTCCCTTAACTTGGTTAATGTATTAACTTTCACTTGATCTTATTCCTTGTGACTTAATTGCAGTTTAGAGTTAGCTGGGTATTGCAAAAGAAATTAATAGTACAGTAGCGTGTGTCTGATACTTATATCAAGTTTGAAAAAAAAAAATGTGTAAGAACTTTTGTTTTGGTGATGGTCTCCTTTGATGGTGTGCGATTTTCGCAAAGGCAAGTGTTATAACAATAACTGTTTGTGTCTATTTTTCGTAATGGGCGTCACTCATTACTGTTATAGTAGGCACTATTTAGAGACATAAATAAAAGCACCTGTGCAACGCCATCTAACAGCTTTTTTATCATATCTATACCCTTCACCTATCAAAAAAATGTCAAAAATAAGAATAATGTCACTTTGACATTGCAGGTAGGTACTTGTCTTTGACTGTTTTTAACATCAACAATATCAACATAACAGTTACTTATGCAAACATTAAGTAAGTTGGGGCCATGCGCGTTGCAGGGTCTGCCATCTTGTGGCCTGAATCGGAAACAAACTGTACATAGACACTTCACGCCAAAGCAAGTGCTGCCCTCTACAGTTCAAGTACGTTTTCTTGTGCATTGCAGGTTCTGCCATCTTGTGGGCTACATTAGAAGCTTAAACTTGACAATTACACTTCGGTCGCAATAAGCAGGGGGACTCTTTTGCTGCCCCCTATAGTTCGTGCACGCTCCTTCTCTATCATTACATTATTTTCACACAAAATACGATGTTTAAATCAGAAATAAGGTACTTAATTTTCTCTACTTAATTTTGAGATATAGTTCTGTAATGTGACATTTTCTATACCGATGTACTGAGGGTGGGTAATGCGACATAAACGTAGATTTGTTTCGCAGGAAGTCATGTGAATCGAGGAAGAAGACAGTTTATGTCCTTAATACGCTTCCATTGAAAATGCGAAGAGAGCTTCATTTTAGTGCTTTTGGTTAACTTTAAGTTACTGGACATTGTATTTAGATTGGAGGAGTAATTTTAATCGTTCTTTGCTATCATAAGGCTATCATATAATTAATATTTGTATTCTAAATAATACCTAATAGTATTTTTCCTTAAATTCGTTAGGAATAAGTAACATGTAGACTTCGACTACGAAAACAAGAATGTGAGCAAAAACTTAATCATAAAATTTAATTTCAATGAGTGTAGTGATGAATAGGTTTTATATGTTTGTCTTATCTTTCAAAACATATATTTTAAAATTCATAAAGTAATTTTTACATTAATATGGGCTACAAATGTGGCATAGCATAGCTGTGATGTTTTTGGACGTGAATTTGATAAAAAAAAATAACTATAAGAGAAACCAATGCGTCAGGCATTTATTCGCAAGCGGTATATAGCGATAAAATCTGTTTGGGCGAGTCAATAGTTGTACTTGGGTCAAAATTCTTTTCGTGGTCTCGTTTTTGTCTTTAATTTACCTGATGAAATTAAATTAGAAAATGAATCGTATAAAATTAAGTTGACAAACTGGTTGCAAGAAAAGTGTTTTATAGTACTCCTTACTTGGATAAATATAATTAGGTATAATAAAATATTGTATTTAGTAAGTAAGCGATGCTCTCAGCAGCACATTGCATGTTGTACTTGCATGTACTATTTGCACACCTGCATGCAGGTTGAATACGATGGACCCATTTAAAATTTTAAGATCTGTAATTGTACCGTGTTCATGCAAATAAATAATTTTTGATTTTGATTTTAAAAAGTGTGACGGTTTTTAGTTTTTAATTTTTCTGAGGAGAATTATAATCTCCAGCTAGAAAGACATGCAAAAGCACTCAACTTTTTTATTTATTTAATAAAAGACAGAAATAGAAGCGTGACAGAGTGGTCAGAAACAAGACAAAGAAAAAAAAATGACCTACCTGCCCATAATTTGTCAATTAAATTACAAATTAATTGAATATATGTTATGAGAAGGGAAACAATATAGTCAATATAATATTAGTATCGTTCATATTATAATTTGCGAGTTGTTAGATCTATGCATTATAACATTTGCCTATCAACCTGGCAAGTCTATCACGATCTTATCACGATATACAGTGTTTCGTAGCTTATGTAAGAAGAGTGCGGTGGGTGAACCAAAAGCGATGACAGCACACATGATCGCATAATAGTGAAGTTTCGTGATTACTACATTCGCTTACAATCTGATAAGTGTCAAATGATTATTATGGCGGAGATTTAGCCAATACAAATTGCCCTTTTATACTAGCATATATGTGAAAGTGTGCAAACTATGTGGTCACTCGAGCGGGGCGGTTAGCGGAGCGTGCGACGCAGCGTCCATAATAAAAAACTAATAATGCAAACGCATGCGAGTGGCCTCATTGCACGCTGATCAAAACCCTTGGAAGGTTGACGCTACGCTACACGTCCCGCCGCACGCGCCGCCAGACGCTATACTGAGGTCGGCCACTAAGAAAGTCATTATTACCTACATTAGTATTTTTTTCCTATACTAACCAGCAACGACTAGAGAGGTCCCAATGAAGGAATCAATGGCGGTTGCGAAGCGAGGGTTGAGGTCTCCCAGACTTTTGGAAGCGAGGCGGCAGAGGCACGTCGCTATGCCTTCCACCACGGCACCGTATAAAACTGGTACCTGTAACCGTATGATGAAGGAATTAAGGATGAAATTCAAAGTTTTCAAACGTCATGACGAAACGTGTCCATAAAATCAAGACACATATCTATGTAGAAAGTTCTACTAATGCAAGATGTTCTAAAATTGCTACTCTACAATTTTAGCTAAAATATGTAACCGCTACGCATTTAATGCGCTAAAGTACGCTACAAAACGCTGAAACAGTGAAAGTAAGTAATCCGGGACGCCAATTCTAAAATTTCGAATGTACGGACAGTGATATCAGAAGATATCTGATTGATATTATATCTTATCCTCCGGAGACCCAGCCTACCTACCTTATAAAACAAACTCCCCGCCGCTTCTGTCTGTTTGTATGTATGTTCGCGATAAACTCAAAAACTACTAAACGGATTTTCATGTGGTTTCAAGTTTTCAATAGAATGATTCTTGAGAAAGGTTTGGATGTATAATTTATTGAGGTTTTGTTTAAACCGTGCGAAGCCGGGAAGATTGCTAGTACTAGAAAAACCCAAACTTTGCCGGTGAAATTTGAACCTTTATTGTTGGGAATAGACTAAATAGAGTTATTTCTATTTCAATTAAAAAATATTTAAATTCGTCGAACTTAAGTAGGCACTGCAGATAGGACCGTGACCTTACGAGGTTATATCAAAAGATACCACGTGATACACTTTTTTATGCATGTACCATACTGTACCTACCGTTTGTTTTTGATTACAACATTAACACCGGTGTTTGGCTAGCCGAATAACTGAGAGGGAATTAATGGACGGAATAACCATGTTGAAAACATATTTCGGTAATATAAAATGAAACAATTGAGGCCACTAACCAATGTTTTGAAAAGATTTGTCCCGCCGAGTTTCTTTCCAGTTCGGTATTGGGATACCCTCCTCCAATTGAGGGGGTATTTAAATCTTCTCGAAGCAGAGGGGTAGGGCTAGAGCCGGTGTAGCTTTATTTGACGTTCATAAGCGCATTGTAATATGCCTACTTAAATAATAAACTATCCTTATCTTTTCTTTATCTTTAACTCATTAGTATCAAAAATAGGGGGCCTAGACAAAATGATAATCGTTGATACAAAACGCTGAACGTAACTTAAACAATGTAAGGAAACAATCTCGTGACTTTTCATAGCATTTGTCGATGTACGATTGTCATTTTGGCTAGGCCCCCAGAAGCATGTACCCTAACGGACTCTGGTGCGTGCATCTATTTCAAATGCAGACTTGTCTGGGTAGGGCTTTGATGTTGCACCTCTCGTTGAAATCGAGGGACTAGTGCCCTCTCGATTCGCATTTGGGCGCTCTCACTCACACACTTACGGCTACCAGCGGACAAGGGTATTTTATTTATTTATTTAAACTTACATACAAATATAAGGGATAGAATGTATGTCTAAAGGTCTACAAGTTAATCATCAGTCAAAAAAAGAAACAATAGGGTATTAGTCAAAAAACAAGGCTTTTTATTGGCCGGTTCTGTAGCTGAGTAAATAAAAACCAGTATACTTAGTGAAGGATTCCATTCTAAAAACAAATTTAAATGATGATAGTAAAATATTAGGATATAGGTATATTCATTATTTTAATTTTATTATAAATCTTGATCATTCATCAATCATTGTCAAAAATATGTAGTGATAATGACATAGTACAGTCAGCATCAGTAGTAGCGGATGAAACAACGCGCCAAAAATATCTGACAGCCCGGATAACTTTTTCAAATATAGATACATTTCTAAAATTCTTGTTCCAAATTATATCTTTTACAGTCTTAGTTGTTCTATATTAAAGACATCCGTTTTTGTTAAGCTGTTACAGAATGGTAGATACTTATGAAACGTTATTTGATTTGCTACTTTTAATGCTGACTGTACTAACAATATTTTATATAATTTTAATTTTCTGAACTGATTTTTTTTACTATTAATAACTTTCTGATGGGTGGAATGTGTCTTTTTAGTGATAATATATCCCAGTACATGACACTGTTCCATAATTTGCCACGTTCATTCTTGACGGCAAGAAGTAAAGTTGAAAATTAATAAGACTTATATTAATTTAAGAATATTAACTCCACAATGTATTTGCATGCTGTTTGCATACAGCTGGGAAAGGTGAAACTATTGTATTTACACTAAGACATGTACACTACCCTTTTCTGCAAATAAACTTTTTATTATTATTATATAATTAAGTATGAAGTTTCTTACCCCTCTTGCCTACTGGTATGACCACTAATTAGTATAGCACTCAAACACATACAAGAGTAATGTCACACACACATTCAGTTAGGATACATGCTTTATAATAAGGTAAAGAAAAAGAAAGACGAGTTCTTGGAATCGCTGTTAGTTGGCCTTCTTGTCAAAAAATAGTAGTTGAATCAAACACGTTTATTAATAATCTTATATTGAAACTATAAACTAAAATAGATGTCGTGAAATAGATAATACGAAAGAAAAAGGAACCAAGAAATCAACCACGAAAGCTGAAAACATTGATTCGATTCCGACACAGAGCAGTGGAGGCTTTGACTACTTTTTTGAAGTGAAAACTTCTTTAGCGGCGCTGTGCACTTTTTGTGATGGATAAAAAATGTTAAACTCGCGACAGGTCACGTGACCGACAGACTCGTCAGATTGAAAATTCGTAAGACGGACTCGTGACCTGATCGAAAATGTTATGTTTTTTTGTAGATTTTAATTTTAGTTTTATAGTTAGTTTTAATTTTAGGTTACATTTTATTCTAAGTTTGTTATTATTTAAGTGTGTTATTGATTTTAATAAAAATAATTCTTAAGTTGTGTTAGTGAACAGTTAAAAATGTCTAAATAATTAAGTTTAAGATTCTCATTAAAAAGTTAACATGCGCGTTTGATAAATAGAGTGACAGATTAGAGTATTCGTTTTCTACATAAAAATAACTTGTTTTATTCCGAAGGTTTACAACTAAAAGCTATTTTATTTTTCGATTAAAAATAGTTACTAATTATTGTGTAAGTAATAAATATGTAAATTTCACAACTCACAATCGCAGGGTTTCCCGCGGGGCACGGATAAGGTCATCCTTATCATGTTCGTCTCACGGGTACGTTATGACTGTTAGTGATTTCGATAGGGTATTATACTAATAATAATATTGGTGTTTTTATTAAGCCGAGGAACTTAATAATCAAAGAATAAATTGGACAGACCCATAGCCCTAAGTAGGAATTTGTTGATATCCCATACGTATTTAACGCACGTGCAAATTGTACTTTAAGGATGACTCACGCTAGACCGAGCTGGGGCCGGGCCGGTGCTTCCGGCGTTTCTTTTTGGATGGAAAGCACAAAGCACCACGTGATCAGTTTTAAATTTTAATTTGAACCTTGGAGAGACTTTACACCTCCAAATCTTATAAGTATAAGTACTATTAGTACTCTGACATTGGGAAACTTTTACATCTCCAGATTTAATGTATTTTTAACCATAGAGACTTTACATCTCTATTGTATTGCAGTAATTATTTATTTTAAGATTATTATAATGTAATGTTTACCCAGGTATTGGCTGTTGTATTTATAAATGTTGTTATGTGTTTTTCATGTCACTATATGATGTTACTATAAATGTTGTATTGACTTGTAAAAGAGCCCTTCAGGCTAAAATAAAACTTGCAGAATAAAATTTAGAATTTTGAACTGAAAAAAAGTCAGCCGCCATAGAAAATGACGTGTCGGACGCCTCGGCCCGGGTTCGGCCCGGTCTAGCGTAAGTCATCCTTAATGTACAATTTGCACGTGCGTTACGTATGGGATATCAACAAATTCCTACTTAGGGCTATGGGTCTGTCCAATTTATTCTTGGATTATTAAATGCCTCGGCTTAATAAAACACCAATATTATTATTAGTATACGTATTTATTCCTATGTATATTCGTATATGTTTCATTGTAAGTATTGAAACTGGTACCTGGGTCTTTATTTTCGTAGTCTTGTTTCTGACCACTCTGTCACGCTTGCATTTGTGTCTTCTATCAAATAAATAAGTAAAGTCGAGTGCTATAAAGGTGCTATTTATTGCATATTTTTCTAGCTGTAGGTTATAATTTACGTAAGAAAAAATAAAAAAAAATATTTTTATCTCATATAAAAAGCTACACTCCATCACATCTTAGTTCAACGAGGGGTGGGAATGTTAGGGCTGGCAACGCGCGTGTGACTCCTCTGGAGTTGCAGGCGTATATAGGCTACGGAGGCTGCTTACCATCAGGCGAGCCGTATGCTTGTTTTGACAAAAAACCAAACAACGAAAATAATTTTGACCCACCTATTGTGTAATTTATTATTTTATTTATTTAGTAATTATATTTTTCTTTGCCAATTTCTAGTCAAACAATGTGTATACAAGTATAACCTACATTTATTATATTAGGTACTAGAAATAACAAAAAAAAACATGTTAAATATAACATCAATTCAATGTAACTCAAGTGTAAAGACAAATTCTATTTTACCACAAACTTAGTAAATTGACTAAAACGTGGAGATCCCCTCAGAAGCTATGTAACTTAAAACTTTTGTAGAAACAGGAAAATTAGATCTCATAACAATTATCCTAATGTATCTAATACATTACTCGTACTTCGTTCAGTCTCTAAACATAGACACCGCATTATGAACCGCATTATGAGGTTGTCTGGAAGAGATCGCTGTTTAGCGATAAGACCGCCTGTTGTCTACCATAGTTAACGTTGTGTTTAATTTTTGTCATGTTCTTTTTCATAATGGTGAGCAATAAATAATATTTGTATTCTATTATGCTTTGTTGTGTTTTGTTGTATTGTATTGTATTATATTACATTATATTGTAGTGTATTGTACTGTATTGTATTGTATTATTGTACATGATCCGTTTACAAAGTGCGCGAGCTCACCACATATACATAGTTGCAATATATTAAAATAGCGCTTCGAGCAACAGAGTTAGATCAAGCTACGTTGGCGGCGATTTTGATAACCCAGACAGTGCAGGTGTTATTTAAACGTCATACTCTCATAAAAGTTTGACATTTAAAACAGAGTATATTGAAGACCTACAACATTTTAGGGTCATTCTCTAAGAATATGTCTGCGATTGCGTCTAATAGCTACGACTCTTTTCATACATTTTGTATGGGTCGAGGCAATTAGACCGGAGACATATGTTTGGAGAATGACCGTTTACCGTTAATTATTTATATTATTATACTGCAACAATCAATGTGAATCCCCATAACACAATTTTTATAAATACTTAATGTATAATATACAAGAGTATCGACAAACGCCGATAAACTGTGGTAGGTATAGTAAACGCCACCGCAACTGAGGGCTTAGTCAAGATGACATACGTTGATATATAAAACGCAAGAAAAACAACGTATGGAAATAGTCACGTGAATTTTCAAAGCGTCTGTCATCCCAAAACATTTTTTCTCTTCGTTTAGCGTTTCTCGATAGTCCGATTGTCAACTTGACTAGGCTCCCTGAAATAAGTGATCACGCTCCCAAACAAAATGATTCATCATCTCCTAGCCGCTCTCGACCACAGCGACTGAGTTCTACCGCTGAGAGCGTCGCTGGTGCGCTCTCAGGTGACTGGTGATTGCTGCAGCAAATGTGTGACCATACTAAACTTGCAGATCTGCACCCTTCCGACATAATTGTAAAGTATGGCCACAGGTGGCCTGGCCTCCAGCCCGTCGCGCTTAGCGTCGAGTTCTATGTGCCGCATAGCTTCAAACTGACGCACCTGAGTCTGCACAATTTGCCTCCAACGTGGACGGTCACTCGCTAGACTCTCCCATTTCTTTGGCTTTATATGAGCTCTCTTCATATGCCGCTTCAACACATCTTTGAACCGCAAGAACTGGCCGCCTTACTTGCGCTTTCCATCATGCAGTTCGCAGTAGAAGATGCGCCTTGCGACTAGGTAGTAAAGTAACCATGTTCCGTCAAGCGAGGTGGTCTGTGACGCAGAACCTCGAACTTTCCGGGTACATCACTAACTGTTAGCTCGGGTGAAGGTTGCCTAAGTAATGAGCTTACTTGAAATACTCGTGCTGAGTTTAATTATTTAACTTGGTTGCATGATTATTTAAATTAGGCATTCGGTTCAGTTTCGGTTGAATAAAATAAAATATTTTATGAAAAATAAGTTGTACCCATCTAACTACTATTACATAAAATATTCTCGTAGCATTTTCAAAATAAAATCAAATATTCTTTTCTGATACTAAAAATAAAGCAGTTAACAGAAATAAATTATACAGTGTGTCCCTAGCCATTGGACAAAGCTGAAATGTACATATGCATTTAGAACCAGTGTACAAAGTATCATAACAACCGGTGTAGCAGTTACAAAGAAATTAACAAATTACGATTTTTACTTTGGAGCAGCCTGTACGTGTTAGTAACTCCTGAGGTAATATCCTCAAAGAATAGTATGGAACCTTCTTAGACCTTTTTGATTATCTTTTGTATTTATGACACTAATAAGATTCTGACTTCTGAAAAATGTCATCAGGATGTCAAAAGATTAATACAGTGTAGTTCTTTTTCTTGTCGATTATTGCAAATAACTTTTGTTAGAATTTTTATCCATTGTTCTAATTAAAAAAATACTAACGTTAGAGCATTCCTGAGAAGTAACCCTACGTGGGATTTCAGGGTTTGTCCAATGGCTAAGGACACACTGTATAAATAGCATGTAGATCGTGTCATTCACGAAAACGCGTGCCTGGATTCGCAATGCCTTGTTATTAAAGGTTAGATTTGATAAATCTGCGCGTCATCGTGGATGATACTAACTATAAAGCTTGAACAACAGAATACTTATCGTTCAAAAGCGATTTCTTCTAGACGACCTTTTTAATATATTTTTTTCGAAAAGTATAGTCTATTCGGGTAGCCTCAATGAGTCATGGGAAGGAGGAAAATATTGCGATATTTTCGCCGTGTTAGATTAGATCTCGATCAAACATCAGATAGCGCAAGCTCTACGATTTTCATGTCACAAGTCAACTCACAAGCAAGCCTCACCTGCAAATCAGCCTTGCAGTCCTCAAACGCCTTGTCCTTGTGTGTCTCGGAGATCTCCAGGGCCCAGTACATCTGGACGTACTTGAACACGAGCAGGCCTCCAGCGAGCTCCGCCCAGGTCTTCAGCAAGGCTTTGCGGACATCGCCTTTGCCTAGATTCAGAAGAAAATTAAATTCCATAAATAGTTGAAGTAGGTGAAGCGATCGTACATTTATTGGGTTGGATTGGGTGTCGTATTTCAGAGGTTCCGGGGCAAATTCAAAGCAACGCTTGACGCCTACATTGTTTAGTTTTTAAGTCTATGTTAGTCTAAGGTATTTGTAATCTGGGACTTGTTGTCTGAGTCAAATTTTAAATAGTTAAGTACTTACATAAATAAAATTTAACCTAGGGCACTTATTGCATGAGTAAGTACCCTTTTTCTGCAAACAAATTATTACTGTCATTTTAACATAACCACATAGAAGACCTCCGTGCTGCTACGCCAAAATGGTTTTAGGAGACCTTACCCAGCATTTTAATTAACGATAATTTTCACAGATTTTGGTATAAAATTTTATTGACATTTTTTTTGACAATTTATTCCAACTCTGTTCTAGATTAAAACCGTCTTAGATACCAACTTAGGCTAGTGCACCCCATCTGAAAAATCAACTCTGTATAGTTTTGTCTTATAAAACTTAGAAATGAAAAAAAAAAGTGGAAAAATTCACTGTCTCGGGCGAGACTCGGACTCACTACTCTGGATCCTCTAGCCTAGGTGTCTCCAAACCCCGGCTCGCGGGCCAAATGCGGCCCTCGAGGTATTTCAATCCGGCCTGCGGGAGGTTGCCAAACGGATCCCAGCCTCCAGGACGGATCCCCCCCCCTACAAAAATTTGGAGACCCCTGCAGCCCATGGCTCTGCCAACTTTGCTACCGGGACTTCACTCTATAACAGCGAACATTTCTTAGGGACGCGCCTAGCGACATACACACCGTCATACTTCTGAAACCTCTTAAGGGGCCCAATGATTACCAGTTCGCCGGACGATATCGGCCTGTCAGTTATTCGCGATTGTCAGCTTTTGCGAATAACTAATAGGCCGATATCCTCCGGCGAACTGGTAACAGTGGACCCCTTTACTTATTCCTAAGTTTTGTGGTATGTTTTGTTTTACCTTCAATGATATCTTCAAGATGGGTGTACGGACATGCCGTCGCCTCCCCCCAGTTGAGCGACCACCAGATTGTGAGCGCGAACAGGAAAATGGCGTACGTGCCCACGCCAAAGTTGTCTGCCACTGAAAGGAAAAAAATATCGCTCAATTTTAGCGCTTTAAATCCCGAGTATAAAGTGCACTGTTTTTTTTATCTTTTGCAAATAATTGGTTTTATACTGCCCGCCCCTGTAACCGTGATGCGGTGGTTGACTGCAAAATTAACAAAGATAAAACAAAGTTTGAAAAATAAATATTAAATGGAACTATATCTGCAATTTTATGAAAAGAAAACCTGAAAATTATCCGAGTCGGGTGCATGAGTAAAGACAGACAATCTTTTGATATCTCAAGTTCCGAAAATGGGTCATAGTTGATACGTTTCGGCACTAGAGCATTTCTAATTGCGATTTTTTTTACAATAAGCAAATGAAATTTGGTGTTAAATGGATTTGTTATACAATTTCCATTCTGATATTGAACTCCCCATTATAAATCATAGACGATCATTTACATTGTTTTGCTTTCATAAGGACTAGTTTTCATGACGAAGTGTCAAGATTGTTTACTTTTTGTCTAATGCAAAAAGAAACGATTATTATCACAAAATTAAGTGTAGGGTATGGTAGCCATGTCAACTTCTGGGCGCTCCATAAGACAACACAATTTAGTAAAGTATTGTTGTAGAATTGATATTTAGATAGTATTCACTAATTAACCCTGAATTAACCTCTTGTCTGGGTATGAGAAGGATTCTGACCGAAATTAGTCATATTTATGCATTTTTTTTTCAATAAACTGATCGGTGATTTGCCGATTCACACCATATGGAAAGTGAAGACAGGGCCTCAGATGGAGCTCGCCAATTCAGTAGTAGCCTATTTACTCTTACTTGAAAGAGACGAGGTCATATTTATCAGGGAATACAGATGACGAGAGCGCATTCCATTCTTTAGCCGTCCGTACCAAAAAAGAGGAGGCAAATCGTTTCGTGCGAACAAATGGAAGGTTTACCACGAACGGATACATTCGCTCCCTACGCCTGGATGTCGGATAACGGAAAGGGGAAGGTGGAATCAGGTCGTGCATTTCTTGAGCGCACTCCCCGAAATGTATCCATAGAACACCGTTAGGCAAGCAACTCGACGGCGATGCTCAAGGCTCTAACTTTAACTTGACAAATGGGTCATCACCACAGGGTATATGAGCCCGGCACTCTATCGGGTCCAGGGCTGCTATCTGATATTTGGCGGAACCGTCCCATAGGGGACAGGTAATCCATGCATGCCTTTTATCGAGAACAATTTATTTCTGTTCTATACAACACAAGCCAGTTTTAAGTCCAATATTTCTGACCAGTAATGTTATGTAATGTAATACTCGTAGAAAATGGCTATCATAATGTTGTTCCAGACCCTCAATAAGTATCATATTATTGGCAAAGTTTATCATAGATAGATAGATAGATAGATAGATAAATCATTTATTTGGCAAGGTTGTAAATATGCTCAACTTTTTCTGGCCTGCTCTGACTGTAAACGAGGCGTAACCTCAACAGTTTCCTTGGGTATGCTTGTAGCTCGAGGTACGGAAAGAAAGTTTATTCGTTGGTTATTCAAATCCGATCACATTAGTAACGGTCGGAAGTCGAAGGACCTTTATAGAGCCAGGGCGTAGTACTTAATATAATCAGTACAATAATATATGTATGTACATACTAGAAAATAATTCTTTAACACATTATTGGTATGGTACCTACGCGGTTTTCAATCTGGAGGTGGCGAGTTGAAATCCCGGCTCGTAGCAATCAATTTTTCATTGCTTGTGTACCTACTATATCATCATTTGATGACGGTGAATGTAAATTTTTCATTAAATGAAAAAATCGTAAGAAAACCTGACAGCAGTCGTGGAAATCGCTTCCGATCTTCCATGCATTAGAATAGATTAATCGTTAATTTATTTAAACAAAACAGATAAAGTAAGAACATAAACTCCGTAGGTATCACTTTTCAGAGAAGAAAAACACCGTGAGGTAACCGGATTAATTTCAATTAAGCCTAACTTCTCATTAGGGTCAGATAGCAATAACTAAATAAATCAGTCATTAATTACTTTATCAATTACAGATGAAGCCTACATTTAAACTCCATCTCTCCTGCTACAAGGTTTCATAATTTATTCATATACAAATGCAGATGGACTGCTGCCGAGAAACATCTGTTTTGTTAACTTCTCTGGATTGTTTTCAGTTTACTTGGCGTACTTCCTTTCGCTTGTTGATAATAAACACGTATTTATGAGCAACTTTAGTTTATTTTGGCTGTTTTTTTAGAATGACTGTGAAAATAAATATAAACGTTAATAAGTTTAAAGATAAAGATGTAAAAGTATATAACATATTCAGGTATATAACATATTGGCCTTCTATTTTAATATTTTATGAAATTCTGTAAAATAGGCCTAGGGAATTTAGGTTTGTATTGCTCATAAGTAGGTACTTTATTAGGTATATGTAAATATATTTCTTATATAAGGGAATCAATATATTATATGACTCTTCTCTTTCCGCACTGTGTCTAATTGTTTTTTTCCCTTTTCTTTTAATATTTTGCGGGCATTAAAAAGTATTTTACTATTTAGAGGAAGACACGAATAAGTTAAGTATAGGCGGACAATAATGATTTTATCTTAAAATATTTCACAGGTATCACCAACCGATAGTCTAGCGGGCCCGCTGCGCTTTGACTGAACTTAATCTCAGGGCGTTTTCATATTCCACGCCAAAGTTGAAGGCAAAAAATAGTTTGAAATGAATTTCTCCTCATTAAAATATTATTAAGTTTAAGTTTGTTCACGAACTCTTCAACCAAGTGCTGCAGTCAACTTACTATCTAAAATTTTATAATTTGTTTTTAAATAGAATTTGTATCTTAATGAAACGAGTGAGTGCGTTCTTAGAAATTATTGGGTAAATTTGAATTTAGAACTGAGTAGAATACTTAATCTAAAAATGCCTAGTAGAATAAATAAATATAAATATTAAATATTATAGGACATTATTACACAAATATTATATTTGCTATTTCTACTTTTGGTAAGAACGTTGTAGAGGTATATTTATGTAGGTAGATAATTATTCGTTATTAAGTTACTCTACTTTTGTAAAAATTTACTTTCGTAGGATCATGCCCATTTGACTTGATATAACTTCGATAGTATTTTTAATTAAGTTTTAGAGTTTGTCAGTTAGGCAATATCGGCTTCATGGATACCAATGAATAGGTATTGGCTTGTCCGAAAAGCCGTGCATGCATTTTATGGTTGTATTATAGGGATATCAATACTGATAGGAATAACGTAATGAGTATCGAATAATAGACGGATAACTATACATTTTATTGGATACGGGTTTCATGTTCAACGCCATATTTTCTTACAAGAGAGAAACAACCACTGTTGGCACTTCTCTGAACCCCCAGATTTACAAAACATAACAGTCACCACAGCAATTAAGTTTTTAATGATGCGATCACAGCTAAAATGTGCCTTCGGTTTGAAGCTGGTCTTTTTTTAACAACCAAGCGAGTATGCTTGCAGTAGCCCGCCTAAGCGACCGCAGCCAATAGATGCTCCACTGTTAATAAAGCTCCACATTTCTTGTAAACATACTCCATCTAAAAATAAGACACGTACTTCATTGTTATTGCTATTAGTGTGAAAATTGTATGCTACTTTTTATTTATCTCTTGTCAATTTCCATTTTGTCTCTTGTTATTTGTTTGTGTCACAAAGCATGTAAGTTGTGGTTAAATAAAGATTGTATCTATCTATCATTGCATATATTTATGATAGCTCATAACCATGAATTTTCATTGTGTTATGAATCCACTGCAAGCTTGTGCTGATGGCTGAGTAATGCGCAATATTATCATGACTTGTTGACGACATAGCCACCCCTACTATTCTACCATCATATATTAACGGACCCCCTGAATCTCCTCCACGGATACCTTGCTCTCGATTTGAGCAGTTAGGCGCAATAACTAAACATGAACCTTGGAAGTCGTTATAAGGAAGTATCACCACTACCTCACCCACTTGCAATGGCTTAAATTCATTCTCTGCCTCCCACTCGTACGAGGCTTTTGATGTGGCACCAAACCCAGCATAATTAACCGGGAGACCGGTAAGGGTCTTGTAATCGATAGCAGACAATGTGCCAACAGTCCTATTGTAAATAAATGTAGTTGTAATGAGAGCAATATCGTTGTATACTTCCTCGTCTCCTATAAAAACGAACGCTGGATGAAGTATTATTTTAAGCACCTTTGCAACTCTAACTCTTTCTTTTCTTTTAGTGAAGTTTGAGTATCTTATAACATATTGTTTATCATCGATGCAATGGGCAGCGGTGGAACCCTTGAGAGCGATAAGGCTGCCTGTGTACCATCTTACCCCTTGATAGGTCTGCATGTGGACCACAAATGGGAATTCGTTATTCGTTATGTCTCTCATTCCTTTGTATACTGTGAGTGACTGTCTTCGCCCTTCGCCGCAGTAACACAGCGCTACAAGAACCACTATTTGCCACATTTTAAACGATTATGGACGGAGGCAATATTGAATGCAATACAATATTTTTTTTGGCTCGGTTAACCTTAAATATCCCGTAATTCATGTCATGAACACGACGTTAGTTAATGCACAAAATAGGTGACGCACGCTGATTTTTTTTATAATAAGAATAAAAAAAATTATGAAAGATCATATTTGGTTTTTTTTTACCATGAAGTTTGGGTGGCTGAATTATTTGCATATGTGTTATTAATTTAAGCCCACACCATAAAAAAAGTAACAAACACAATCTCGCAGGGGGCAGAATCACTTTTACTATTCTATCATGACCTGTGTTGATATCGCTATAAAAATACAATTGTTTATTACGAAAGGGTTTTTTTATTGAATTTTTATCGGTTAGCAATTCGACAACTATATATCATGTACTGACCATAAATTACAGTATCATGTAAGTAGTCTAACCCTAAATTGAATTTAATGTTACATATCAAATAAAGATTCTAATCAAGAATAACAAAAGCCAAATTATTATTCGAAATATCTTTTGCCTTAATATATGCTTTGAACGAAGGAGCGATGCTTATATTAAAAAAAAAAACATATTTTTTTATATTTCCGCAAAAATTGTTGGGTATTTTTGGGACAATTCACTTGCTCTTTACAAAGCTTGTATTAAGGCAAGGGAAGACAATATCAAATAATCATTAGGCATTTCTTATTCATCCCGTGGTAGAAGATACAATTAACGTATTTGTTGTTCTTATTGTTTGGTTTTTATTAACAAAAACAATTATTTATGATCTGTCATAATATGTCAAAAGTGCGATTTCCTCAACTACATATAAAATTTGATTATAAGAAAATACTATCTGAATAGACCTCCGGAACGTTTATTCCGTTAAAATCGGATCGGCTCAAAACTGAGAATAACGTGAACCAATTATGAGCCAGGCAAATTAAATTAGCCTTGCATGCATTAAAATTGTAGTTTTGATAACCTGATTAGGAATAAAAAAAATCCCAATGGTTCGTATATAGATACTTATTTTAATTTTTGTCTTAATGTATGCTCTTTAACAATAGGAATTTCGAATATGGTATAAATATTATTTGGTATACGTATACTCGCATCGCATGATAACAAAAAATCTATAATTCTTCCCATGCTTGCATTCAGCTATCCTACGGCAACAGGTAAGCCATTCCTTGTCCCTGACTGGTTTCATAACTTCGATAGCATTGTTACTAAAGTTTAAGATCTAGTCAGATGCAATGTTGGCTTCCTTGATAGCAATGGATACGTATTGACTGTCCACGCTTGTCCGAAAAGCCTTGCATGCATGTAAAATAGGTGTCTTATGTTAGGAGAATTGAATAATTGAGGGATAATCATACATTTTATTGGAAAAGGGTTTCATGCCCAAAGCCATATTTTTTCACAACCAATGGTCGACACTACCAAGAACTCCAAAAACGTAACTTTTTTAGAAACTAACGTACTCAATGAGGAAGTCTCCACGGCAAATAAGTTCTTAAGTGGAGCAATCACAGTTGAAATGTACCTTCGTTTCAAGGTTGTTTTTTTAATAACAAACAGGCATACTCGTACTATCAGCAACCTATGGACGCTCCACTGTCTAAAAACCTCTACACTTTTTGCACACTTAATCCATTGCTTTAAGTCGATTGACGAAATTCTTAAATCGTAATTAGAACCAGTACCTAATTTATGATAGTTTATAACCATGAATTTTCATTGTGTTATGAATCCACTCCAAGTATGTGCTGACGGTATGCTGCGTAATGCGCAATGTTACTGTCAGTGTATATATTCATGCACACCCCTAAAATTCTACTACCGTATATTACGGGGCCTCCTGAATCACCTCCGAGACCACCTTGCCTTCGATTTGAGCATTTAGGCGCAATAACTACATTTGGACCATCATCACCGTTATAAGGACGTATCATCACTGCCTCGCCCACTTGCAGAGGCCTAAATTCATCCTCCTTCCAATCAGACGAGTCTTCGGATGTCAAACTAAAACCAGCATATTAAACCGGAAGACCGATGAGGCACTTGTAATCGATAGCTGATAATCTTCCAATCGTTTTATTGTAGATATATGTAGTTTGAATAAGACCAATATCATTGTTACGTTCAGTTTCTGACATCCAAAATGGATGAACTATTATTTTAAGCACCTTAGCCACTCTGACTCTTCCTTTTCTTATGGTGAAATTTGTGTATCTTACAACATATTGTTCCTCATAGATGCAATGGGCAGCAGTGAGGATCCAGTTGAGAGCGATGAGGCTTGCGGTGCAGATTCTTTCCCCTTGATAGTTCTGCAAGCTGACCACAAACGGGAACTCGTTATGGACGTCTGGCATTCCTTTGTGGATTCTTTGAGCATGTCTTGACTGTCTTCGCCCTTCGCCGCAGTAATACAGCGCTATAAGTACCACTGTTTGCCTCATTTCAAACGATTAGACGACGGAGGTACAATTTCATGTAATATAATGCAATTTTTGGGTTGATTTTAAATTTGATGTTTTACTTTAAGATCGTATAAAGCAGGATAAGCTAAGTGTTCCAGCCCCCAACGGGTTTGGGTTTGTAATTTTGTGGATGATGTGGTGTTTGTACGAGTATATCCCATAATAGGCTAGAAGACAAGTTTTTATGAATGATATCAGTCGATCAGGTTTGTTTTGTGGTTCAAATGGGTCCATTACATTAAAGCAAAACAAAACTCAGAAAGAAAGTCAAAGTCTGACAATGGTACTCGTACTCTACCCACGAAATGGCAAGCAATTGTGATGTCACGATTGCTGAAAAGTCGTCTTGAATTATGGAAAACAAGGAAAATTGTTGTTAAATATTATTTTAATAAAATGTAAGGAAACGAGTGGTATAATATTTTGTTTCCTTTTTACATTCAAAACATGTACGGTATTTATAAAAGCAAAAAAAATTGAAACTTTTGGTCTTGTATTTTTTGATCATTTTCATATGCTTATATTTTTATTGTAATACTAATAAGTTGGTTATTTTCTAATATTTATTTACCTAGATTTTGTTATAAAATTCAACATGTGTCGTCACATAATGCAAATAATGTTACGCACGGTACACGCTTATATATTTATGTAAAACAAAAAACATTGAAGAAATATAATATTTATTATAATTTCAAAAAGTTATAAGTTTGGGGGGGGGGGGGGGGGTCTGAAATTTTTCACGTGCGATACTAATCAAACGAGCGAGCAAAGCGAAGTTATAAAATTCAACTAACTTCTAACATTCCCGGCAGAGGCTAGTTGATGGACAATAACTTAACGCAGAGCCGAAACTACAAAAGCTTGATAATTATAATTAACATACCATGTTCCTCCTATATTGTATACAAGCAAAGATAATTTAAAATAGACGTGTATTTTCAAAGAAAACTTTTTAGCCACGTAAATTTACCGGTATCTTTCGACACATGATTAAAAATTTTAGAACGCCATTTGACTTTGATCCTTATTATTTTACTGATACGTGTTCAATTTTTTAATTATCTAAAAGTGGCGCCATCTTACTGGGCATAACCAAAAGGTTATGGCGCCATCGCTCGAAATGATGTCGCCATACCTTTGGCCATTGATCTATTTTTTGATATTTAACAAAATTAAAATATATCACTGAAATAATAAGGATAAAAGTCAAATGGCGTTCTGAAAGTTGTAATCATGAGTCGAAAGATGGCAGTAAATTTACTGTGGCTACAAAGTTTTTTTGTCAATCCACCTCTATATCAAATCTTTTTGATACAAGAAATAAGAAGCAATTTTGACAATAAAACCCTTTTGGGTTAATAACGTGACTTACCAATAATAAGTTCAAAGCAACAGCCGCATAACTCCGCAGCAGCAATGGCCTCTTCTAACAGAACGCGAACAAATGATTCCTTCACTAGCTTCTGCACCAGGCGCCGCGCGCAATGCGCCAGCAGTGACGTTAGGAGGATGAAGAGGGTTGATACCACTAGGGGGGCGAAGGTTACTTTGTTTACCTGGAATGTTAAGAGCAAAGTATAGTTCGTGATCGTCCGTACAAAAGGAGAAAACGTTTTTCCACTTCTAAACATTTTCCATTCTCCATGATTTTTTAGTACGTTATTGACACAATGAAAGATAAGGTTTATAAATGTTCCTTTTTTTTTCAAAATTTGCAAAACAAAAAAAAAACTTTTATTTTAAAGCGAAATCTAGAATATATTATGCTGAAGTGATCGACATTAAAATCAAAGTGATTTGTTAAGGTTTAGTTAGTGGAAAACGTTTTCTCCCGAAATGGAATTTCATAGAAAAACTACCGTTACTTCGTTAAATTCAAAAAGCTCTTAAGGAGTAAATTTAAAAAAATTAACATGTCAGAATGATGGCCTTTCCAAACGTCACCGATCGCATACGATTCGCAATACATTAAGAGCCCTTAATCCTTGGAGCGTTCTCCGATTTCACGAAATAACGCTCGATAGATGGCGTTGGCGCTCGGTACGCGAGCGCCGGCAACGCGACGCGCGTTTCAATGCAGACTAGAATAATCTTGATAGTTTTCAATATAATTTCAAGCAACATTAATTTTAGTGTTATATGATATCATATGGGCACTCTTTATTTTATTTTATATGCACAGTAGTTTTTTTTATGTACACTACTACTAAGTGTACAGACTACAGAGTGTACTATAACCCTTGCTCTTTATTCTGTCTCTTTCACACCAATGGAAAATGAAGAAGTTAGTAAATGACTGCAGGTATAAATAAAGTATATTAGTGCGATAGAGAGACAGATAGTGTTTCGTTGTCGTATCGTAAACGATTGGCATGTTGGCCACACACTTGCTTGGTGCCTAGCCAAAATACCAATCGTTTGCGAATAGATATTAGTGCGATAGAGAGACAGTAGTGTTTCGTTGTCGTATCGTAAACGATTGGCATGTTGGCTACGCACCCATGATACCTAGCCAAGAAGCCAATCGATTGCGCATATTAGTGCGATAGAGAGACAGATAGTGTTTCCTTGTCGTATCGTAAACGTTTGGCATGTTGGCTACGCACCCATGCTGCCCAGCCAAGATGCCAATCGTTTGTGCATATTAGTACGAGAGAGAGACAGATAGTGGTTCGTTGTCGTATCGATTGGCATGGTGGCTACGCACCCATGCTGCCTCAAGATGCCAATCGTTTGCGCACATTAGTGCTATAGAGTTTCAGTGTTATTTGAAATCACGTTAGGGTTTGTATTATTATTTATGACCCGAATGAAGTCCATCCAGGTTCTTATGATGGAGTCAGGAGTTGGTCACCAGAACTCCTAATCTACTCATTATAATTCCATCGTGCTTGGGCTCAAAAGATTTGCCCTGACGAACACCATCGATCTAGATGAGGTCCAGGGTCTCATGACGGAGTCAGGAGTTGGTCACCAGAACTCCCCAGAACTCCTAATCTACTCATCATAACTCCATCGAGTTTGGGCTCAATAGATTTACCCTGATGAGCACCATCAATCTAGATGAAGTCCAGGGTCTCATGATGGAGTCAGGAGTAGGTCACTAGAACTCCTAATCTACTCATTATAATTCCATCGTATTTGGGCTCAATAGATTTGCCCTGACGAGTACCATCGTTCTAAATGAAGTCCAGGGTCTCATGATGGAGACAGGAGTTGGTCACCATAATTCCTAATCTACTCATCATAACTCCATCGTGTTTGGGCTCAATAGATTTGCCCTCACGAGCACCATCAATCTAGATGATGTTCAGGGTCTCATGATGGAGTCAGAAGTTGGTCACCAGAACTCCTAATCTACTCATTATAATTCCATCGTGTTTGGGCTCAAAAGATTTGCCCTGACGAGTACCATCGATCTAGATGAAGTCCAGGGTCTCATGATGGAGTCAAGAGTTGGTCACCATAATTCCTAATCTACTCATCATAACTCCATCGTGTTTGGGCTCAATAGATTTGCCCTCACGAGCACCATCAATCTAGATGATGTTCAGGGTCTCATGATGGAGTCAGGAGTTGGTCACTAGAACTCCTAATCTACTCATTATAATTCCATCGTGTTTGGGCTCAAAAGATTTGCCCTGACAAGTACCATCGATCTAGATGAAGTCCAGGGTCTCATGATGGAGTCAGGAGTTGGTCACCAGAACTCGTAATCTAATTATCATAACTCCATCGTGTTTGGGCTCAATAGATTTACCCCGACAAGCACCATCAAATTACCATTATGATGAATAGATTAGGAGTTCTGGTGACCAACTCCTGAGTCCATCATGAGACCCTCGACTTAATCTAGATCGATGGTACTCGTCAGGGCAAATCTTTTGAGCCCAAACACGATGGAGTTATGATGAGTAGATTAGGAGTTCTGGTGACCAAATCCTGACTCCATCATGAGACCCTGGACCTCATCTAGGTCGATGGTGCTCGTCATGGCAAATCTCATGAGCCCAAACACGTTGGAATTATAATGAGTAGATTAGGAGTTCTAGTGACCAACTCCTGACTCCATCATGAGACCCTGGACTTTATCTAGATTGATGATGCTCGTCAGGGCAAGTCTATTGAGCCCAAACACGATGAGGTTATGATGAGTAGTTTAGGAGTTCTGGTGACCAACTCCTGACTCCATCATGAGACCCTGGACCTCATCTAGATCGATGGTGTTCATCAGGGCAAATCTATTGAGCCCAAACACGATGGAATTATGATGAGTAGATTAGGAGTTCTAATGACCAACTCCTGACTCAATCATGAGACCCTGGACCTCATCTAGATTGATGGTGCTCGTCAGGGCAACTCTATTGAGCCCAAACACGATGAGGTTATGATGAGTAGATTAGGAGTTCTGGTGACCAACTCCTGACTCCATCATGAGACCGTGGACTTCATCTAGATCGATGGTACTCGTCAGGGCAAATCTTTTGAGCCCAAACACGATGGAATTATAATGAGTAGATTAGGAGTTCTGGTGACCAACTCCTGACTCCATCATGAGACCCTGAACATCATCTAGATTGATGGTGCTCGTGAGGGCAAATCTATTGAGCCCAAACACGATGGAGTTATGATGAGTAGATTAGGAATTATGGTGACCAACTCCTGACTCCATCATGAGACCCTGGACTTCATTTAGAACGATGGTACTCGTCAGGGCAAATCTATTGAGCCCAAATACGATGGAATTATAATGAGTAGATTAGGAGTTCTAGTGACCTACTCCTGACTCCATCATGAGACCCTGGACTTCATCCGGGTCAAAAATAATAATGCAAATGCAAACCCTAACGTAATTTCAAGTAAAAATGCGTTTTTCAGAAAATCGCAGCCAAATAACACTAGACCCTACTCATAGTGTTGAGTTCCTGCCGGTGAGTAAGGTTGCCAGAGCTCAACGAGGGGCGGGAGGGGGTTAGAGTCGGCAACGCGCATGTAACTCCTCTGGAGTTGCAGGCGTACATAGGCTACGGATACTGCTTACCATCAGGCGGGCCGTAAGCTTGTTTGCCACCGACGTAGTATTAAAAAAAAGGACCACTGAAAATCCATCAATAAGCGAGAGTCTGTTAAGCATAGTGTAAAAAATGAACTTTTATTAAGATTTTCTAATCGCAGTATATAGCACTTCTCGGAACTCCGTAGCTGATTACGATCGCAACGAATGCCTGACAATCGAGCACAGGTCCGTCCTCTAAGCGCGCTCCGCGCGGACTGAGAGCGGGGCGTCGCTGCTGCGTGATTTATACGTGTTTAAAAAAAATATAAATTTACGGCAATGTAGGTCCCACAGTTATGATTTTTTTTTTATAGGTTAACATTAAGTTACAGTTTGCTATAATATTATTTTTAAAGCAAAATATGCGTACAATTTGCGGAAAAAAAAATATAATACCACCCTGTTTTCGCCAAAAAAATGAAGAAAATTCGGAAGGTATTTTATCAGTTTTTTCAAATGAATCTTCGATTGTTAATCATTCCAGCCCCTCGTACGAGATATGTTGAATCAAATTGTAGTCATTCATGTACCAAATGATTCTTGTTTACAGCAAAATTGAGAACCGAAACGCCACATCTCACTGCAAAATTTGGAAAAGACTCCCAAAAAAACTCATTAAAAAAGAGGTTTAAAAGAGAAAATGAAAATTTGAACTGTTGGAGCCGCTAGTTTAGGAAACGATTATTTAAGTACGTTACCAGTTTTTGAATAAATACTAATAGTTACGTCGTAATCTTGAATGAAAAATGAAGCATTTTACAAAATACGCTCGTCTGTAGGAATAAGGACTCTTAAGGCAATTGGTCGATCACTTGAATTCGTTGCTACTATTTTTCTTTTAACTGCACAAAAGAAAAACTTAATATAATACAAAAGGCGAACAGAATGCCATGAGGATACTAATACTAACTACACCTACTAAACTAAACTAAACTAAATAAATAAATGATACTATCTAGCCAGCAAGTACCTTAAATTGCATGCGATTTGTTGTAACGTCTGTAGGTCTGAAGTAGATTTTTAATATTAAAACATCGTTTTATAACGATTCATAGAATATGTCAAAAAAGTCATGTAGACATTGTAGTTAGTGGCCAAGGTAAAAATAACAATTCACCGAAGTTTGCACTAAGTTAATACGGGTCAATAGAGGTGGATTTTCAAAGAAAACTTTGTAGCCACAGTAAATTTACTGCCATCTTTCGACACAAGATTGGAACTTTTAGAACGCTATTTGACTACTGATATGTGTTAAGTTTGTTAAATATCGAAAAGTGGCGCCATCTAATAGAAACCTTTGGCCTATTTACTGTGGCTTCAAACTTTTTTTTTGACAATCCACCTGTATACGGTAAGTGTACCATACTGATAAGTGTGGCTGGCCTTTACAATGGGGCCAGAGGCCCAACCACAACACCGATTTTAGCGAATTTCGGACATCTTTCTCTGTTATCTTAATCACGCCTTAATTGGAGTAAGAGGGAAAGATGCCCGAAATTTGCAAATTTCGGTGTTCGCAGTAGGCCCCAAGTTTACCTACACATTGATTACTTACCCCCTTATTCATAAACGTGTACTAAAGTTACGATGCCGCTAATAATCGTTTGTCCCTTTCCATCATACCAATACGTCGGAAAGGGACAAACGATTATTAGCGGCATCATAACTTTAGTACCTACACGTTTATCAATAAGTGGGTTAGTGTATAAATTGCGTGTTCATACGTTTTCTACTTGCGCCGCCCGCCATATTTTCATTCTTTGACAGGTTAGGCATCGAAGGCACAGACCTATCCGCCGTTCATCCACAATTGAAAATTGTTTAAAAATATTTCAAACGGCTATTAAATTAATCAAATTAAATATTTTTCATGAACAAAAATACTAAATTATAAACGTAATTATTTTAAGGGTAAAATCATTGATACCCCTAGGGAGTCATAGCTTTTTTCACAATCTATAACTCTCGCGGGAACAATATAGGCCTTTGTCCTTCAATCCTGCATGAAATAAGATCTTTTTCGAGCAAGTTTCATGAAAAGTATGAACGCTGTAGACTGACTGACTTTTCTAAACACCCTACCGAGATTTTCTCGAGGGGCTACAGTATGAGGTTCTTCAAAAAATGAATGTACAGAGAGCCTACTGCGAACCACATTCGACGTGTTGCCTCTTTGTCGCACTTGTTAATTCATACGTAAGTGTGACACGTCGGAAGTAGCTCGCGGTATGCCCAAGCGCGTGTAACTCCCCTGTAGATGCAGGCGTTCATAGGCTACGGTGACTGCTTATCATCAGGGGGGCAGTCAGCTTGTTTGCCACCGACGTGGTATTATAAAAAGCAAGTAATATTTTTATTGATACAAATTCCAATTTTCCAACGTAAACAGCAAGTGTTATTCACCCCATTTCATCTACTTTGTAGATACTTCGAATAACGAAGTAAATCTGAAACTCAACTGAACATGTTTTGAATGTAAATTTATACCCATAGAGAAGTTATTTATTACTGCTAGCTATCTTATTAAAATGTTGTTACTTTATGTTACAGAAGTACCTATTTGTCGTAAATATGGATGTGCGGACAATTTCCAAAAAGTTGGAAAGGTTCTCGATAATTTCAGGGAAATTTTACAGGAAACAAAGGAAACTTTGGATCGAAACTCTCCATGTTTCGATTCCCATATAAAAATATGAGAGGTATCCGAATTTTATCCAAATTATATGTAAAATTTGCAATTTTGTAAAGTTTTCCGACGCATATCAGTATTAGCAAATTAACTAAATTTGTATCAATGTGGCTACTGTGGCTAGAGTAAGGTCTCTTTCAACCAAATGATTCCTGGGTTCGTAGCTTTATCTCAGATTTGAGCTAACAGATTTCATTATAAACTAGTAGTTCGCCCCGAACTGAGAACTCGCGGTTCGCCAAAAAGATAGATCAATTGAATGCAACTACTTAGTCGGCAAAGGATTGAAAACCGCGTGCGATTTATTGCAAGGTCTGTGGAGCTCTTCGAAGTCACCATAGATATTAAATCTGTGGTAATTACCAAAATAGCCAGTCCCCTCACAAATAGTTTTTTGGCCTTCTATAGGTAGGCTCCTCTAGCTTTATAACCCCTTGATCGAGCCTGCTCATAATAATGACTAAAATATAATGCCCTCAACTACGCGTTTACCCCATTTCATTTAAATTAGAACAAATTTACTTAAGTTATCCTCTGATACTAAACTTCAGCTTAAAAACATCGAAATGCCGGGACGTGCCCCTAGCCCCAGCCGTGTGTTCCAAGTTGTTTATAAGAATTTCACTTCGTATCGCTCTCTCGTTCGATAACATACGTGCTAAAATGAGATAGATGGTTATAGTTTTTATACTCGTATCCTTATGGGTATATTGAAAATCTGATTTCGATTTGTCATTGATTTTGCCGCGCAGAACCCAAGCTCACAGTGAGCTATGGCAACAATCCGGGACAACGCAATGAAAATGATGATCATTAGGTGTTTTAAGTTCCGTAAATCCGCTGTCCACACCAAGATGTAATTAAGTATAACTACTAATGTTATATTTGGTTTTCTCTGCGTTTTTAAATTATATTTCTAAATTTGCACATAATAATGCTTACAAACTAATTGACAAATTCAAATCCGCAACGTAGGTTTCGTCGGGTGGGAGTTTTATTCAAATAATAGTTATTTGGGTTAATATTTAGTTTTATATTATTTAAATATAAAAGTAAAGTAATGTAGCTACCACTTGTAGTTAGGTGAATGAAAAAGTTCAATTCTTCATTTATTTTTTGATCAGACGAAGACTTCTTTTCATCAATATCTTCATTGCACAAGTTTGATCGAGATCCGATAACTGAGGCGCCTTTCATCGAGTTTGAAATTAGCTCATTCTCTAAGTAGATTCTCACGTTTTCACACCTGGGCGATTCCATAATAAAGTTAGACGTGGTAAGAGAAATACCGGGGCAAAAGAAAAACTTGTAGGGAACCCTCATTACTGTTTATTTTACCCCATCTGACCTTATCTAAATATGATTTCAACAAATCGAAATTAAAATTACGGTGTTTTCTCTAAAAAACCGGACAAGTGCGAGTCGGACTCGCCCACCGAGGGTTCCGTACTTTTTAGTATTTGTTGTTATAGCGGCAACAGAAATACATCATTTGTGAAAATTTCAACTGTCTAGCTATCACGGTTCATGAGATACAGCCGGGTGACAGACGGACGGACGGACGGACAGCGGAGACTTAGTAATAGGGTCCCGTTTTACCCTAAGGGTACGGCACCCTAAAAAGGAACCCTTGAAATGCACAAAGTACCTATACATTGTTATTATCCTACCAAAAACATCACATTAATTTGGATACAAATTCTAAATAAATGGTATGCTAGTGCAAATAAGATAGGGAGCGTGCATAAACTGTAGGAGGCAGCACAGGAGCCGTCAGATTTTTGGCGCGAGGCGTAAATGTTATGTTTATTGTTCCGATGTAGTCCATAAGATGGAAGAACCTATGCACAAGAAAACATGTTTATGGTTCTCATTCAGACCACAAGATGGCAGACCCTCCAACGCGCACGGTTCCTATAATTGCCAAAATTTTCATCGTTAGATGAACACTGCTTGGATGTTGTACTTACGGTAAATGTAAATGATTTAGCACTTCTGATACCACAACGGATATCCTCAATTTTTTGAAGTGAAAACTTCTTTAGCGGCGCTGTGCACTTTTTGGAATGGGGAAAAAATGTTAAACTC
This sequence comes from Cydia pomonella, assembly GCF_033807575.1. Classification (NCBI taxonomy): domain Eukaryota; kingdom Metazoa; phylum Arthropoda; class Insecta; order Lepidoptera; family Tortricidae; genus Cydia; species Cydia pomonella. Next base: position 16,790,544 of record NC_084718.1, on the reverse strand, counting down.
GCGACAGGTTACGTGACCGACAGATTCGACAGATTGAAAATTCGTAAGACGGACACGTAACGTAGTCGTTGAAATTATGATCAATGCGGTCAAGAAAAAATGCTTCACAAACATGTACGCCCGTCCTTGTATTATTAAAATTGTTCAAAGTTCATGCAGCGCATTTTTTAATTCCGATCTGTTAAAATTGTATATTAGAATCGCCCACCTACCAATAGTTCCGTGCACTTCATTAGGTCGAAAGTTATTTGCTGATGAACAATTTCTCAAGCTCAAGCAAGGCTTAGTATTGAAAAAGGTAAGTTCCTTTATATAAAGAAACTAAGCTAAGGGTTCACTGACCTCAATACTGTAAACATTTATCACACGTCATGGCCCTAACTTTGCCCACTACGATGCTTTCAACCATTCCAGCATAGTTCCTGTAACCAATTTGTAAACGCAACTGCATTCGTGTCCGTGTCTGTTAGTTTCTCGTCAGAATTAACATTTAATTACAATGAGCAAGCTAATTTAGATCGTAGCGTGTTGGGATAGAATTGATGTTGAAACCGTTTATGGCAACGATACAGTTTCGACTGATGCCTTTGAGCGTGCATTTGGTGCAGTGTTGATGTTTTGACAGGATTGACGGGTACAATAATATTGCCTAATAATAATAACATTGAACATTAAGAGGCTGTCAATACCTAAAGCGCGCACACTGACTATTTGTATCGGAGTAAATGAGATAGCAGTGTCGCATGTTACTGGGCCTGCGCAAGGGAATAATAAGAAAAATAAAAATTTAAATAAAAGAAGTGGATTATTAGTGTAATATTTAACTCGACCAAGGTTTAGATATAAATGTTTTGAAATTGTGATTTTAATTGCCGACCCATAAGTCAAAACAATAAAGACATAAAACCGTTTAATTGTGATTTTAAGACCAATCTTTGCAATTATTTTCTATCGAGCCGATTTCGTTCAATCGTGTATCGAGTACGACCACGGTCTTTGAAATATAATTAATATGAACATATATTTTTCTTACTTGACTAAAACAAATAGCCTTTCTTAAAAAACTGTTTAAGTAACATCAATTTCAAGGACATTGGGTGTTGACAGCCTCTTAATTGGGTCAAATAAAAGGTCCTTGTAGATCTACTCCATAATATATCGAGAAACTTTTTGAATATAATTGAATCACCACATCAAATGAAACTTGAACTCGTGGCTCTAAGACAACGGCCACCGCTCGACTAAGTTGACTAGCTTGCTAAATTAAGTGGTATAGTCACCATCAGATATATCGGACCGGCCGAAGTGCTCAAAAATATCTGAACACGCACTCTAACGTCTTGGCAATAGAGGCGTGTTCAGATATTTGTGAGCACCGTGGCCGCTCTGATATATCTGATGGCGACTATACTCGTACAGTCAGCATCTATAATAGCGTATGAAACAACACGTCGAAAGTATCTGCCACCCTGGAATACTTTTCTATATAGATATTTAACTTTACATTACACTCATAAAAGTATTTTGTTAATTGTAATACATATTGATGGATATCACTTTTTGTTGACACATTAGATAAAATACTTTTGATGCGTTGTCAGATCCGATACTTTTGATGCTAACCGTACTTGTGTAGTTCAATAGTTTTTTTTTTGTTTTTTATATGATAGTTACGTTTGAGGACGGCACTGCAGAGTAATTATAAAAAATAACCTAATGAACATCTTTTTTTGTTTTTTAACATCTCTCAAAATATCAATATTATAGACCACCTTATCGTCCATACAAAAAGAGAATTCAAAATTTGCAATCCTTACAAAAAATAAATTTTAAAGCGAAACCTATAAACCTAGAATATATTATGCTGAAGCGATTGACATCAAAATCAAAGTGATTTGTTAAGGTTTACTTAATGAAAAAACACTTTCTCCCGATATGCAATTTCATAGAAAAAGTACCTTTATTTCGCTAGGATCGCAAAGCTATTCTTCCCAAATTCCAAATTCTTTATTTGTTAAACATAGGTATATACAGTAGGTCTTAAATTTATAATAAAGTACCACTATGCTTCGCCACATGGCATACAAATAGCTACAGAGGACATGTAGCATGCATTTACAAACTAAATCTATGGTAAATTGAAGTATACACAACATTAATATTGATAGCGATCCTATTACTTCACAAATATCGTCACTGACACGGACGCCTGGCTGACAAATCTGTTTGTAGCGGCTGACGGTTTGCGACGGTTCAACGCATGGCAACACCTAATACTGAACCCATGGGTAGTTCAAATGAGCAAAGTGCTAACCGTTTGGATTAGTCATATTTAGCTCACAAAAACATCATCATCTTCCTCGCGTTGTTCCGGCATTTTGCCACGGCTCATGGTAGTCTAGGGCCCGTTCGCAACTAATCTCAACAATTGGCGTAGGCACTAGTTTTTACTAAAGCCACTGTCATCTGACCTTTCAACCCAGAGGGTAAACTAGGCCTTATTGGAATTAGTCCGGTGGCCTCACTATGTTTTCCTTCCCCGAAAATTGACTGGTAAATATCAAAAAATTATATTTTGTAGATATATTCTAAAAAACTCATTGGTACGAGCCGGGGTTTGAACATGCACCTTCGAATTGCAAGCCACACGCCCTTACCGCTAGGCCACCTACGCTGTTTGGACGGCACTGCAGAGTAATTATAAAGATTAACCTAATGCAACATCTCTCAAAATATTAATATTAATAGCGATCCTGATACTTCACAAATATCGTCACTGACACGGACGCCTGGCTGACAAATCTGTTTGTAGCGGCTGACGGTTTGCGACGATTCAACGCATGCCAACACCTAATACTGAATCCATGGGTAGTTCAAATGAGCAAAGTGCTAACCGTTTGGATTAGTCATATTTAGTTCACAAAAACATCATCATCTTCCTCGCGTTGTTCCGGCATTTTGCCACGGCTCATGGTAGTCTAGGGCCCGTTCGCAACTAATTTCAACAATTGGCGTAAGCTCGTTTTTACTAAAGCCACTGCCATCTGACCTTTCAACCCAGAGGCGGAGGCTAATGTACGTAAAGCACCATACCCAAGGGTATCATACTACATTCGTACCAAGCTGGATATAATTTGTTTGTCTTCCCCGTACATCAGAACATAAATTGCCCGAATCATAAAAGTTCCGCCTTGGCCCAAAACAGACTTGACAAGACGTCATATTGTACTCACATGGATTATGCCTTAAGGCAGAGGGAATATATTTCCCAACTGATTTTGAACTTTATTTCAAAGTGATAGGGTTCAATTTTGCATAATTTCTGACAACCTTATGTCTATAAGGTTTAAATTATAAAGGGTTATAGAGCCAGCAGCAGAAGTGCTAAGCGGGTGTATAAAATGACCTTCAAACGCTCTTATTCTCTAAATAATAAAGATGTGTTCAGTTCATTCTGAACACCTCGCCCGCTCAGCAACTTCTTTGCTGACTGTACCTACAATTTTTGACTGAGGAGGCAAACGGCCTATACCTGCAACACTAGAGGGGTTGCAAGTGCATTGCCAGCCTCTAAGGTGAGAGTACGCTCTTTTCGTGAAGGTTTGGTTATACATGCACCTGCAATTGTTGTAGCCGCAAAGTTACACATTGTTTGAATGTTCGTAAAGGTGCATTTGGACTGAAATAACATAACAGGGGGCCTAGCCAAGATGCCAATTTGCGCTACGATAGCGATACGCTTTCACTCTTACATATTAGTGCGATAGAGAGACAGATAGCGTTTCGTTGTCGTACCGCAAACGATTGGCATCTTGGCTAGGCACCTCGTCCACTTTATTTAAAGTAGTACACCAGTTTTTTTTTTAATGTTACTTTCTACCCAAAATCATGAGCCCTTTCGATCCTAAATGTGAAAAAAGAGTCACAAAACTTTCATACCTACAGTTTTCGTTCTCCCATTCCGTTACCGCCGTACAAAGTATATGAAAAACAGTAACGGAATAAAAATAAAAATCTTAGGGCATTTTTTTCTTACATTAGAATCGAAAGAGCTAATGATACTGAGTAGCAATAACAGAATACAAATAGCAGAATAAACAACCAATTGTCACTAACCACCTAAGACACTACTGTATCTACCTACTTATTCTGTGCAAATAATACATTCATACATACATACATACACACAACAGTAAAAGTCCCAAATCTGAAAAAGTAGGTACAATTTTAAATAAAGTGACTCAGCTGCGCGTATTTGCAATATGCATTGCAGCGTGTTGCATGAAACGGGTGGTGCCACTGTCAATTTTCTTGATTGATGGGGACGGCCGCCGGTGAAAACTAATTGTAGATGACACACAGAATCCAAACGGTGCATTATATTCATATAGGTACTAGCTCTTACCCACGACCATATTTGTGTGAAATAAGTAATACCATAGTAAATTTCTCCCCCCTTTTCACCCTCTTCAGGGATGGTTTCCGGGATGAAAACTATCCTATGTCCTTCCTCGGCTCTCAACATAATATAACATAACATAGGGTGGGCAAGTAAGAGTGATACATTTTGTTTTTAAATTTTAATTATATTAAGTGCAAAATATATTACATTTTTTTTCAGAAATATATTACTCAGGGTTGGCAATTGTATACGGAAGATAATTTCTGCCAAATGTCTACCGCTAGCAGCAAGCAATTTTTTCATTAGTTCATTCATATAGCTCATGTGACTCATGTCATTGTATGTGAAACTGCAAAGTTTCATTATAATTCAACACGTAGTTTTAAAATGGGAAGGTAAAATTCTGCTGCGGACTCTTAAGATCCATGTAATTTTGACAGTTGCTTTCCCCATTGAGTTGTGGTTGCTGCATTCAAATACTCTCGATTTATCTAAGATATTGACAGTAATATCGCCATTTTCCCGCTGCACGGCGGCCGACTATCAAAGAGAATTTAAAGATTTCAAATTCTCTTTGCTACTATGCATGCTCGCAAACAGAAGCCAGCAATATATATCTGTTATACGAACCTTATACGTAAGATCATATTCTGACGCTGCGTGTTCACTTGCTATTACATCCGTAAGTATATCCGACACAGCAGAGATATCCTCCGGATAATCGATCCGGGTAACGCTAGATGAAATTTCTCGGGTCTGACTGATCTCTTTGTAGGATTGTAAGGGATTTCAGGAAGATCGGCAGATGCAGCCGGTATTTAAAGGAATTTATGTGACGAATATTGCGTACATTTATGTGAATATTCATTGATAAATGAATCGTAGTAGAATTGAAATAACTTGAATAGGTACTTATATATTGTCGGTTGATTAGCGTTTAAAGTCTTAGTCTATATAATTAGTCTTTATTCAAATAGGCCTAGCAACAAGAACTTTTAAATTGTCAAGTTTTACAAATATCATCTTAATCTAAATATCAGAGCAATTTATTGATGGAGTTATTATTGTTCCTAAAAAGACATTGAATTATTATAGAATATGTCAAACTTAATAATAAGAATTTCTCAAAAGGATCGTAAAACACCAAATTGTATAAAAAATACTAGTCCAGAAACTTACTACTACTTCAACTCTTAAAAATATCTCTTTAAGAGTAGAAGATTTTAGAAATCAATTTATATTAGAATTAATACGGATGTATTTCAACCATATACATACTTTAAGAATTAAATTCTAAACGCGTGCTCTCCCATTATTACATCCGTAATATCCGACACAGATCTCGTCCGGATAACCCAACCGGGTAACGCCGGATGAACTTACTCGTAAATTGGCCGGATCTGACTGATCCCTTTGAAGGATTGTAATGGGTTTTAGGAAGATCGACAGAAGTAGTATTTGGAATTTTGGAACTTTGAAGTAAGAAGAAATGGGGTAAGTAAGAGTTCAATAGAAATGGCGAAAAATGTAAGCAAATATTTTGTTAACATTTGACATATAAATATACAAAACTTGTTTTCATTGAATTTTTTTTTATTATTATTAAAAACTGATCGGTGATTGGCTCTAGTGATGGAAAGTGAAGACAGGGCCTAAGATGGAGCCGGTTCAGTAGTAGCCTATTCACTCTTGCTTTAAAGATTTAATATATATTTTAATGAAGGCTTGACATAAATAAAATATACTGTGTATTACGAAGTATTGAAGGGAAATTGGTTTGTTTACATTATTTGCCACATCTATTGAACTTGAACTTCACTTTATACGGATGTCGAACTATGAGTTGAGCTTATTTTTTTTTGTTAATCGTTGATCTCGTTCTTCTTCGTATTTTAAACATTGATATCTATTTGAGTAGCTACCCGAAAAAAACTGCCTAAAAGGGTTCCCACATTTTATTTTATTTATTTTATATTAGGCCCTATGCCCTTGTATTTTATAATATTGTATGTTCAGATTAAGTGTTACAGTATGTTATGATTTCAAACATTAGAATTTACTTAAAGCGGAAAACAAACTTGGTAAGTTTGGGAACGAATTTTTTTGCAATCCTACACCAAACTAAGTGTCTCTGTTTAGCCCAATGGTTGATTGGTAGAGAATGCCTTAAGGCGTTAAGTCCGCCTTTGTAGTCTTTTTTTGTAAATTTGTGCAATGAAGTTTAAATAAATAAATTTCCTAAATGAAACAGCTAAACTCAACTTTGCTAAAGCGGTAAATAAACCAAGTTGACAAAGCTTCCTAAAGATTTACTAAAGCAACTAGCAAGTCTACGGAATAAATTTTAACAAAAAAATCATTTAGGCTAGGTCTTTCAACTAGTTGTTGGTATAACTCATAACAAGCATAAAGTTATAAAACTTTATGCTAAGTTTTTTTGTTAATATACAGACCTAATATATAGATACTGTAGAATGACGGATGCAAAAAACAATCTACAGAAAAAATCTTCTTTTAATTTAAGAATTATGTTCCATACGAGTTATTATGCTTTTCATTATTGTATATTTTGGACGCTCGCCAAAAGTATTAACAGGAGAATAAACGTCCTGATTGTTATGCAATCTGACATCAAAGATGGTTTATTAACTTAATAACGCATAATTGTTTCAACGTCGACAAAAATGTTGATGTTTATAACTTTTTTTATACTCAATAGCGATCAAAGAAAACTCCTAGCATAATTTTAATAGCAGTTTTTTAAGAATGCTTTACCAACGATACCTTATCTACATATTATGCATGGAGTATATCAATTAAAAAGGTCACGGCATATTTATTTGCATTCCAATGTAAATGAAATCATCGCCTAATAATATATTTATTAACAAAAATAAACTACACCGCGTTGCCAAAAAGGTAGCCATTGATATTTCATCATCAATATTGTCAAAACAATCAGTTAATATCAATACTAACATATGGATTGTGTAATGACGTTTTATACTTAATTTGTATGCCAGCGTATTCACTGTGACCACGCGGAAGCGTTCCCATTACCTTGGCCAAATTATACATATGAAAATACTCGTTGATAACATAGAATTAAGGTAACTCTACTGTGGTAATATTCACATGTTGTATTTATCGTATAAATCAGAGCTAGTCTCAATCAAGAATTTCTTAAAATTAAAGTTCTTAAAATTAACACTTACCCTAATTACTACTTTTAGAAATATGCCCAATACATCTATTGTGAACTTCATTTTGCTAAGCCGTCTTCACTTTTCAAAAGAAATTACACTTCGATTTCACTTCACAGACTGAAAATGAGAAAAATGCCAATTAGAAAATAAAAAGAAGATAGAGAGTTCGAATAGTAATATCACGCGGGCATTTTGTAGTTGAAACTAGACGGGACCAATAAAATTCAAGATCATGCGAATTCTATTTATAAAACATCTCATAACACTTCAACGCAACTCACCATTATAACAATGTCTTTTTACTAGAGAAGTTATCACAAATCACAGTTAAATTTCGTTTTACGTTGGGAAAATTCGAATTCGAGAAAAAAATATAATATGTACTACGTTTGGTTTTTGTAGAGAGGCGGTTCTGTGTGCGCGCGAGCATCTTGGCGTGCCGAGGCCGGCCGAAGGCGATCTTAATTTAGACGCCACCGACGCCGAACTACGGATCGGATCTCCCTGGGATTCCGTTTTATACTTTGAAGAGACGAGAAAATAGAAAAATGCAGCAACGCCGGGGTCTTGCACATGTGTGTTGTAAAAAAGGAATTGTTGATTATGAAGTTTCCGCTGCGACATGTGGTGGCAAAGATTATTGGCGATTATGCTGATATTGATGGAGATACGACAGTGACTTGCTAGTGATTTTTTTAACATTAGTACTTATTTATCTGCTAAAGATAATTGTATCTTTAATGATAATCGTATCTTTCTGATCATGTAATGGCGGAAATCCACTATGTCGACGTTGAACTATCTACTTACGCTACAAAAGCGAGCAACGCCCCCGCCATTTCTTAGTCTGATGGTTCCTCTACATGATGACCCAGCGCTGGACCAGCGAGATGGCCATGCGATGGTGATAACTCCTATGCACGATGGCCCAGCGCTGGACCAGCGAGATGGCCATGCGATGGTTGAAACGCAACTGCACGGTATAGTTTTGGAATGGGACACATGTAGATGTAGACCTTTGATGTGCGGACGAATAACTGACACCGTGGCCATCCCATCGCCATCCCGCCGCGCCCTAAGCCACTCACCATCACTGCGCTCTCCGCGCGCTGGCCCATCTTAGTGGGCCAGCATGATGGGCCATCGCGTAGAGGAGCCATGAAACATATCTACTACTTACATGCAGCGTACGCCCGCTGTGAGAGTGTCAATCTTCATTTTGCCGTACGACGCCGTGACGTGCATTGCAGTGGCCTCCAGTTTAGTCTGTAATGGTACCTTTGACTTCTCTGTATATATTTATCTTCGTTTTTCTATTTCTATAAAGGATCAACACGAATATTTTGACTCGCAGTGAGTATAACAGGAACGGGAACAAGAGACGGGTTCTTTGAAGCACTAAATACCATTGTCATTTGTCTTTGAACAGCTTTGATTGTTCTAAAAACAATTTTGAACTTGCAGAGTTGGCCATCACATTGAAATGTTTACATACGGAATGAAATTGATGTTTACTAAGTGCCAACATCCGTTAGAGAAGCTGCTAGTTGAATTCTCAAAATTACTAGCATATTACCATCGAATGCCTTATCAATAAAATAAGCCTCTGTTATGTTAGGATTAAGTAAATTAAGCAAGGATTAAAGTAAGTTATTAAAATGAGTCTGAGATAATCGAAAACCCTAGTTAGTTGTATTAGTACATATTTTTAATAAGGAAGTAATAGGTACGAAATATGACATAATTCGCGTTTGGAACCAATAACACTACCTAATCTGAAGGATTATACTATACTACTTAGGTATTTTTTTATATTTTTAAAATCGAACTCTAAGGTAATATTTAGAAAAAACCTGTAAATCTAAATTTTTAGACTCAAGTCAAGACCAAAGTCAACAACTCATCGGCGTTGAAAATAATGTCTGTTATCGTCAAATAATCTTTGCCTCTCTGCGTGAGACGTGTACGTGTGTTCGTGGACGTACCGTACTTGTACGGTACGGACTGTAATTAGACGTAAATAAATAAATATTTGGGGACAATCTTACACAGATCGACCTAGCCCCAAACTAAGCAAAGCTTGTACTATGGGTACTAGCCGACGATATACATACGTATATATAGATACATACATACTTATATATATAGTAAACACGCATGACTCAGGAACAAATATCTGTATTCATCAGTTCATCACACAAATAAATACTCTTACCGGGATTCGAACCCGGGACCAACGGCTACATAGGCAGGATCAACCCACTAGGCCAGACCGGTCGTCAATAATATCCATAACTTAGGAACAATTGGAACAAATATACTGATCTGTGATGACCACACAAATAAATGCCCTTACCAGGGTTGCAGGGAAGCAGGTTCAGCTTTCGTAAGCAGGATGACAACCAACTCGGCTAAGAGGCTGTTGACATTGCATACGATTCGTTCAATGTTCGATGTTATGTCACTACAGGCGATTAAGGATTTAAATAACATCTATTTATTTACATCAGGAAAATAAACACACACAAGAAAACTTACTACCTAAGTAGGTACGTAAACTAATCGCTTGGCGTTGATGTGATTATCTATGATAACTTTATTATTTCATTGACGTGGCAGCGAAAATGTTAAAAGCTAAACCGTTGAACCTACACAGTAGGCTTTGAAACATTTGTCACTTAAGAGGTCCACTGACTTAAGCAAGCCACCACCAGCGGTAGCAGCATGGTTCCATATTTATTACCTCTCACTACTGTCACTTTCGCACTTACATACTTGTTAGAACGTGACAGGCATGGTGACAAATGATAAAGAGCCGACCATCTTAGGCCTATTCTATGACCGTCATATGATAAGATTCATATAGTAGCCGTGTCTTATCCAACCTCAACATTGGCAGAATCATCAACACCTTGATGGAGCCATAACATGAAAAATTGATTGATCTTAGGCCTACAGTTCGCCGGACGATATCGACCTGTCATTCATTCGCGATTGTCAGTTTTTGCGAATAACTGACAGGCCGATATCGTCCGGTGAACTGATAATCAGTGGGCCCCTTTAGGACAACAAGTAAGTTTAATTACTGGACAGATGCGTTTACAAACGAAGACAACGTTAACACGGGTTAACACTGTTTAGTAAAAGAAAATATGTACCTAACTACCTGTCTTACCTCTTTCTCGGGATTATAAAAAGGCCTTACGAAGGTCACTTTTTAGGGTTCCGTAGTCAACTAGGAACCCTTATAGTTTCGCCATGTCCATCTGTCTGTCTGTCTGTCTGTCCGAGGCTTTGCTCCGTGGTCGTTAGTGCTAGAAAGCTGAAATTTGGCATGGATATATAAATCAATAAAGCCGACAAAGCCGTACAATAAAATCTAAAAATATTTTTTTTTGGTTTGGTTTGATTTTTTGAAGTGGGGGTGAACATTTTTTTTTGCTTCAACCCTACACAAAGGAAAGGTCTTTTAAAACTAATAGGGGTCTTCAAGAAACATTTCTTGATAAAGTGAATATATTCGGAGATAATTGCTCCGAAAGAAAAAAAATGTCCCCCCCCCCTCTAACTTTTGAACCATAGGTCCAAAAAATATGAAAAAAATCTTGAAAGTAGAGCTTAAGAAAGACATTAAATGAAAACTATAGCGGATATGATCAGTTTAGCTGTTTTTGAGTTATAGCAAAAAGTTTCCCCTTCATAGTAAAAAGACGTACACCCACAGTTCATCCCTTGGTTAATAATCTACCATACTTTAAGCTCCAGTTTAGCTTATTGTGACGGAAGAGTAACTAAGGAACCCTACTTTGAGCATGGCCCGACATGCTCTTGGTCGGTTTTTATTTTTAAATTGTAGAATAGGGAATATTACGTGAAACTCTGCATAGGGGGCGCCACTACCACAATTTCGTTTTTCGTTATGCAACATCTCTATTACTCTTGCATATTCAAGCGATGAATAGGCAGATAACTAAATTTCGATTTTCACGTTTCCCGATAGGCCCTTTGTAAACAAACCGCCTTGATGCATCAATGTCATATTTTATTATCTGTGAAAACTTGTCACGTTATAAGTTACTTTATGGTTAATGAAAGTTGCGAGTGCTGCACTCTGGCGGCAGAACATAGCAGTAATACTCTGTATTTTTTTTTGTTTTGGTGCATGCTTTTATCGCTGATTGAACTTTTATTTCCAGCGGCGACTAATACTCACCGAGACAATTTTAAAAACCCCAGACATTAGGTTGCGTTGTTTTATCACAGAGTTCCTATAGCCACCTCTTGTCTCCATCATCTGATCAGCACCATGACATCATAATATTGCATTGTCATCCGATTTACCTATGAATGCGAAATTACAGCTTAATTGGAAGTCGGTAAGTGGGTCTTTAGCTTCCAAGATTTGAGCCACACTAACAAAATAACTAACAGGGCAAGTTAAATAAAAGATTGTAATAAGAATGGTTTATAAAATAAACAAGTCGTTTTTTTTTCTTAAAGTTTATTTTGCTTATAAGCTTTTATTTCCACGCATGCCTCAAGGCTTGTAGTTTAAGCAGGTGCTTCAATTTCTTCGCCCAGTGCGTGGCAGATCGGATCCGAAGGAGTACCGTTTGTATTTTATGATGTCTTAGATTTTTGACACATTAGTCATTTGACAATTGACGGAAGTCAAATAGACAGTTTCTTTGTACTTTGTGTCTAAACCAAAGAGCATATAATCACTACGTTCTAGTCTAAACTTTGCAGCATGATAGCAGAGAAAATTCTGGCAGGGTCGCTATGTATTAAAATCAATTTGGTTTGGAGTTTTTATTGGGAGATTAGAGGTTGAAATAACCTCGTCGTTTTTTGTTTTTGTTGAACGTTGCTAGTAGCGAACATGAAGATTATTTCCCAGGATGTCTCATGGCTTGCAGCTTGAGCAGATGTTTAATCTTCTTCGCCCAGTGGTCAGGAGGAAGAGGAAGCGCCGCTACCTTACTTGTGCCCTGCAGTGATTCAGTCCATGGGCGGAAGTAGAATGTCCGGTGTTTTAAGTAATCCTGCAATTGCGATATAAATTATACTGTTAGTACCTACCATGAAGAGAAGCTTGGCAGAAATAAGGAAACAGGACAGGATGAGAAGTAGTCATCCATGTGACAGAAATGAAGATCATAAGGTGGATGTCAGGCGTCTCCGGGATTGAGAACGAACAGATCCGTGGTAGCCCCGGTGTGAGAGACGTCGCCGATAAGCTCCAAGAAAGTCGACTGTGGTGGTTTGAGCATGTCAAACGAAGGCCACCTAAATACGTATGCAACAGAACCCTCAGCTTAGCCTTGCCAGGCCCAAACAGGAGGGGCAAACCAAGGCACCGCCAGAGATTTAAACGCCTGTGGTTTAGCGGAAAACGAAGTCCAGGATAGAGCAAAGTGGAAGGATAAAAGTAGGAAAGCGGACCTCGTCACGGTACGGGACAAACGCTAGGGGGATTTTGATAATGATGACAGAGTGAGAATTAGCACAATCAGGTATCCAAAGTTATTGACATAATAACCTGGATTGACTAACGAAAGTGGTTATGAACAGGTCACAATGTTATGCGGTCCACAAGAGAAATGGTGCAAAACTATTACGCATTGGTACCCCAGAGATGGAAAGAGAATTAGAGGACACCAACAAAGAAGATGAGAGATCACTGGAGGAGGGTAGCGCGTTACAGGTTCTAATGGAAAATGTTGGAGGAAGCCTATATCAAGAGGCAAGCTGAGCTTCGGGACATATTATAACAAACAATAACACGTCGTTAACTCTCACACGCTCCTCCTTGCTTCGCTCGTTGTCGAACCTATGTTGGCTCTATTAAATGACTACGAGTAGATGTAATCGTAAATAAATATTCAGCCATGATTGATTACGAAACGACGAAAACGATGATTTTGATATTTATTCGTAGATCATAAGGAGGCAAGTTTCGTGAAAAGGACGACAAAAGAAACCGTTATCAACACTTACTACTTACTGTGACATTAGTATCAACTTTATTATTCCGACGCCCGTGGTTATTTCTTGCAAATCCGACGGTAATAGCGGATATTGCTATTACCAGAACTACCACGTCGATCCAAGATAATACTAAAAAAAATACATGATTAATCTTAAGATGATACACCGCTGCCGCGCAAAATCGCCTTTTCATACAAACGTAGTTTTCATTTTTATTTAACATTATTACAGATATTTATTGACATGACATTTCTTTATTTATTAATTTTAAATTTTTATATTTTTTGTTTCAATGTTAAGTTGACGATCTTTTAGTTAAAGCCTTTGTTTTATCCTTTTGTGTAAAATACTGTGTTTTTTTCTTTAATAAATAAATAAATCTAATCTACGAGTATTTTGACGCAGTTTGTTGTATATCAACCATAGTAGGCCCCTATGTTTGATTTATTTCGAATCTTTAATTATTGAATTAGGAGCATTTAAAAATTTGTGTGAAATCTATTTTTTGCTTCTAATTTTTACACAAATAAAAAAATCGAAAAAAGGTAAACATAGGGTTAATGTACATCAAAATATGTTAAAACATTTTCCATAATGCCAATATTCAGAGAGGAAAATGGGGACTACGTTTGTATGGAAAAGCGGCCAATGTGTATCTTTATGTCAAATCTTAAAGTTATTTCAGCGAGTCATTTTAAAACTTTAATTGTATGGCGGCAGTTAGGTTCATGTGCTTCTTAATATTAAAAAAATTAAAAAAGAAAACGTCCAGCAAAAAGGATAAAATAAAATATTATTATATTTAAGTAAGTATATGCGTTACCAACTGGAATGTTCAGAATCCGGGAGTTCCTTTATCCTTTAAATATGTTCAAATATGTTCGGGCAAAACGATGTCAAAAGGTAGACCAACTAATATAATTTGTAATTTGAGATAGACCAACATAGACGGTACGACTTAACCGACTTCCTTTCCAAATAGCAAGAGGTTCTTATTCTGTGGCGGCAATTCTTTTTTGTTTATGGGTCGGGGACTGAGGGGACAGGTTAGGAGTTGAGGGGTTGGGTGTTGGGAGTTGAGGAGTCGAGGGTTAGGAGTTAAGGGGTCGAGGATTGTCAGTTGACGGATTGGGGGTTTAGGGTCGAAGGGTTCAGTGATCATGTTGTGAAGTTGAGGGATCGGAGGGTTTGAGGGATTGGGTCAGCAGTAGGCGGAGACTGGATATAGTTAAAGCCTGGCCAGTAATATATGATCATTGTCAAGAGGGCGCTGTTATTCTCATGTACAGGGTGACAGTTCAGTATAGTATAAAAAAATTAGTTTCAGTGAAATTCCGCAACATGGCAGCGGCGCGTGATCATTACTGGTTAGGCTTTCCAGGAATGGTTATCCAGGTGGACTCGAGGAAAATCCTGAATATTAAGGAAAGTTTACGAAATTAAATTACGGTTAAACATAGTTATGTATTCTTATTCATACATTACGCGTCATAAGACCTAGCGGTAAGAACGTGCGACTTGCAATCCGGAGGTCGCGGGTCCAAATCCCGGCCCGTACCAATGAGTTTTTCGGAACTTATGTACGAAATATCATTTGATATTTACCAGTCGCTTTTCGGTGAAGGAAAACATCGTGAGGAAACCGGATTAATCCCAACAAGGCCTAGTTTACCCTCTGAGTTGGAAGGTCAGATGGTACTCGCTTTCGTAAAAACTAGTGCATATGCCAAATCTTGGGATTAGTTGTCAAGCGGACCTAAGGCTCCCATGAGCCGTGACAAAATGCCAGGACAACGCGAGGAAGAAGAAGATTACGCGTCATAAGCTCATATTCTGATAACAATACCTTAAAATTAAAAACGGAAATTTGAACCGATTTTGGTATAATTTGGCTTGCAGGTAAAAAAGCTGTAAAACTGGATATTTAATTCATTTATATGAAATCAAGTCCCCTGGATGAGGGAGGAAAAATAACTAGGTCCTAATCCCGCGCCTGCGTGCTATGAACATACTTTCAGTAAGTAGGTACCTAATAACACACGGTCGAACCGAACCCACATCTTGGCGCAATCCGTAATCCGTACATATGACCGTTGGCGCTTAGCTTGGTACCGACTTCAAACATGTCAGTAGGACAATATTAAGTTTTATTCTTTTTGAAGTCAGTATTCTTTTTTTGCGAAAGTTTTTATTTTTTACTTGCCATTTTTGACTCGAGACATGTCAACCACCGCGTGACACACTGCTAAAGAAGTCCAGATGTGCCATAAAAATTGATTGGTCATATTAATTATTTCTTATCGTTTAATTATTTTTTAACGGCTTTCTAGCCGAGTCGCTAGTGACACCAGTGGGGAGACACTAGAGCGTTCGGGCATTCTCGGCTCCGGTCGGCTCAGCATTTCTGCAAGCAATTATTAAACTAATTACTACACTTATTCTTTGAATTAGTAGCCTAGCAGACCCCAGACCCTCACGAGGAGTGATAAAAGTTCTATTTGTATCTACAGACGTTTGTAAACGCGGCCTTACCTCTTGCACAGTCACGACTTCTATACTTACATTTTAAATTCTGCTATCCATTTCCTAAAAACACTGATTTATACCAAAATTCTCTTTGTTTATACTCAAACACACACAACTTGTCAGTAGAAAAAGGCGCGAAAGTCAAATATTCTACGGGAGATTAACCCTTTGCGCCTACATTTATAAAATTTGTCGCCTTTTCCTACTGCTGATGTGCCAGAGTAAACATATAGGTAAATATTGCATAAATATGTAACATGTTATCCAATCTCCACAATCCCCAGTCAAAAATTCCACCATTAATGTCTACAAAAGATTTTCAGATTCTACCTGAATTCATGTACTTATTCATAAAACAAAATTCACCATCGTCATTTTTCTCCCACCGCCACACAGACCCTTCGATTAATTAAAACTAAGCGTATTCAAAGGTCAGGGTTAAAGCGATAATTTTTTAATTCAAGACTGTGACGAGGCTGTAATGTTTTGAGAATTGCTCTGCAAAATGTCCATGTAAAGTTGCCAGTGCAAAGAATCAATTACCCCGCTGTCTCCTCTCCTTATAAATCGCACGTCCCTGGCAATAAATCTAGGAAGCCATTATTATTCTTCGCATGCCAACCTTTATAATATAACTTTTTACTTTAAGTGCAGACTATGCAAAATAGGTTATTTTACGGATGAGTACGTAGTGAAAAATCTAGAGTAAAATATATAGCCAGCTAAGCGGCCAGGGCTCTATCCAAATATACCTATTAAGAAAGAAACAGTTTAACTTGTTATTAATTATGATAAGATGCCACATATGGAGGGTAGAGGAAAGGAGAACAATCTCTTATGGGAGAACTGGGCGGCTACCGGGAAAATCGAAATTCGTCAATTGCGGGCATTTTTCTCTGTCACTCTGATTACGTCTTACTAAGAGTAAAAGAGAAAGATTCCCGCAATTTGCGAATTTCGGTTTTCGCGGTAGGCCCCCTGATGCTAAAGTGTCCAGCTGACAACGTAAATACTAGTTCGAAATCTTTCCGGTGGCGCTAGGGTAACACAAGCTAGGGTGACATGAACTTAGACGTTATTGACGGAGTGAAGTGCGTTGTTAGTGATTTGAAATATTTTATCAAAGTCAAAAAATTGTTCGTGATGTATTGTGGTGCCACCTATTCAAAGTTTTTTGGTAGTCACTTTTCAAAATTCACATAAATTGTTCCTTATCTTTACCCTCCATAATGCTACATTTGAAACTTGCATCAAAGGGTACTTGTTATGTCTGTTTCAACCAAACTTCCGGCACATGCATGAACGAAGTGGACTGCGACAAATTGGAATTTTTATTGTAAATTTGGCGTTTATGGTCGCGCTGCCACACTTTGTGGCTACTCATTGAGTGCAGACTTAACATTTGAATCCGCTTGAGTATCAAGTAGCCCAACATAGCTTTAATATGAGCTAAAGCACTAACGGACAGGCGTACCAGACCGAGACGCAGGTTCGGTCCTAAGCCTGTTCGATTGAGTAGAAGATAGTTCGCCGTGCGTTCGTAGCCATGTGTGAAAGCGAGAAAGAGATAAGCTGACTGGACAAAGGTAGCGGTACGGACGGTACGGTACCCGTACGCCCGTCTGCAAGCACTTAGATACTGGGTACTTAGATAACGATATATATATATATATATATATATATATATATATATATATATATATATATATATATATATATATATATATATATATATATATATATACACCTAATATAAAAATATTTATAAATACATAGAAAACACCCACGACTCAGGAACAAATATTCATGCTCAATGCTCATCACACAAATAAATGCCCGTACCAGGATTTGAACCTGGGACCATCGGCTTCATAGGCAGGGTCACTGCCAACTAGGCCAGGTCGGTTCTCATGATTAACAGACATATAAATACATAAAAAGTTAGAGCATTGATAAAGGGTTGTTGGTAACTGGATGCCAAAACACATGATTTATAGATGCATATTAGCGCTAAATAATCAGTTGATGATCTCATTAGTCAGCAAACAATTGGAATGTAAACTGTAGATAAAGTCATGTTTATCCAAGGCTGTATGTTTTCAGATGCAGGCAGTGGCTCAAATTTGTCGGGAACGAAGACCTGATACATCTTCTCATGTTACATTTATTGAAACATGTATGTACAGATCATTTTGAAAATAAAGCTTTATTAATAAAAAAAAACCTCGACTTAAAAAGTGTATAAAATAATTCGGGTCCACATTAAGCCCGACCACGTATTAGTCCACTCATCCACTATATAACATACAACTTAAATGTGGACTCGATACTAACCTGATTTCGAGTACAACATTTGTAGACAGGAGTCTATGTTTCAACCCTCCCCATTTTATCGATATTGATAAGAAACGCAAACGCAGCGTACTACACTATTTAAATCGCTTGTTGGTACTATGGTTCTTTGACAGTTCTTTGTCGTACATTTTGGTAATGATTTGCGAAACAAACTGATTCCACTCGTTAGTATGGGAGTCCCGTCTTTTAAAACGTAGTGATTATATGCTCTTTGGTCAGTACAGCAGTCCAAGTCCATAACAATTTCATGGCAATTTCTAAACGGAAGCGCTTGCTCTGTCAGTAACCTGTCAAGTGAAATTGACATTTGCAGTTTGAAAAAGTAATAAAGTGACCGGCCGTTTCACGTTACAATTATAAACAGTGATAAAATCGAAAATGTCGGCTTTTCATGGATTTCCCGAATTGCCGGGACCTGATGAAACAGCCTTTTGCAAACTTAATGAAGTATATTGCTGCGGGAACAGCAGATACGGAAATATTTCGACATTTACTAACACGGTAAATTTAACCTCATTTTGTTGGCAAGAATATG
The DNA here is from genome assembly GCF_033807575.1 of Cydia pomonella. Lineage (NCBI taxonomy): Eukaryota > Metazoa > Arthropoda > Insecta > Lepidoptera > Tortricidae > Cydia > Cydia pomonella. The sequence continues at coordinate 16,771,529 of NC_084718.1, read as the reverse complement.
AACTTAAAAATGTATTTAGTCATTTATTATAATTTTTTATTTCAGACTAAGAAACATCCAGTGATAAACGTAACAAGAGAGATACATCACCATCGTGCCACGGACGAAAATGTATCCATGTACGTCGACGTTGACGACAATTTATTGAAGAAAATAACCAGTGTGTGGTACAAACAAGGATTTCTTGAAGCTTTAAGTGTAGCCGCAGACCCTGGCGTAAATCGAGAAAGCCCAGTACTCGCTCTGACGGCGTCATACCTTTTAAAAGTCGCTAATGTTTTTACAGCCTTTCATTATTTCATGCAGCCACATTTAAAGGATATTGGGCCTAAAATCGTGGCAAATTACTCTAAGACCAGGAACTGGGGGAGTGGTCCTATAAAATGCTTGGCCTGGCACCCTCATACAACTAAAATAGCGGTAGCAACCACTGATGATAATATAAGAGTGTATTGTGCGGAGGCTTCATTTGTGCCGATGTTGAAATGCAAAGCACAAGGACATGTGTCTTCGCTTAGCTGGAGACCTTATTCAGCTTCGGAGATAGCTGTAGGGTGTGAACAGGGAGTAATTGTGTGGACAGTTGACCCAAATTCTACTTTTACAAAGCCATCTTCGAGTAATGCAGTTGTCTTGAAACAGTAAGTAAAATGTCATCATAGTTGAATTACTATTAATAATTTTTAACAGTAGTGCAAGTCTGACTGACTGATGAAACCTTAGTTGGGTAAAGAAAGCCAAATTTTTCTTGTAACTATGTACATCATTATAATATTATATACAAAAATATATTTTAATAAATTAACTAGTCTAATACCAGTATCGGTTTATTTTAACCTAGTTATAATGTTTACAATTATGACACTTGGTATAGAAAAATACATACAATATAGATAAATAAATAAATAAATATTATAGGAAATTGACTAAGTCCCACAGTAAGCTCAATAAGGCTTGTGTTGAGGGTACTTAGACAACTATATATATAATTTATAAATACTTAAATACATAGAAAACACCCATGACTCAGGAACAAATATCCATGCTCACGAATAAATGCCCTTACCAGGATTTGAACCCAGGACCATCAGCTTCGTAGGCAGGGTTACTACACACTAGGCCAAACCGGTCGTCAAAGAATATAATTTGTGTCATCTTAAATAACATGACAATATGAGTAATAGGAACGAGAAACAAAGAACAGAAAAGATGTTATTACACATGCTACCAATTTCTATCAAGATCTATATAAGAAACCAGATAAAGAACCTGACAATACAACCTTCCTAGAATCAAAGCAAAACAATCAGGACATAGTAGAACCAATATCCGAACTAGAAATATCAAAACATATTTCTCATTTAAAACCTGAAAAGAGCCCTGGACCTGACAATATCAGTAACGAAGCACTAAAAATTGGAGCCCCACTGCTAGTACCTTACCTTGCTCAATTATATAACATGGTCTTAGAACAAGAAACTGTCCCTAAACAGTGGTGCAGCTCTGATATCATCCTACTGTACAAAAAGGGCAATCCACTAGATGTTAGCAACTATCGCCCAATCAGTTTGCTGTCAAGTGTCTATAAACTCTTCACATCCATACTACAGACTCGACTAACGCCAAGTATAGATGCACACCAACCAATTGAACAAGCTGGATTTAGATCGGGATATTCAACTATAGACCATATTCATACCTTAGATCAAGTAATGGGAAAATACATAGAATATAATTACCCTCTTTATATAGCGTTTATAGACTATTCGAAAGCCTTCGATAGCATTACACATAGCTCTATCTGGCGAGCTCTGAAAACATGTGAAATCAATAAAACGTACATAAACATCCTAATAAACATCTATAGCCAAAGTGTAAGCAGAGTGAAAATGGAAAGGAAAGGAGAGGAGATAGCTATAGGCAAAGGTGTCCGACAAGGAGATCCAATCTCACCGAAACTGTTTATAGCAGTACTAGAACAAGTTTTTAAGAACATACAGTGGAAGAATAAAGGAATCAGTATACTTAATAAACGTCTAACCCATCTACGCTTTGCAGATTGCAGATGATATTATAATCTTTGCAGAATCTGCGACCCAACTAGAAGACATGATGAATACCCTTGACAAGGAGAGCAAGAAAGTAGGACTGCACATGAACACATCTAAAACAAAAGCTATGACCAACAGTCGAAGAAGACTAATTAATGTGGCAGGGACTGAAATTGATTATGTTAATGAATACATATACTTGGGAAAACACATATCTTTTAGCCCATCTAACAACGAGGAAGAAGTGGACAGACGCATAAACACAGCCTGGAAAAAGTTTTGGTCCCAGAAGGAAATCTTGAAAGGTGAATACAGCATAGCCCATAAGAAAATCGTAATGGACACCTGTATCCTGCCTAGTCTAACTTACGGAAGCCAAACTTGGACATACACAAAGAAAGTACGTAAAGCTATAACGACCTGTCAACGATCTATGGAGAGAAGTATATTGAATATAAGGAAAATACAGAAAATTAGAAGCGAAATAATACGTCAAAAGACCAAACTTACAGACGCTCTTCAACAAGCTCTTCATCTAAAATGGCAATGGGCAGGTCATGTAGCCAGATATAAGGACAAAAGATGGACATTAGTAACAACAAAATGGACCGGACCGGCAGGACGGAGGCTCCGAAGAAGGCCCAAAAAGAAGTGGATAGACGACATCTACTCCGTCGCAGGAAAAGACTGGCTCCAAAAAGCCAAAGACAGGGATGAGTGGAGAAAAAGTGAGGAGGCTTTCACCCAGCAGATGGGATCTGCAGTCAGCCCCAAAACAAAGATAAAGAATTAAAAAAATAAAAATAACTGACTGTAGAACAAATAAAGCTTTAATAATAATAATAATAATGAGTCAAGGCACACATCTTCATGAATAGCCGGGTCCACACAGAGCGAGCATACGCGCGAGGCATTTTCCTCACGCTCAACTGGCAACACTGGCATGTGCCAGGACGTGTAGGCGGCGCATGCGTATTCCACGCCCGAGCGCACCGCCTCGGCCGAGGCACGTCTACACTGGCCGGTTTGTGCGTGAGGAAATTGCCTCGCGCGTATGCTCACTCTGTGTGGACCTGGCTAATAACTCAATCTATACCATCATACAAACATAACTCTTCAGATAACATGTAATTTTAAAAAACTTGTAAACTTAAATTCAAGTTTTATTGATTTTATTCAACCATCCTGCCAATTCTTTGCAATTTTTTGTCAATTTTTGGGCAATTCTGCTTGTCAGGGATAAGAAAATCTTGACAAACTATCTAAATAGTGAAATCGTGCTAAGTGAACTCTGATTTAGACATGTAATTACGTACGTACCAGCATTAGCTGCCTGTCTAAAACTAAATAATAATAATAAAATATACTGAATAATAATCATAATTTCCAGACACAATCACAGCCCAGTAACAGACGTCAGCTGGTCACCCAATGGTGACCTCCTCATCAGCTGCAGTGGAGCCGACACCTCCATGCTCATATGGGACGTCAGCATGGAAACAGCAGTGCCATTGAGACGTGTGGCGGGTGGCGGTATAGTGTTCTCACGGTGGTCGTATGGCGCGAGCAAAGTGTTTGCTGCCACATCATCAATAATATTTAGGTGGGTTCAAGTTTCGTAAAAAATATTACTACATCTTTATTGCACACCTTCGTAAAAAAAATCAGTATTGAAAAGTACAGTATATCGTTCGAAACTGCACGCCAAATTGAATGCCACGCCTATCACGGGCGGTGGGTCATAATGAACCTTGTCGAAATATACAAAGGTTGATATTGCGCGCCTCAGTTGACGACTTTGGCCATCAAAAAAGCCCAGGTACTAAAACGAGAGTTTATTGCCCCAGTCTGTCGCATGATCTTAAAAAATATAATACACAAACAGAGAATTCTCTTGTCTTTCTCAGAGTGTGGGACAGCAAAAAGTGGACGCCTGAGCGTTGGTGCGCGCGCGGCGGTCGTGTGGTGGCGGCTTGTTGGGGGCCCGGTGACCTTCTGCTGTTTGCTGCTAAGGGAGAACCTATGGTGTATGCACTTAGTAGCACTGGACTCATGAATGGTAAGTTACCCAGTGGCGCTGTGAGCTAAACAAAAACCACAATAAATCCATATATTTATCAGACCTGATTACAAAATTTCACGAGGTTGAGAAATGCGATGCTTGTAGCACTATCTGGCATGATAACACCCTGGCCTCAAAGATACCTTAGAGATACATATCGCCAACGCCGCTGCTAATTTCGGACGGCTCACAGATCGCATCTGGAGGTCCCATGATCTCAAGCTCGAGACAAAAATTAGCGTCTACAGGGCGCTAATCATTCCTGTCCTTTTATATGCAGCAGAGACATGGTGCCTCTACAAAACAGACAAAGAAACTGGACACTTACCACCTGAGGTGTCTGCGGTCTATACTCAGGATCAAGGCAGGACCATGTTCCCAACTCTGAGATCCTACATTGTTCCGGAATGTATGGCATGGAGGTCTTACTAATGCAGCGGCAGCTCAAGTGGTGGGGGCACGTCCTTCGAATGAATGACCACCACTAGCCTAAAGAGTTGGCGGTGGGTAAGCGGAAGCACGGTCGTCAGCACCTGCGCTACAAGGACGTACTCAAACGGCATCTGAGCGCTTGCGCCATCGACCCTGAGCGTTGGAAGGAGTTTGCTGGAAGGAGGTCTTCTTGGCGTTCGGCCTTCCATAATGGTGTCAAAACATTTGAAGATAACCACCACACTAGCCTAGACATAAAACGCCGGTTACGGAAAGAGAGACTTAAGCCCTCCTACGTGTACAGTCAGCGTCAAATACTTTGTAGCAGTCAAAGTGGCCAAATAGTTCGGTACACCATACTAAATATATGGTGTACCGAACTATTTGGCTACTTTGGTTGCTACAAAGTATTTGACGCTGACTGTACACGTTCAACGCAGCTGGCCAACTTTATTGTCATGCGTGCAATAGAGTATTTAAGAGCGAGTTCGGCCTGGCCAGCCACATTAGGGCTCATGCTAGACAACGTCCATAATGTTTATTTAGGGTCACCGTCATCGAAAACGAACGTTCGTCGGTAGAGAACGTGGCGTGGCGTGGCGCAAGAAATAACGAACATTTTTACGCTGTGTCCGAGTTTAGTTATTTGAGGCGCGAGGCCCCTCGGACCGCTAGGCCGTAGGCGGTGGCCCACGTCGCCCACGCCTAACGCCGCCTCTGCGTTTCGCTTTCGCTTTGTACTCTTTTGGTCAATTACAATATAAAATATATAAATCCACCACTTACTGTTGTGGTATACTATCATTTTTTGTTTCTCAGGTGCCCAGAACATGAAAGCATTACCAGTTCTGGATGTGACAAAAACTGAGCTGCCATCAGGCGACCCGGTAGGGGGTCCTATTTTAGACATGTGCTGGGACCAGTCGGGGCGATACCTGGCCCTCATGTTCGAGGAGTCAGCTCTCGTGGCCATCTTCTGCACTACTAATATTATGATGCAGCTTAAAATAACACCCTGGTAAGTGGACTTTACAGCTTGTTTATTCATTATTTTTTAATTTACTGAAAATAAATGCGTTTATTACAAGTTAAAGGGTAAAGCAAGCAACCTTCTGTTAGCGCCACTTACACCATCCCAGTAACCCGTAAGTTTTAAGCGGTTAAACCGTTAACCTTGTGCCAAATTGTACTGGTAACTAGGTTTAACTGGTTAACCCCGGGTTAGTAGGATGGTGCTTTGGACCAGGTGTACAAACAAGAGATAGAAGCGACGAGAAAACGTAAACGGTCTTACCAGATTCACCGTCTTACCCACATTGACCTTATTTTATTATGATTGTTTAAAGTAACTTTGATGTAATTTTATAGCCTATCCGTTACTAAGGACTCTGCTACTTTTATAATTACCAAATTTTATTTATTTTTACCAAAGGGTTAAAAATAACGCTATTTAAAGAGTTTTGCTAGACCTTTTACACGTGCAGCCTGTGGCCAAATTATACTAAAAAGGCCCTCAATGCTCTGGCGACCAGTCAATGGGTTCAGGATGCTGCCTCGTTTTTGCAGCGCGTCAGGTATGTTCGCGGCACGCACTGACTGCTTGGTGCAATAATACGCAAAAGAACTGCCTCCCAGATGCGTCGCGCGTACGTGACAGTTCCAACAGCCTCTGGCGCCTAGTGGTAGAGTCAACTGCTTGCGAGGCCCAGAAATCCAGAGGCTTAGTTTATAATTTATTGTAATTCAGTATAGGTTTAACTAACATAGGATTAAGGGAATGGACATGGTCCGAAATAAATAAATTGAAATTGAAAATAGAATCTGTTAGATACACAATTATTTTCTTTAATTACAGCTGTTTCGTATGCGGCATTGAGAACGAAGTGCCGCTTACTATGGCGTTCCAACAGAACTTCACTGACGGAGCCTGTCTGACAGTGGCCTGGTCTAGTGGTAGAGTTCAACACTTCCCTATTGTCTATACTGATGGTTACTAGAGTGACCATTCATACCATAAGTGACAATGGACTTTTGCTGAACTTCGGGCGTGTCTCAATATGGACTAGTGGTCCATATTATTAACATGCTCATAATATATCTACAGCTGGAGCTCAGTTGATCCTAGAGTGACCTAGTGAGTGGAGTGGAAGAATACAGCAGTCTTACATATAATTGGCCTTTTAGAAGAATTTCACCAACGGAGCTTGTCTGATAGTGGTCTGGTCTAGTGGCAGAGTTCAACACTTCCCTATTGTCTTCACTGATGCTTACTAAAGTGACCATTCTTACCATGGACTTTTAGCATAACTCGAGCTAGTCTCAATATGGATTAGTGGTCCATATTAATAACATGCGCAAGGCTCATAATATATCTATAGCTGGAGCTCAGTGGATCATAGAGTGACCTAGTGTGTGAAGTGGAAGAGTACAGCAGTCTTACATATAATTGGCCTTTTAGAAGAACTTCACCAACATTGCTTGTCTGACAGTGGGCTTGTTTAGTGGCAGAGTTGAACACTTCTCTGTTGATACTGATGATTACTAGTTTCAACTGTACTATACCAAAGTGATCTCGATTTCTAAAATAAGTATTTTATATGGCCACTTTGTGAATCCAATCTAACCTGTATGTGTATTCAAGTACCGTAAAACGAACCAACTGTCCAATACTGCAACAATTGTCCACGAGTTCAAAAGGCAATGTTCCATGAGTTCCCTTTAATTTTGTCTCAATTTTTTCTTTCATATATAGATGTCGGCGGCCGATCATAAGATCAGACAAATCGTGAAACGTGAAAAATCTTCGTCTCGTTCCCTGAGTCGTATTTCTGGACAGTGTACCTTTCGGGCATCTGAAGCAACCTAACGAACCTATCCTACCTATGTATTGGTTTTATGTGACTACCGTCAAAACCTTACATAGGAACATTATGATCTGCCTAATTATACGAACGGCCGCCGACATATATATAGAGTTAGAATTAGAAGTTCAAAATTCAAATAAAAGATACCTCTCAAGAGTTAATTTTGGACAATAGTTTCGGAGTTTCACGGTACAAACAGCAACACTTCTAACTGTCCATCGGTGGACCTTATGCCTTCTGTAGTAAGGTTCACCAATGGACCGTTATCAGTGTGGGCGATGGTACTTGTATGTCTTTTTTAAACTTACCTATTGTCTAAGTCAAAATATATTTTTTAAATATAATTGTGGTTTTATTTTCTTAATGACCACCAAGTACTTGTCAGGTTTTAATTTTGGACTCAATCGTTGCCTTATTATGCGCCTAGCATTATGTTAATGCTGGGTAGATAATAAATAACACATTACAAAATTTTTTTTTATTAATTCACGTTGTTTCAAACTACGAATATGAAGTGCGCTTTGCCCCACCACGCGTCAACAGATCTGGAATTAGTACCAATCAGTATTACTCAATTATAACAAAAGTCACATAAAGGAACGATGTGTCTAACAAAATTCTTTTCAATTTAAAATTTGTCAAATTTAAGACTTAAAATGAAATGGTAATTTATATGGAACACTAGGTTTTTAATCCAGACTATGAGTACGTAATATGGACCACATTAATTTTCCAATGGCTTTAGCATACCTACTTAAAAAAAAAACCGGCCAAGTGCGAGTTCGTTTTACTCTCGCACCGAAGGTTCCGAACAAACTTTGAATTATCTCGTGTAGCTATAAAGGCGAAAGACTTGATCAGAAGTACCTATGCTAAGTAAATTTGTGTACAGCTATCGGCAAATAGTCTAACTAATTTACGCGATGTAATGCAAGTATGTTGGTTTTTCGAGGATAATTCTCTATCATGTGACCCGATTTCAAAAATTATGCTTTTATTTGAAAAAGGTGTCTTTAACGTAATCTCGTAGAAATTTCCAGAGTAATAAACACACGTAAAGTTGGTTAAATTGCAAACTGAATTAGGAAATATTTTTTGTTAAAGGTTATATTTTCCTGTAAAATTTATAATAATGTTAATATTATGTAAAAATCACAATTTTTCTTCGCTAAACTTCGGAGATAAGGGGGAGGTATGGTATTTTTTTTTTAATTTTTCTTCATAAATCTTTTTTTTCCACTATGAAAAAAATATAAAAAACTGTTTTGGTATAATCAATTTTTCAAATGATACCCCACTTGACCTATAGTCACTACTACACTTTGAAATTTTGCCCTCTCTTCATATTGGGCATTTTCCATAGTTGTTAAAAATACTTTCAATGTGTCTAGGTTAGCGTTGTTCATAATTATTCAAAATTTCAAATCGATAGCTTAAGTGGTTCTCGAGATATTTAACGATGTGACAGACGGACGGACGGACAGAGTCGCACCATAACGGTACCTTTTTAACCTTTTTGGTACGGAACCCTAAAAATAGACACAAGTGTTCCAGTGTGTGTGTGTCAGATACCTACGTGACGCTATTTTTTTAACACTTCTGATGACGTGAAGAAACCGTTATTTGTCATTACTCATTATAATATTAGAAAACTTAGATTATTAAGGAAGCTATCATACGCGTCACGTCCCCAACCTGAAGGTCTACTGTCTTGTGGAATGCTCCTACGGCTGTTATGCGTGTGGGGTGAGTTGTCATCTTCTTCTTGTTGTTCTTCTTCATTAATATGAGTCCAGCTTTTAATATTATCCGTTCAGGCTAGCTTCCTTCTTCCTCTACTTCTTTTGCCCTCTATTTTGCCTTCAATTAATTTAGAATTTGTTATTTCTTGTCACGGTGTATATATGTCCAAAATATGATTCTTGTCTAATCTAATCTAACGTAAGTGTGATAGGGAGGCAACCCGTCGAACGTGGTTCGCGGTAGGCCCTCTGAACATTCGAAAAACAATGTTTCTGGCAAGATGTTTGCCAACAAAGTTCAAGTGATTATTTGCACAAAGTAACGAAAATAATCTTTATAATCTGTTGTTTCACACCGCATCTGAGCGCAACATGGAACCCGTCCAAGCTAACTTTGCAACGATTTGAACAGAACGAAGTGAGGCCGTGTCAATGTTAATTATGACATTGCCACACTTTGTCATTGTGAATTCCATGCAGAGTCAGCTTGGACTGACGCTACACACTTATAATATAAACAAACAATTAACAATATAATATATCGCTATAGGTTATATAAGTTTATTTATGTTTCACTCTTCCTGGTTTTGCTGTAGCACGTTTGGAATGATTCACACATTTTAGACTTAATTTTTTCTAGAATACTAACCAGTTCTATATCAGTAGTAGTCATAATATCTGTTTTTACCGTGTTTTGCATTTTATTCGGTATTCTGGGTAATTCGTCTGTTAAAGCATCATTAACTAACATTTTAACATGGTTCACACTCGCATCAATAAATTTATGGAGTCTTGCCACTTTTGCATTAATCTCAGGAAAAGCATCCATATTAAGTTTATTAATTTCGTTTATAAACGATTCGTTAAATTTCTTATTTACCAGATTATTTGTATCCATCATAACCTGCAAAAACTGTTTTTCTTCGCCGCTGCTTTCTTTAGATACGTCGAGTAGATACATCTTTCTGTAGTTATTAAAAACTAGATCGATCGTATCTAAAACTTTGGCTGAAAAATCAGCTAAAAACATTTTTAATTCAAAGGGGCAGATTGAATTAATTTGACACGCGGTAGCATGATGTTGGTCGCGAAGTATGGATTTCTGGGTAACGGTAGTAAGCAATCCAGAAAGCTTAGAGCTATTGCTATGCTTTTTAGATTTATTTTTACCAACATCAACAGCATTGCATTGTAGATCGTCTTGCATGGTAAATTTTTTGAAAGAATTGTGCATTTCAAAAAACAATTCCCGTAAATTCGTAAGAAACTTTGAGTTTTCTTTGCTGCTAAAACGATATCTATCAATAAGCTTATTGAACTGGCTTTTGTATATCTTTAACATTGACTTCACGGCTGCCTGTTCAGGTTTGCCTACTCTGAACTTAATTTTTGACGACAGATCTTCAGATGTTCTGAAAATGCACTTGCTATTCATCTGATTTATCACTTTATCGAAAGCATTGCTTATTAAACTTTTCGTTTCATTAGATATTTGTTCTTTATTTAACAAACTTCCTATTTTATGTTGCAATTGCTTATACTTTTCAGAACGGTCAATGGTAATGTTGGTTATTATTGGTTTTGGATCAATATTCCTTCTATTAGGATGAACTTCGGCTGAACTTTGACCTTGTAATATAATGGTTTCTTCACTGTCCTCTGTAAGTGCTTCATCGTCGGTAGTATCGCTATTAAATCTTCTTTGTATTTTGTCTTGTGTTACAACGTTCTTTAATATAGAAGAGTCTTGTAGATTCTTTACAACGTCATCTATAACTTTTTCTTGGCTGTAATCTGTAAGGGATATTTCGTTCTCCGTATCTTTATCTTTATTACCATTTTGTAATGTGTTGTCTTGTTTCTCAATTTTGTTTGGAGTTACAGCTTCCATATCATTGAAATCGTCTTCATAAACTTGTATATTGACGGTCTTCAGAATCGGCCCTACGAGGTTTTCGATGATGGTATATATGTCCTTAAGATGAACTGAGTTTTCGTCTGCATTGGCAGTCTTGAACGCAAAGAGAACCACCAAAGCATGTATCAAACCTAAAAAGTGAAAAAAAAATAATGTTTTCGTGAAAGTTTAATGGAAGCAAAGGGATTCTATGAAAAGTAATTCGGTTAATAGATTGATCATTATTATTCAAACAGAAAAGATCGAACTTCTCTTCTTGGCGACTATGTATATACAAAAGTATCTGCCATTCCCAGATAGCTTATCAAAAAGAGATGTGCCTGTATAATAGATCAATTAAACTTTTGTTGTGTAAGCAATTAATTTGAACGCGAGTTGTCGAGACATAATATCTCTTGGAAAAATAATAGAGGGTGGCGGCTTTTGACGCGTTGTTTCATCAGTTTCTATTGATGCTGACTAAGTACTGATGGTGACTATACAATGGTAATAGGAATTACACCTACATATATACCTATTAGTATTGATTACGTGTTAAACCTTTCATATGATCTCGTACCCTCTCTCAAAAGGGTCTTTAAGAACCAAGTTCTTCCTGGCTAGCCACATTATAATCCATAACAGGCAAAAGCCATATTTTGCTGGGTTCACTGTCATCGAAATCTATGAGTAGGACTATATCTCGTACGCGTCGCTGGGAGTCGGTGGTTGCAGTGTCCTAAAGATCGCTCCCTGTGACGATCCATGGGAGCCCTATGTTCAGCAGTGGACGTCCGTGGCTGATAAGTATATGTGTGAAACAACATTTCTGACCTTTAATTATTAACGAGCACTTTAACATATCGAATCTTTTCTGCACTTCACTATATAATGCTGTTTCCGTCGCAGCCGTTATTTCTGAAAGTGTTTTTACGAGATCTCGTTACTCGAGCTGCACTTGAAGTAATAAATTCGATATTTTACTGCAGCAATGGGAATGTTTAGTTGGCTTTACTTTGCGACAGTTATTGCTTAATGCATTTTACGACTCGATTTATTTTCCGAAAGGCCTTTCGAAACCTGATTTTTAATAGTTGCTATAAAACTTTTACTAATGCGTTGAGAAAGTTTACATGCAAGACTTTGTATGATATAATAATCCTTGATATTGTAACACATTTTACATTTCCGGTAAGTCAAGGCTTGAGAGAGTTACAAATGTAATTTTATTTTTATCGTGCAAACCGGCGGAAGGTTTTTGTATAGATATTGAGGTGTTGTATTATTGGCCGAAATAATAGCGTTGACTTCTTAAACGTCTCTGGCATTTCTGAAGTACGATTCCCACCGAACGGACGGAGTCGGCGCGCATTGCACATTTGTACTGTACGGCCGCAAGCCGGTCGGCTCCTCGCGGACGCGACCGGCTCCGGACGGACTCCATCGCTTCTGCCATACATAATCTATCTTAGTCACATTGAAAATGTGCTCCGACGGCATTTTAAATGCGACCATTCTAATGGGCTAAATTCGCTTAGAATCATCGGTAAAATTCATCTTACAAAGTAATCTATTTCAACCTCTAGCGGCCCGCCATACGAGAAAAGTTGTCAATATCATTGACATCAATAGTGTTACTATTATAAATAAAATAAATAAAAAAGCCATTTATTCCTTAATATCGTTGCAATATACAAATGTGAATGCATGCATTATTTACATTATTAATTTTAATTCATAGATAATTTACTTATATATATTCTAAAATTGTTTACATTATGTCATTAATTTGTTATTTAATTTGATTGAAATATAATTTGAATAACTTAATAAATATTATTTGTCTAATGAATATATAACTTGTGTCTCGGATATTAAGGACCTCTCTCGAGTATAGGCCTTCTCCAACTCCTTCCATTTATCTCTTATTTTGCTTTTTCCATCCATTGTTGTCCTGCTACTTTAATAATTTCATCTGACCGTCTTTCTTCCCTGCCTTCCTTCCTTTTGTCTTGTTTTCCTTGCCTGCGTTTTCCCGCTGGACCCGGCCATGTTGTCACTGACTTTGTCCACTTGTTGTCGTTCATTCTTGTGACATGACCAGCCCATCGCCATTTCAATTTTTTGCAATATGTCAGAGCGTCAATTACTTTTGTTTTTTTTCTTATTTCTATGTTTTTCTTCTTATCGACACGTTTTATATTTAGAATACTCCGCTCCATGCTTCTTTGGCAGTGTTACTATTACATAATAGTATGTAATTTGATTTGTTCCGAAATCGAACGAAATCGGATTTATCTCGGAAACTATTAAGTCACGTGGTACGCTAGACGTAAAAATAAAAGTTAGGTTGGCAAATAAAACAATATTAAAGCAACAGCATTTTTATTAACAAAAAACATCGTTTATACAAGTTACACAAAACGTTACAGACGTATAATCTCGGACATAAGTTAGCAAAGCCCTCGAAACTAAGCTTAATCTAATATTGCAACCATGGTATCACTTGCATTTTAGAAAACTCTTAGAAATACAATTTCATTAAATATTTTTTCTTAATTTAAAAGTTGGCTACCCAAGGTTCCACTTAACATTTAAAGCCGATAATTTCATATTGTTTTGGTCTACAGATATTTTTAATTTAAAGACTGATTAAAATAGTTACATTTTTCTTTTAAACAGGTATCTTCATTATCTCATTTATATACATAGAAATTATATTTCCAGTGAAATTAACTTAAAAATTTAGTAAAAGTATAAAAGTGTATAATTAAAGAGTATAAGAATTTATTTACATTGCATAATAATTCACTAAATAGATAAACTATGATTACTTACAAATATTTTTCTATAAACGAAAATGTTTGTAATTAATTTTTGAAATACTCAATCAGCAACGAAGGATATTTTAATCAAAACTCTTCATGGAAAGAATTTGGATTAAATTTTGAAATGGATATATTTGGACCACTGCTTATATAACTTATAAGTACTTATTCGTGTCGGCTATACAATGCTTTTATGGCATTTCACCTAAGCTATGCCTGGACAAAGTAAACCTAGCCATGCACTTTATCGACAAGATCTTTTCATAACTTATTTTCTTTAAATCTGTATATTTTAGACCATTTCCATCTATAAATTCTCTAATTTCAAATATGACTCTTCAAATGGTAAACATCAAATTTTCATAAGGTCATGTGAGGTAAGAGTAACATTGGTAGTTTATTTTATTCGGGGCAAGTGCAACAATATGAGGATTGTCTACAAAATGTTCATCTTGTCCTAATGCTTCTTACCCCGTCTACCCTTAATTATTCTATGATTTATATCGGATGTGTTCAACATCTTTGATTTGTCGTAATTTTCGTGACGGCGTAATAATTTCAGTACATTTATTTCGATCACTTGGTGTTAAGTTATGATAATATCATTACGTGAATAATGCCAGCCATCAGATGTCTGCAGGAGTAAAAAACTGACAGGACGAGTAAAATGTGGCTAGGTTGCCTTTATCAGGGCTCTATCACTACTCGATAGATATTTAGATAACCGTGCGATAAAAGTCACTGTTGTAGAACTACGTTACGCCTTCAGTCGCTCCAATCAATCTAAAATATTTACGTCGGTATTTAAGGTTCATTTGATCATAATGTATAATTAGCCACTGACGAATAGGTATAATTAACTTATTAAAATGTTACATTTCGCCCAAAGGCCATACAACCCGTGAAAAGAATCGGCAGAGGAAGGCCAGACCGAGGTCGATAATCTGAGGCAGAAAAGACTTACGCTCTGCCAGGTCTCCTCCTCCGGTATCATATTTGTGATTACTGTGGCAGAAGATGCCGCTCTGCTATAGAACTTTATGGCCATCACAGATGTTGGGATCAACCTCACACAACATTCAACCTGATCCTACCCAATGCTGCAGAAATCATCTGCAAAAGATGATGTATCCACTGATGGCTAATATCATCAAATGAACAACTGACAGAGACAACAAAAAACTGCTGACTTGCCGAGTTTATGCGGCTTGATTGGGGCGTCTTCCAGCTAGATGGGAACCTTATAACGTAACTAAGCTATTCGAGCAGGTTCAGCTTGCTGTTGGTCTTGCGCAGCTGCGCTCGCCACGGGATGATCTTTGCGTCTACGTCTTCGTCTTCGTGCTTACCATTACTGAGGCCTGGAAAAGAGGTGTCTTTAATATGCAGCTTTATTGAAGAGGTTTACTGGAATTTAGGTCATTCACGTACGTGTGATAAGACGCAATATGGCATTACGTGCCTCATTCAAGGAGCCTCTGTGTGTTTTGGAAGAGGACACGCGAAAACTCAAGAATATAAGTGACTTTGGGTCTGTTTTCCAAGGATTGTTACAAGTACATACGATTTTCATTGAAATTATGAGAAAATTTGTGAGTATGCTAGCATGTTTTCCTACTCAAACGTAATTTTGCCAAGCAATAACTATTGTATCACTGAGACCATTGCTGATCTTTAAAGAGTCATCATCATTCGACGCGAGTGCAGTCCGATTGGGTACCTACAATTTAAGGGTAATCTGATGTGCAACGAAGTAAAAAACGGATGGTTTACCATTATAATGCTCAGCAGAGAGCTTGGCCTCCGACGGCGCCCGCATGGGCTGCGAAGAGATGTGTGACGCTATGCTACGCGTAATGTTGATGGACACAGTCCTCTGCGTGCCGGTGGGGTACGAAAGTTTACAGTACTCACCATTACAATTCTCAGTGGAGAGCTTGGCCTCCGACGGCGCCCGCATGGGCTGCGAGGGGTAGGGATTGCAATCCGGTCCGGCGGATCCGGTAATCCGGCCGGATCCGGCACTTTTCAGGCACTACCGGATCCGGTAAAAATCACCGGATCCGGACCGGATCCGGTATAATAAAAAAACGCCTAAATACAGCACGCGCTGTGCGTTTCAGACGAGGAAAAGGCAACGGATACGAGGTATGAAGTTGAACAGAACAAAAAACGAATGAAAAAGTTTAAATTTAGTAAGATAAAAATATTTTTATTATGACGATGACTGGGAACAGAAGAGGATTTCTTCTTCTTTCATGTTGGTGGCACGATATTACGATTACATAAAGACTGTAATAGAAGGAAAAATGAAAGGATGGAGAAGCCATGGAAGGCATTTGTAATTTATGCTAAAGAGAAGGTTCATGTCGTGTCATAATGTTGTGATAGGAGATTAACCAACTACAGTTGGGCTCATCAATATGTGTGAATGAAGAATATATGATAATATTGATAATCTTTAGTTTTCTCCGATATATGTATATATATATGATAAAATATAGATTCTTTTCTATTCAAATTTAAGAGAGAATCTTTTGTCTTTACAATTTCATCCAATCTTATGCAATTTCCTTCATCTCCTGGTACATGCTACTCTACGTCTAGCCAATTCTTTATTTGATCTACGTAACTTTCCCTTTCCGCGATGGTTTTCAATCCTACATTCTATTATTTTTCGCATGAGATCGTCGTGTCGTGTGTTGTTCCTTATAATTTGACCAATATACTTTTCCATAAATTAAAAAAGTACTATTTTTTTAAGTCATACAGTCTACTACTTTTTCGGACAAATAAATTAGAGCAAGATAATACTAGAGCGCATTTAATATCATAATTGGTTAAAAGTAAAATATCTTCGTTAAAAGTAATAAATAATAGTAAGCGTAGGCGTTGAAAATAGAGTTCCGGTTACTCTGGTTATAATATTAGCGGAAAATCGTTGAACATTAGAATTTTTGTTTGCCGCCATATCTATTGTCGAGTAGCAGTACTGAGAGTTCCGCTACTCGATGCTAGATGTCGACTACGAAAATAATAAGCGTTTTGGTACCAAAACTGATGTACGGAGTGAGCAATCTATGTACTTCTTATTTCTCTATGCTAGAATGGATGTCAACGTTAGAGTTTGTGAGGAAAGAGAAGAGTCGTGGAAAGTATGGGGCCCAATACAATCCACGACTCTTCTCTTTCCGAACAGACTCTACAAAGAATTAAATCAAAGAACAGTTACGAAAACTTGTCCTTTCAAGGAGCTCCAATTCCCACCCCACACCGCATCATGGAAACTAAGCAAATTTATAATTGTAAACGAAAATTTGAGTACTTTTATAAACTTACTACTTTTATGGTTAAATATAATAAATTACCGATTAATTTTTTTTGTTTTTAAAGTGATATTGACATTGTGACACTTTTTACTACCAAGTTCTATTTTATTGTTAAGAAGTTATTTATTAACTTCAAATTATAGATTTAGGAATACGTATTACGCAAAAAACTAGAAAAATATGTCATTTAATTAACTTTTATATCCCTATACCAAACCGGATCCGGTCCGGCCGGATCCGGCCGGACTACGGCCAAAATCCGGCCGGGTCCGGCCGGATTGAAAACCAATCCGGTTTGCAATCCCTAGCGAGGGGGTATCGTAGCATAGCGTAATGTTGATGGACATAGTCCTCTGCGTGCCGTTGGGGTACGAGTACTACACAGTTTACAGTACTCATCATTACAATTCTCAGTGGAGAGCTTGGCCTCCGATGGCGCCCGCATGGGCTGCGAGAGGGTGTCGTAGCATAGCGTAATGTTGATGGACACAGTCTTCTGCGTGCCGTTGGGGTACGATACAGTTCACAGTACTCACCATTACAATTCTCAGTGGAGAGCTTGGCCTCCGACGGCGCCCGCATGGGCTGCGAGGGGGTGTCGTAGCATAGCGTAATGTTGTCGATGGACACGGCCCTCTGCGTGCCGTTGGGGTACGCGCGCCATTCGCCGTTCGTCCCGTTAGTTTCTTCCACTTTCGGGGTGTAAAGGGTTTGCCTGGAAATATGATGGATGTCAAACTTGGCTTCAGAACAGTATCTACCTACTAACATTTATGTACTTAGTTCTTTCCGCTGGAGTAATAGTTATGCAATTGTAATAATTAAAGTACAGCTTTGAATGGGAATGAGTAGGTATTTAAAGGAATAAATACTTTAAGAAATAGCGCCATATGAACTAAACGAAAATTGTGAAATAATTTACTAATACAGTGTACAGGTTTTTAAAGGGTCGGCAACGCGCATGTAACACCTGGCACCCGGGCCGTATGCTTGTTTGCCACCGACGTGGTATAAAAAAAATACTAATAGAGAGATTATAAATCATATAGCTCTTAGGATCTTGACTTGTCTATTTCTCTTTACTTCAAGGTCAACGTATTGTTGTGATAAAGACCATTTTCTTACCCCAGACAGTATGCACCTACCTCAACCTATTCTCCGCTTCTTCCCTCCTAGCCAGCAGCTGCCGCTTCCATGCCGGCACCGCCGCCGCGCGTCTCCTCTCCGCTTCACCCGCCAGCTCTCTCTCCAAGTCTCGCCTCGCCTTCTCCGCCGCTCTTCGAGCCAGCATCTGCCGCTTCCATGCCGGAATCACGTTCCCTGCCGCATCTCGTTCCGGCACCTGAGGGCAACCCTGCGTCGACCAGCCGAATTGATTGCTTCAGTTCTTAGGGTTGATTCAATTTGCCTTTGTACATAAGCGTTAAGCGATTTAGTAAAGTTAGTAGGTTTAAATTTTGGTATTAGAGTAGGTATTATACAGTGATTGAATCAACCCTAGTATCTTAGAATTATAATTTTTGAAAATGACAATAGGGTTTAATCAAATGTCAAAAGGGCGAGGTGATAGCCAACAAAAGATATTTCTTATTATGATAAAGGTATTACAGTCAAACCAAGATAATTCTGCAACGGTATTGACAGCATACGCAGTGCAAATGTTAGGTATTTTAAACGTCAAACTTCTATGACATTATGACGTATAAATAGCCCCAACCCAATCCTGCGCTCGATTGCCGAGAGGATTGACTGCCCATATTTGAGGCATTGTGATGACATGCATGTTTCTAGAAGTACCTATTATGTCTAACCACTAAGTAGGTGCTTCTAGAAACATAGCTGTCTTAGTAATTATTTAGTGATAAGCAGGGATCGGAACCGGTTTTTTGGAAAAACTTTCAAAATAAACATATATTTCGGTTTATTTTATACTCTAAATATAGGACTCGGTTGTGTTTTTAGATAACGACTTCGTATTATTAGATTGCCCAATTAGAAAGGGAATAATTAACAAAGAACGAAAAAATACCGTTTTCGTTCCCATACAAAAAATACCGGCATCCGATCCCTGGTGATAAGTTTGTACATATTAACATAGCTGTAAGTGCATACTAACATATTTATGAGTCTAAAGTTACTTGAAATAAATGATTAAATAAATAAAATAAATAACACTTGCACTGCGTGTGCTAACAAAATCGTTGCAGACTTGTCTTTGTCTGACTCTAAATGGTCATGGTTAGGTATACTGATGTAGATAAACTTCGTAGGTAGTTAAATTAACTAAAATATCATATGTTTAAGATATTATATATTTAAATTTTAAATATAATTATGATATCTTATGACCTCTTCAAACATCACCGATAATCGCATGCGATTTGCAATACTTTGCGGAATTTGTTCGATCGGTTCGGTTGGATTCGATGCTTCGAAATACTTAGCCGGCAATTATCCAAAATCGCTAGCTATTTGTTGCAACGTTTGTAGAAGCCTTCAGAGGAAATTCCAGCTGGAACCCTTCTCAGATTTAAGAATTTTAGGTAAATACCTATCTCCGTCGCGCTGACGAGGGCGACTCCTAAAATCAGTGCGATAAGGACAAACTGCGGCTTAGGCCAAAAATCCTGCGTCCTCAGAAATCTACGTTTCGTTCTTGACATTTCCTCCTTCAAAACTTAACCAATCGTAACGAAATTTTGGGAACGGAATGAGAAAGAAATAATCTACCTATGTTTGACCGTTTTGATTTTTGCATTTAATGTTGCCGATTTTGTATGCTAGGTGTCTATTTGCGGCGCATTTATTTGGCAGTTTTTAGCGCTTTTAAAAGTAAAGTTCTTATAAAAACAAGAATATCAAAAAACGAAAAAAATACAGACACAGGTACTGGTAATATTGAACACATATAAAAAAATATTCATCTAGGGGCAAAATCCAGAGAGGAAAATGTCGAGAACGTTTGTATGGAAAAATGACCACTAAGTTTTCTCTTAATGCGATGGATTCTCGACCTTGACAGTGAAGTAACTTGCAAATCGCAAACGAGTGTTTCTCATAATAATAATATTGGATAAGGATCCCGTTAGAGTCACGGTCAGCGGCCGAGCATCGCGTGTGATGCAACATTACGTGTCAGAATAACGGTGCTTTTTCAGCAGACGTCCGATCGTTAAGCTAACCTAACCTAGCTTAATAGGCTTTTTATAACACAATAGGTCTGCCAAGCTTTACACTTAGCATTAATACCTCTCGCTCTAAATGATATTGCTTATGACATGCAGTTCATTTTTATAAGGAGAAGATGTCGCGTAAAATGTTTATAGACATTTTTTTTAAAGTTTAGCACGTAAAGTTTATTTAAAAAAATAAGTAAATTAAATACAGTAAAAACATATTTCTTCAATTATTTTTTAAATTAAGCCCACCAAAAGGGGCTTGAATGAACTAGAGGACAGCCGAATTGAAAATATTGATAGTAACCATTACAAATTGAACCATACACTGTAACCGACCGTTAATTGTTCGACGACACCGGTCTGGCCTAGTGGGTAGTGACCCTGCCTACGAAGCTGATGGTCCCGGGTTGAAATCCTGGTAAGGGCATGTATTCGTGTGAGGAGCATGGATATTTGTTCCTGAGTCATGGGTGTTTTCTATGTATTTAAGTATTTATAAATATTTATATATTATATATATCGTTGTCTAAGTACCTACCCTCAACACAAGCCTTATTAAGCTTACTTACTGTGGGACTTAGTCAATTTGTGTAATAATGTCCTATAATATTTATTATTATTATAACCCTCCATTACGCTTTACGGTTCAAGTTGTTATGGTAAATGTTCAATTCTAATTAACACTGCTAGGGGATCATCATTCGACGCGAAAGATATCAGATAGAATGACACGCTGTCTGCCACGTTCTAGTTTTACATATGAAACGTAGTCTTATTCTTTACCTACTGTTGATGCTGGCTGTTTGTACCTAACCTGAATGTTATCTATGTAACAAAGACCAAAAGTTCGGTAATCAGTAGGACTGGGACAGCAAAATTAATGTACTGATTAATACATAAATAAATTGGTTTATTAGTAAATACAATTCCCCTAATGAGGGCGCCATGGTGGACGCAATCTTAAAGGAATAGAAACTGAAGAACTGACTTCATATTTGTGCAAAAACGCATTCCTTTGAGCTAATGGGAGCGCTTCGCGGAACAGGCTCAGCATTCGGATATACTGGCTCCAAAAAACGGAACATCTAGACATAATAAGGAAACGTATGAATCTGGCAAGAACCGATGAAGCATTATGTAAAGATCTAATTAGCTCGCGTATCATTGGAAAGCCGTGATTACGGTAAAAGTGCGTGGCGGTGGAAAACAGAAGAAATCCGCGTACTCGAGTGGTTTTCGATACTTCATGCGCTCAACACTTGAGACATGTTTATTTAGCGCAATGGTTCGAGCATTTTAGCTTAAACCGAATGAATCATTATTTTTGGCGGAGACTTATCGTAAAGAGTGAGACTTATAGAAAGTTTGCTGATTTAATATTAAAACTTATTCTTTGAATTCCGTTACAAATCAGTGAACTGATTGTACGATATTTATTAAAACTAAGTAGGTATGAAGACCTATGGAGCAAACACCCATTCACAGAGAAATCGCGAGACGGAAATGGAGATGGATAGGACATACTATTCGAAGAGGGGAAACGAATAACGCTACCATAGCTTTCGCTTGGAAACCGCCGGACGGAAGCCGTGGCTCCAGGCGCCCTGTACACTCCTGACAACGGTCCGTCCTAAGAGAGCTACAAGCGGTCGGGTTCAGCTGGAGCGAGGCCAGAAGGCGAGCTGAAGATAGAAAGGCGTGGCGCGAGCTTGTGAAGGCCCTTTGCACCTCTGGGGTGCTTTAGGACAACAACAAGTAGGTATTCTGAATGTTAACCCTTTGAACGCCACGCCTATCGTGTGCGGCTCGTCATCGTGAACCTCATCAGAATGCACGGTTTATATTGGGCTTATTAAATTATATTTAAACGGGTTACTTACGTATTTTAAGTCGAAAACACTCGACGTATTTCACACCTTAGGGGCTCCCTGGCGCCTATGACTTTCGATCTGAATCCCTTAGTTTTCTAATATTTTTTGTAGGTTGTATTAACAGCAACGGCTTTAAGCAATATAGTATCCCATAAGTACTTATTTACTTCAAAGTTCATTGTCTTTGAGTTATTTGGTATCAAAAATTTAACCATTTTGGGCCAAAAAATTCGTTTTCTGGCCATAACTGTTGTGTTAATTAGTTTAAAATTAAAATCTCTGACCAGTTTTTAGAGAAGTGGAAGATGAACCGAAACATGTAGATTTCGCGTAAGATCTTTCACAGCAATCGACGAAAAAAGTGTTTGTTTTAGACAATGTTTAAAAAATCATAAAAAAAGTATTTCTTTCTTTCAAAATCCGGCAGACCAGAATGGAGAAAAAAACTTTGAAGAACCGATAGCCAATTGTCTTAAAATTCTATCTGCAGTGCAAATGTTGGAAAAACTACTCAAAACTTGTCAAAGATCGATGAAAACCGCGGGGAGCCCCTTAAGTATAAATATGAATAGCGTGCAACCGTGCAGACCATCAGTAAAAATTATATTGTTGATATTCAAAATCAATTAATAAAATAAGCACGTCCGCACGAATAATCTGCCTCAATCAGCCAATCATTATGTAAGTAAGAAACTTATTTAACATTAATCTAGATGAATGCTGAGACACCCAAACTATAATTACGTTTACTTGATGATTACTTCCTGTTATGTTGTGTTGGGTATAATATTATAGATCAATTCCTCGTTATCGAGTTATCTAACAATAATAATTATACCTATCTACACTGCGACCAGTAAAAATCAGATCTATTATTTTCTCATGATATGTATATCTAATTTAATAGCCCAGTTTTCGGAGGCAAAACATGCTAATGATTAAGTAATTTAATATTGATACGAAGTGTTGTCGATAATATGAATCAATTTCTAAATCATGAATAACAAATGTAACTTCTCCTCGACATAAATGTTAATCAAATCAAGAGCGTTAGCTCTTATTAAATTATTCCCTACTTACAAACCTTTTCAATTTATTCTTCTTGCAACTATATATATTAGAATTGTATTTTAATTCAGTTAATATTAATGTAAAAATTAATAATTAATTATTAGAATTAGTCAGACAAAACCCTCCTAGTCAAGTCTTATTATCAAGTAGAAGTTTATCCCTGTTTACCTATTAAAAATCTGGGCCAGCGGTTAAGACAGCGAGGTTGGGGTCCCCATTCTGGCTTATACCTGGTCCAGCAAATATCACTGGCAGTACTGCGCGGCAATGCGGCCAGTATTTTTGGAATTTTTGCACCGGGTACGTGTCGTCCCGGGAATTAACGTGAAGGCGTAGGTAGTGTTAGGAGTTTGGACAAAAGCTTGCAGATTTTATCTCGTATATTTTTAAGCTATTCTCGCGAGGTAGACAGCTCACAGCGCCACTAGTTTTGAATTAATTGAATGAATCCTGTATACACGAATGTAAATAAAAGTCTTGAATCTTGAGATAACCTCATAGAAAGCGTGAACGCTGCCACGGTCCTTTCAAATCTAGACCTAATTGATATAATGCTTAAAGAAGCTTTCGCTTGCACAGAAAGCAACAATAAAGTTATTGTTGGAGATGAATTTCGTGCATTAATTAGCTTCGTGATTTCGATTACGTAGTGCTTATTCTTTTTTAAAAAGTATAATGGGTTACTGGATACTGAATGAAGATGAAACACTTTGATATTCATAATCATTAATCACGATTTGAATAATATTTCCGGAAAATGATGCACTTTCCTTACAAAATGAGCTGTTTTAAGAAGTTAAAACTTTATAACATTCTTCGGAATATTCCTTAATCTCGAAAGGCCCACCGTACAAAAATTTCCTGTTTTTAAATTGAACCTTATTGTATGAGCATATTGGGATGAATTTCATTTGTTTTGCAACGACTATGTACATTGTAATAGATATTAAATATTACGAGGATAATTTATTTGAGAACATTAAATTTATCTTCAAGTCGCTTCATCCTACCTAGCCACCTGGGAGTTAGTCTATCCAAGTTTCTGCCTAGCTAGGTATTTATTTCATAACTTACCCGTATGCGCCTGTCAAAAATTTGCCATTTATTTAGCAACCATGACATCTTCATGTTTAAGTTGAATTTGGTTGAATATATATGGAGCAGATCTGCTCCTGAGCATACCAAAGGTTAAGTAGGGTTCATGTCTCTGACGAGCGGGTACCTAATTTTAATTCTTACATTGGCACTGCAGCTGTTCGCGTGATATTTTTATTCACAGAACCGGTAAATATCAAATAGGTAATACACCATACCGCTGCTAATGTGCCTCTAAAATAATGATTTAATAGCCGGAGATCATTGCGGTAGGGGCATTAATATTGCTATATTTGCTATACTTGACGCGGCGAATGATGATCCCTATGACAGTTCCTCGAATTCGCTTTTGGATAGACATAATTTAAAGAACCAAGTTGGTGGTATTTTTTTTATAACTCTTGGGAACTTTTTTCCCAGTAGTTACCAGTGGTAAAAGGTGGGAAAAAAATTCCCAGTAGTTACCACTGGTAACAACTTGGTGATAACTAGTGGGAATAACCCAATTAATTTTATTTCTCATGGTCAGTCACAACTAGGGTTGCCAACCTTAATGCCCAGATTTGCGATTAAATTACGATTGCCAATTGCCAATTGGCACTACCCTGCCTAGAAAGTTAATTTTTCATGCCTTTCAATATGTTGACGGCCAATATACCTTATGCTATGCTAACTATGATGGACGCGAGTATGACACATTCGAGGCGCGGGGCGGCTTCATGATCAGGTCGGACGCGTGCGAGGTGCGAGGTAAATTGTGACGTTATCTATGAAACCTGGATCTTTTGTGAAGGACGCTTATGCCACACTAATACACGCTTATGCGTAGCGCAGCGTTGTATTTATATAAGAGCATAGTTGATAATGGCGTAAGCGCCATCGGCAATAAAGTCCCTTTCAATAAATAACGTCACAATTATACGAACGAACAAACAAATCAGTCAGACCGATTTTTTTAATCACTTTTAAGGCAGTTTACTGAAACAGTAATCGACTTATAATGAAACGAATAACTAATTAACTTATAATTAATTCGATGTTTAATTAATTATTGATTAAGGAACTCTATATTTATACTGTTTTTATTAGTATTGAATGCTAACCAAATTTTGGTGGTAACTACTGGGAAAAAAAATCCCCACCTTTTACCAGTGGTAACTACTGGGGAAAAAAACTCAGTAGTTACCACCAAACCAAGTTGGTGGTAACTAGTGGGTTTTTTCCCAGTAGTTACCAGTGGTAAAAGGTGTGAAAAAATTCCCAGTATTTACCACTGGTAACAACTTGGTGGTAACTAGTGGGAATAACCCGCTTAAAAATTAGTTTTTTCTTTGCAAGTGTGATGAAAAATATTGTGTGCAAATCCAGGGGTAAGAATATTGTAAACTCGGGTCTTTAATTCCCTCCAGCCTGCGGCTGTCGGGAATAACCACCCTCGTTCCCAAAATTTCACTTACCCCCCTCGTTGCACAATGTACTATTGCAACATTTGCGGCATTTGCGCTTACTTGCAAAGCATGTGCACAGCTGTGGACACTTGTTTTGGATCTCGTGCTAGTTTATGCAGTTGTATGTTTCTCATGATGACGATATCTGTTTAGTGTACCAACAAGTGTGTTCAGTGTGTGTTTAAAGTAAAATAAAAATCCCATAATATAATATTTACATAATTTCTTGAAACTTAAAATATACGTAAATATATTGTAGCAGTTTTCAACTGATAAAGATAACCCGATAGTGAACAAGCTATGGTAATTGAAGAGTGCAGAAGGTCGTTTCATCACACTGTTACCCGCCAGAACTTAATTAGAGTAATATTCATAAAGTTCATTACGTAACGCTCCTTAGCGATCATGTTTCCACCGTTGTTTTTGATGACTTGTATGGAAATTTTATTTGAACGTGTTACGCTTCGTGGTGTCACATTTACATATATTCGTAAAATCGTAGACAATCTTTTGAAGTCGAAAAACAAATAGAAATCATCAATGTTATAGCGTTAGTCATAAACACGCTACAAGTCTCATTTAATTATTTGTCGAATATGTCATTTTGAATTATGTATTTGTATGAAAATTATAAAACATAAACTAAACTAATTGACGCTTGTAAAGTTTTATAAATAGCCCTTTATCTCGGGAATGCGAGGAGGCATTCTCTTTACTGCAGTAAGTTTAAAAAAAAGGTGTGCTTTCTTAGTTAAATTTTTAATTCTGGTTGTAGTCTAAAAAAAATACGGCCGTTTATGCCACAAAAACGTACATTTAAACACTCTCAAGGCAATCAGAATTTATAGGGTACTTCCCGATGACTTAGAACTATAAAATTTTGTAAGTATACATTTGTCTAAAATCTAAAAACTATACATTTGTAAAAAAAATTACTTATTTTTTAATTATTTACTTGTCCATTTTTTTACATTGTTTCCCGATACAGTCACTATTATATTCACACCGCACACAAAACCACAGAATCTCTCGCAACTGACCATTTGACAGTAAAAAATAAACCACGTTTTATAATTACCACGCGCTTCACCATATTTTGGCATCATAATGAAACAATTTAAGCAAGGCGTAAGTATGCATTTGTATCGTAAAATAACGTAATCAATTTACAAAAGCATCGCCAATTTCATGGTTGGACAGATCGTTGCAAAAACTTATACACAATGTTTTTATCTTACGATATAATCGGCAATGCACTGCTATTGTGGTCAGAGCAAGTGGACCAGTTTTTTTTTTAATTACGTCGGTGGCAAACAAGCATACGGCCTGCCTGATGGTAAGCAGTATCCGTAGCCTATGTACGCCTGCAACTCCAGAGGAGTTACATGCGCGTTGCCGACCCTAACCCCCTCCCACCCTCGTTGAGCTCTGGCAACCTTACTCACCGGCAGGAACACAACACTATGAGTAGGGTCTAGTGTTATTTGGCTGTGATTTTCTGTAAGGTGGAGGTACTTCCCCAGTTGGGCTCTGCTCTAGATCTGGAATGACATCCGCTGTGCTGTGCCCTACCACACAGATGACATTCACAATGCCCATACCTCTCTTGTGGACGTAGTTTAAGGACATACCCGGGTCCAAAAGTAATTAAAGTGGGTCCCAGAGTAATTAAAGTGGGTAAAAGGTTCAGGACAGTACGAAAGGCATATATTGCCTATGGTATGGGCTTCTGTAAGTGCGTGATGTAAGATATTTTGCAATATTTTATTATTGATGAGTTTTTTAAACAAGAAATTCGGCAATAAATCGCTTAATATTTCACAAATAAATTACAAATTCTAACTACATAAATTGTTTAGAGATATACGAATGGATATACTTACTTAAAAAACGCAAAAAATTTCTAAAATGTTTAGCTAAATTGTATGTTAGTTATTAACATTTCAATGAAAACAACCATAATAAACAAAATCTGTCATAGCTGTGTGCAATTGTAATGTGCATTGTGCAAGTTGCCGAAAGTTTCCAAAAAGTTTTCAGACATTTCAGCAACTTTTTACAGGAACAAAAAGGAAACATTCACTTCGGAATTTTCGATTTTTATACTATAATATGAGAAGTTTCAGAATTTTTTGTGGCGTATGTATATGGAAATTTCATAATTTTGGAAATATTCCGGCGATACATCAGAACTAATAGATTTATAAGGCAATAAAATGTTTAACGATCACTATACGTTACGTAACACTTTATTTATTATTTTCATTTTTTATTTGTTTCTAAAACTTTAAATTGTATTTTTTTTTCATTTTATAATGACAGTTGTATATAGGAATCATACATTCTACGCCTACTTAAAGTTAAATCATAAAGATTTAATGATAAATCTCGATTAATAACCTCACGATCATTTCCTAAGATAGACCAATCAAAACCCGAGATCAACGTACTCAATTAACTAACTTTGAGATAATTAGCAAAGCATGCAACAATTTCCTCCTACAAAAGGCATTTGAGTGACCACAAATCGATCTTATGGCGTTGTTATAAGGTTCAAAACCAAACGATAAAAAATACAATCATTGCACGATGCATTTCGCGGAGTCTTAAACATTGATTAGAAAGACGTATATGTCTTTTAGTTTTATATCGTCTTACACCTCTATGGATATGGTGAAGCCTTATCTTTTATCAATAAGGACGTATGTATCTCTTAGTTTCATAGTGAGTTACGCTCTTTTGGAGCTGATGCAAATGGGTAGGGGGGAAAATGGATCAGTGGGTTAGTCTACGGACGTGGTGGAATGCTGACGAAGATGCACGGAGGAAAATTTGACTCGTTTTGTTGATAGCTGGTGACATGACGTCCGTATTTATATTTAGATAATGACCACTTCGGTACTAAGTGGCTTTTTGGAAGTAAACTGCATTAATGGCAATCCGCGATAGGGTCATGTCATTGTTTGTAAGTGAAATTATTTTTTATTGACGTTATATTTTTGTAATCGTTTTGAGTACAGAGTTTGATGAAATAATACATGGTGCAACGAGGGGGGTATGTAAAATATTGGACTCGAGATGTTTATAAATATTTAATCAAATTAAATATTTATAAACATACAAGAATAATTTATAAACGTCAGTATATTAAAAGTAAAACTCATTTATACTTACTTGAAAAAATATTATGGCAATAAAAAAATATATATTACGCCCGTGGGCATAATATATATTTTTATATTTCTACTTGTAATAATAATACGAGTTTGTTTGTCCGTACAGTCAGCATCAATAATACCAAATCAAACAATGCGCCAAAAGTATTTTCCGCTTACTTTATACTTTTACAACTTAAAATTCTTATATATCTATTTATATCTCTACTCTAGATTATGCGTTCAAAAGTATCTGCCACAGTCTAGTTGTTTTACATATACCCATAGTTCGTGTCATCCACGATGGCGCGCAGATTTGTCAAATCTAACCTTTAATAATGACATTAAGATTCAAGGCACGCGTCTTCGTGAATGGCACGATCTATAGAGATTCTTACTTTTCATTTCACATGCTCTGAAAGTGGGTCATTGTTGTTCTATGAAGTGTGCAGAAAATGATTTTTATTTTCTTACGATAAGCAATTAAAATTTGGTTTTAAATAGATTTGTTAGTACCCTTAACACATTCACCACTGAGCTACGATCGTAGCGCTACGTCGTAGCCGATAACATGCATTTCCCGGTATGTAGCAGAAATGCTTCACAGAGGCAAAACGACAACGTGTCTTGATGAGCGCCGAATGCGCTAAGAAGTACTATGTAAGTTTATACTTAGGTAGTCATGTTTAAAAACACAATTATATATATGTAGTTTACTTTTCTCGTATTCGAAATGAAAAGTAGTGTTAAACTCGAATGAAAGGCACAATTTCTGTCTCGGACTAATACCTAACTACCTCGACAGAAATGAGGGCCTTCATCCCTTGGTTAACAATCTACTATTTAACGCAAAGCCTGACACGCGACTTTTGATTGCTGACTGTACCAACAAACCGTGTTGAAAGGAACACTTTTAGAAATCCGTTCTTCTAATTTCTAATTCCAAGAAGCATAAATAAACTAAATAGTATTTACATAAGTAGTTAATGTCGTCAAATCATGCATGTTCTTTCCATAGATCGGTATTTTGTGAACACGTAAAGACCAAAGTTTGCAAATAGGAAAGACAGTATTTTCTCATGATTTCCCCCGTCACTTTCATTTCGTTGAATAATATCACCTCGACCTTAAAAATAAAAATGCAACACTCACCTGATCGACGAAGTTCTCCGCCGTAAATCGCTTCGTGAACTCCGTGAACGTTTCCTTATCCTGAAGACTCTCCCTCCTCGCCCGCTCAACCTTCATCTTCTTGATTCCAGTGATATCCTTCGACATCTTCAGTTCTTCTATCAAGTCTATTTTCGCACTTTTGTAGCTTTCCGCTGCGCTCGGTAAGCATTGTAGGCTGACTGAGCGGGCGGGCGGCGGAGCGGAGAGCGTTTTCGTCGCCGGCGCGCGTAAGCGGACAGCGCTTAGCTCGGCGGTGCTAATGGCTGCCAGCGGTTGGGCGGCGATCATAGGGGGTTGCGGGGGTGGCGGAGGGGGCGCGTTGTCGCTGAGCGCGGGCGGCGGCGGCGGGCGCGCCTCCGCCGCCGCGTCGTCCCGCTTGCACGGCGCCGTGATTGTTTTCAAGTACTCCGAGGGCTTAATCAGCCTGTCAGGCGCGTTGTGGGGGAAGGCCGGCGGCACGAACGGAAGCACCGCTTGCTTGTTCACGAGATTGAGCCCGCGCGGCCGCTCCTCGTCTGTGGACGCCGAGCCGCGGCGAGCTGAAACATGGCGCCCGTTAGGAGGGGAGAGAAAGTCGCGCGCACGCACCCTGCGCCGACGCAACCATGCGTGCACGATCAATAATTTTAATACTCTACACTATTATTTAATAATTCAATTAAATAGGTAACTAATGGAAACAATAGTAACTAATAAACTTAACTAATCAATTTGAGGACTGATAAATGTATGAACAAATTAATAACGATGAGATGGCATGCTCATTGAAAGCACAATGCGTATAAAAACTGCTTAGATCACTTGACATGCATCGTGCTGTCAACGGATACTTTATGTCACTATAATTAAAGCTATTTTTCTTTGCTCAGTAATTAATTAAGTTGGTCCGCAGTGAGTAAATGGTGGAATGTTTGCTTGTCAACCGGTGCGTAAGATATATTAAAGATAATACGTTATTTTCTATGAAATTGTGTCTTCATTCGTTATTCGTTGCTCGTCGTCTGTTTTTCATACACATACATAGTGTTTGTCACATTACGATACTTAGGTGTTTATAAATACTGTTTTTAATGCTGGTAACGACCTTTACTACCGTAGTGTAAGTAATTGGGGATATTGGACCCCAGACAAAATTACCTTTAGTCTTAATATAACCTATACTTTTCTCATTTTCCATCCATATTTCAATTTTCACTATTACTTTCTACAAATCTGTATTTTAGAAAACGTTAATAACTAGGTATACTTACTTATTTACTGCTGTGGCGGAGCGATCCGAAGTGGATCTTGGCCTCCAAGCCTCTGACACTAAAGACCGCCATGCTTAATAGAACTAGGTACACGTTTTTTCAATTTATATATTGTTGTATCTACCTAAATGTCTATTAATCAATGACCACATTACCTATTTATTAGACGACATAGGTGAAATACGAAATGCAATCTTACTTTCCTACCTACTTAGGAACAATAACAATCTTACTTTCCTACCTACCCTACATGACTAGGTTTATTATTAACTATCAAAATAAGATAAGTAGTTAGTTTATCTGTATTGCGGTATAGCGAAACGTTATCTTCCTTAACCTGTCGTTTCCCAAACTGTCAAAAAAAAGCACCCTTTTATCTACCGAGGCCGGAGATTACCGGCCAATTGTTTGTTGCCCCATACCCACCCACCAGACTTGTTACGACGGATGTTGTCGCAGCCGAAAAGCACCTTTATTTTATTTTAAATATAAAAAGCCGGTAATCTCCGTGCGTAACAAATACGGGGCACAAAATATTGGACGGAGATCTCCGGCCGCTACGGGATACGTTTTTTCTCAAAATGTTGTCAAATTTAGTAGGCTACTTTTTGTCTGATAAATACTTAAACCAATTAGGTTAATTAATAACCTAATTGGTTTAAGTAGGTATTTATCAGACAAAACTGTTTGAAACGTTTCGCTCCGGTGAATCTACATTGTATTCGTGCACCTTCGTGGAGTTTACGTAAAATCAAGAAATCTGCTCGAATTTGCAACATCTACGGCGAAACTCTTACACAAGGTCAAGTCTAGATGATTTTTTCTGTACGACTGTGCGTATAGTGAGTGATCTTGGAGTAGGTACAGTCGACATCAAACATAGCGTAATCTACCATTCTCTGATAATAAAAAGAGACATGTCTCTAAATTTAGATCAGTTAAACTGTTTCAGATCCTTATGAAAGCAAATTATCCAGATAAATCTCCGTTAAGAGGAAACATTAGTGGTCATTTTTCCATACAAATGTTCTCGAAATTTCTCCCCCAGCTGAATATTTTTTTTATATCGGTTCATTGGGTTCAATATTACCAGTATCTGTCTTTGTACGTTTTTTGATATTCTTGTTTTTATAAGAACTAGGTTACTTTATAAAGCGCTAAAACAGCCAAATACCTAAATGCGTCGTATACCATAGTATTTGCCTAGCATGCAAATGAAAATGAAAATGTTTATTTGGGTAACAAATAAATTACAATTATAATATAATGGCCGGAGTTTCCTAGTAGATGAATATATACATCTGTGTCAGGAAACCCCGCTCTTCCGCTTGAGGTTTACAATAGCCGTTTCCTAAATAAACTAGGTATATATTTGCAAACTGTATTTCATAGTACATAATGACAATTTCACATTACATGTGTGTGTGTGTGTGTGTGTGTGTGTTTGTGTGTGTGTGTGTGTGTGTGTTTGTGTGTTTGTGTGTTTGTGTGTGTGTGTGTGTGTGTGTGTGTGTGTGTGTGTGTGTGTGTGTGTGTGTGTGTGTGTGTGTGTGTGTGTGTGTGTGTGTGTGTGTGTGTGTGTGCGCGCGCGCACGTACAACACACGTAACAATAAACGCAAAAATCAAAACGGCCAGACACAAATAATTTCTTTCTCATTCCGTTTCCAATATTTCGTTACGATTGGTTGGCTCTTGGAAGAGGAAACCGTCGCGAACTAAACCTCGATTTCTGAGATTTTACGCAAGATTTGCTCCTTAGCTGTCCTTGTCCTTATAGCACTAATTTTAGGAGTCCCCCATCAGCGCGACGGAGATATTTACCTAAAATTCTCAAATCGGAAAAGGGCCTTAGCGTAATTCCTCTTAAGAAAAGTATTCGAGGGTAACAGATGCTTTTGGGGCGTTTTTCATACGCTACGGTAGATATTAACTGTACCTATTCATTTCAACTGTAAAACTTGGATAAAAAACCTAATGCAAAATAAGTTTCACTCTATAATGAGATTCAACAACTTTACATATAATGTTATTAAAGATAAGAATTGGCAAATCTGCGCGCCATCGTGGATGACACAAACTATAAGCTATAATAATTCAGTCGCATTAATTAACACGTACCAAAAATTGTAAAGCAATTGAAAAGTTTCACCTCACAAAACGAAAATCTAATTCAAGGAAACTTTAAGTAGGTACAAAGATCGTCAAACAGATATACTAGCGCAATCCGCTACCGTTTCACTCTGCTTAAGGCAGCATTTAGACACTAGATTATAAATTAAAATCCTAATTAAATAATAATAAATACAGGCAATGATATTATATTATTGATAACTATAGATATAGCATACTCTAACATAACAAGCGAAAATGCTTCCAACGTCACGGCAGCACACACTCACAGTATGTTTATTGTTTACATACGCAAAAGGCGAAAGGAGGCGGTATAATTATAAGAATACCTAATTAAAAAGAGACCACAGTGTTTGTCACTTGCGCGTCATAATTAAAGTCCAACGACTAACGACAAAACTGTACAATTTTGAAGCGCGTATAACCTATAAAATATAATATCATTGAATGCAGTTAGATTTGTTGCTGTAAGTCTGCTGCGTCACAGAATAAATAATAGTGTTACCGTACAGAAATGACACTTCCTACAAAACCGAAGTTTGACAGCGATTCAGGGACGAATCGTGCTGTCCCTTTCTGATATTTAGGGTTTGTCAAAATTCAAGTCATTATCTTACCTGTGGTCTATTTCTGAGAACTTTTATCTGAGTGTCTACAGTCTAAGAGAAATTGAAAAAGAGGTGAATTGTCAAAAAAAAACATTGTAGTCACTGCCATTTTTCGACACATGATCAAAAGTTTTAGAACGCCATTTGACTTTGATCCTTATCCTTTCACTGATATATGTTTAATTTGTAAAGTATCCAAAAGTGGCGCCATCTAATAGATCAAAGGCAATCGATGGCGCCACAATCTTTGGGTTATGCCCGGTAAGATGGCGCCAATTTTTGATATTTAACAAATTTAACACATATCAGTGAAAGAATAAGGATCAAAGTCGTATGGCGTTCTAAAAGTTTTAATCATGTGTTGAAAATGGCAGTAAATTTACTGTGGCTACAAAGTTTTCTTTGACAATCCACATCTATTCCAAATTCACTTTGCTATAGGTAGTTTATAATTTATCGGCCTCCTAGCTTAGTCGTAACTGTCGATGGTGACTCTGCCTACGAAACAGCCCGTCTGATGGTAAGCAGTTACCATAGCCTATGAACGCCTGCAACTCCAGACATGTTATATGCGCGTTGCCGACTCTAACACCCCGCACCCTCGTTGAGCTCAGGCAACTTTACTCACCGACAGGAACACAACACTATGAGTAGGGTCTAGTGTCATTTGGCTGCGGTTTCTGTAAGATGGAGGTTACTTCCCCAGCTGGGCTCGGCTTTAGATCTGGAATGACATCCGCTGTGATGTGCCCTATCTCACTAAGCGAGATGACTTTCGCAGTGCCCATACCTCTCTTTTGGGCGTAGTTTAAGGACATACCCGAGTCTACAATTTTCACCAAAAGAGTCACAAAATAGTCTGGGTGAAAAGACCCCAGCTAATTAGTCCGTATAATCTAGGAAGCACTGTTAAACGGTTACCTCGTCGACAACGAACCGTGACTAAATTGTTGTTATTTCTGTCTGTCGGTGGAAGTCAGATTAGATCTACATACATATCTGCTTTCAGTTTTGCTAGCTGAAAGTCGCTTTCGCGAAATCTGAGAGTACTATTTGCGAACGTAGTTTTACGATTCGTGTTAGATGTTGTTTTAATGTTAATTTTAATGTTTTCTTCTAACTCTTTGTCGGGGCAAGTTAACAAGTGAAAACCAACATCATTGGTGTGTTTTGCCTCCTTTTTTATTAATTAATTATTATTTAACTTGCAATGTATGTATGTCGCGAAGTTTAAGTACCTATAAGTATTAAATTAAATTAAAATGTTTGAAAATTTAAACTTAGCAGATCAAGTTACTTAATTAAAGAGGTACTAGTTTGTTCATACAATTAAATCGCGCGACAAGCTTTTATGTACATATAAATTGTTATAAGTTGATGATTAAAATTTTTAAGGAAAATTTTATTTTCTTCTTTTTAGAGCATTTAAATAAAAGCTTTTATTAAAAAAAAAACTTTTGTTTTATATTATTACAAGCTTTTTAGTTTTATAAATAAGTACGCAAAGTTTCTCGCGGCATATCATAACTGGCCATAACAGACTAGATAGGTTTATTCCATCACATATTGTGTTTCCTTCTATTCTTTCAGCGGTATTGATTTAGTTTTAGCTTTAACAAAAAGTGTAATTGGAACATAATTCGTCTCTTCCTTAGTTTTGACATAGAGAGAAATAATTAAGCATAGAGTGCTCACTCCCTACATCAGTTTTGTTACCAAAACGCTTATTATTTTTGTTGTCGACATCTAGCATGGAGTAGCGGAATTATTAGTACTGCTACTTGACAATAGATGTCGCGACGAACGAAAAGTCTAATGCTCAACAATTTTTAGCTAATATTGAAACCGGATTAATCGGAACTCTATTTTCAATTCCTTCGGCTTGAAATATTAGTTGTAAATTGTTGAGCAATACAATTTTCGTTAGTCGCAACACTTGAGACATCTAATGTCAAATAGCGGTACTGATAATTCCGTTACTCGATGCTAGATGCCCACTACTAAACTGAGGTATGGAGTAAGCACTCTATGTACTATTTTCTCTATGGTTTTAATTATTGACACTGTTATATTGTATCTTTATTTAATAAGTACCTATTTTAATATGTATGTTTATGTAGGTACGTTTATGGTTCTACTTATTTATGTATGTGTGTTCATAAGTGTTAAGTGTTCGTAGATTGTTTTTACTGCGTGCTTCCCTTTACGTACACAATATGGTCAGTCGTCAGCCTAATCTACAAGACATGATACTAAAAAGAGTGTACAAAATTCCCAAGCCCCCTGTTAAAACTGCTTTTGCTATGAGATTCTCGGCTTATCTCTTTCCGCATTTATACAATAAATTAGTAAAAATCTGCGACATAAGGCACTGTAACTTAACTGAAGCAAAAAGGCATATCCAACCCCTACTACTTTCTTGGAACTATGATGAGTCAGAGGATATTTTGAAATGACTGTAGTAGACGACAATATTCAATTGCGTCTGCTCCCGAAAGATGAATAACTTCTACAGCTACTTTTCTTTTATTTTGTTTTCTCTCACATTTCGTAGTTATACACACGCACATATTCATAGATACATACTCACATATATACACACATACCCTCACATAAACACTTTCACTTACATACAACTTACTGAGACCTTTTTAACTGTTTTTGTGCTTAGTTTGATAGTTAGTCATATAATAAAAAAAACTAATTTAATTTAGCTTTAACAATAATGTATTCTGTTAAAATGAGAACCGCACCATTTCGATACTTCTCTGAGATTCCCACGTGACAGGCTGAGCCTAGTGTGGGGATCAATGTACTGCTGGTCTTGTAATGCCAAATTCTTGAAATAAATATTATTCTTATTCTTATTCTTATATTAATGTTATGTTGTTCGGTATTAATTCCGTTCGAATTTTTTATTTTATTTTTTCTCGGTACCACCTACCTACTTGCATATTTTAATTTTCTTATCTCCGCTTCCCAAAGGTTGTCTGGAAGAGTTTGATCTTAAACAATACGGCCGTCTGTTGCTACCTCTATCTAATTGTCATTGTTTTTCTTTCTGTATATTTATTGTGAACTCTGTGAGGTGTCAATAAAGAAAATTGAATGAGGACTACCGTTTAATTATGCCGTTAGGGGTGCTAGAGTGCTAGTGCTTTCAAAATGTCACAAGTCACAAGCATAGAATTTTTCAATTTCAATTTCAATTTATTTGAAGCATACAATTAACCCTTACAGCTCAACCTTACGTAGTAATTGGAATTACATTGCTGAATAGCTTACAACTTGCATTTTTATAATAAATAAGTGAAATGATTATTATAAGCACATTCGATTTAAATCTATAACACATTACATTAGAATTATGAAGCTATTACATAAAAGAGATCGAGGGAGTAAAATAATTGATTAAATATCATTGATGTTTGGAGGTCGAAAGATTTTTTTAATCGCGAATATTCACTCCTTATTCATAATTGTGGTAAATATTTCTCCATCTTTAATTAATCATGGCAAATATTATGTATAGTTCAATATTTGTTAGTGGTTTTAAAAACGTGCCAACTAAAATTTTATGAGATTGAAAAAACGCAAACTTACACGTTAAAATACCTTTGTGTAGGTACGAGTATATTAGAACGTATTGTTTTTTTTTTTAAAATAAGCATAGCAGATGTTTGAGGATTGTTTTCTGTACCTACATCTTCAGTGGCGCCATCTGGTGAGCTCAAAAACGGTCGCCCTCATTGTATCGGATTGTATTGTTGGCTCTGGCTCGACTACATGTGAGATGGATTAGATCACTCCAAACTATTCGACAATCGAGCTAGGTTTCAGTGCAGACTTTAATCGAAGCGCGCCTAATTTATTACTAGCAATACTGCAATGCGTTGTCAGTGTCTTGCAAATTAATTAGTTCCAATAGCTTTTACTAAGACGTAAACTGAATATGTTTGTATATGGGGCGTTCCATTGACGGCATTTTTCGACCATTTGAAGTTGATGATAAATATCGTCATCTAGTAGCACACAGGCCTTATTGAGCTTACTGTGAAACTAGGTCAATTTGTGAAAGATTTTCCAACATTTTATTTATTTATACAACGTTTATTTTTGATAAGACCGAATAATCAAAGGGTAGTTAGTTAAGGCTTTAATGAATACACTTTCATAGTTTTTATAAATAAAATGGACGACTTTTATTTTTCCATATAAAATAATTCAGCAAGCAATACAGGATAATATCACTACTTTGTTTTAACTTAAAACATCACATTTAACGACGCGACGTCACAAGTAACCTTGATGTACGACTTACATTTTGCCGCTCGAAACATATTCAAAATTTTTTTTTTTTATCACGACGGTGGCAAACAAGCATACGGCCCGCCTGATGGTAAGCAGTCACCGCAGCCTATCGACGCCTGCAACTCCAGTGGTGTTACATGCGCGTTGCCGACCCTTTAAAAACCTGTACACTCCTTTTTTGAAGAACCCCATACTGTAGACCCTCGGGAAAACCTCGGAAGGGTGCTCATTCCACAGCCGGAGCGTCCGCGGGAGGAAATTCCTCTTGAACCGCACAGTACGCGACCATTTAGGTTCTAAGGTGTGAGGGTGAACTCCCTACCGACGGCGAGCGGTGCGGTGATAGAAAGTGGCCGTTGGCATCATGTCAAACTTATTACTTACTCACTTAAATTGTATACCTCAGAGCTCAGCAAAATAATTATGCTCTGGTAAGTAGTTAAGACTAAATTTAAAAAATCTCTCAGAATTATGTTAGAGCACTAAAACCCACGTCTAGTTTAAGTTTGCGATTTTATCAAAAGTACACACTGTATCATTCGTTGAATCATCTTTATTTGTTTATCCGATCAGTTTCCAAATCGTCACGAAATGGAAAGTGAACATTACTTAATGCTTCAGCCAAAATCATTTACATATATTATTTTATTGTTTTGACTGTACTTACGGTACAATCAGGCCGAGACTAACAGCCCATTACACGTAGAAAGTGAACTAAGTTAATTACTTGCTCACTTAAATTGTATTTTCTCTTCATTACATTGCAAATACGTCGAAGTTAGTCAAAATACATCAAAAAGCGGTTTTTATTTTGCGTTTTCAATGCTGGATTTCTACGATTTTGCGATGTTTTTATCGTGTGACAATCTGCAGTGTACTTAACTTCCACCACAGATCTAACTTACTCAGTAGGGCTTAAGATGGTCATTATTATTTGTCACCATATGCCTGTCACGTTCTAACAAGTATGTAAGCGCGAAAGTGACGGACATAGTGGAAAGTGATAAAAATGGAACCATGCTGCCAACGCTGGTTATAAGTTTTATCACAAAGGTTTTTATTGATAAAAAAGTTATGCGTACAGATTCCTTATTATTATACA
The DNA here is from genome assembly GCF_033807575.1 of Cydia pomonella. Classification (NCBI taxonomy): domain Eukaryota; kingdom Metazoa; phylum Arthropoda; class Insecta; order Lepidoptera; family Tortricidae; genus Cydia; species Cydia pomonella. The sequence continues at coordinate 16,731,929 of NC_084718.1, read as the reverse complement.
TACCGTTTAAAAGCTTATTGGATGGTAAATAATTTACAATATAATGTAGCGTAATTTGTTGCCGCAGGTTTGCATAATTCTTAGGTAATATTCGGAAAGTCATCAAAAAATTACAAAAAATGTGACGTTTTCAAGCAGAAGGCATTGTTGCTTACCATAATGACGAAATTTGCTTGTATCTTTATACGAATAACCTGTGAGAGCGTCCTTATGGCAAGCGACAATGTGGTACCTTTTGCTTGAAAACGAGGTTAATTCGATTACTATTGTTTATTTATTTTTTCTTTAACATCCTTGAATCGCACTTAAATAATTTAAGTGGGCAAAAGGGAAGCCATCAGGCCCAAAAATACGTTGACATTTTTTGCTGCGACGTTTTTACCAAACGTTTGCGTTTGTATATCAAAGCTAAAGAAGAATATTTTGAAGACATAACATTGTTTTAATACTAAGTAACAAAAAACCTAAAAATATTATTTTCAATTTTACCAAGGTATTTTTGTGCTGCCAAAAAGCGAGGCGTAAGCCCGAATTGTCTAAGATTACACATATGCCTAATTCAATGAATAAATGATGTATTTAACCTATTAAACATGGATTATTTTTTAAGAACAAATAGGCAATATCCCTAGTCGTATTCAAACATCACATATCAAGCATAATACACCGTACTCGAGGAGGCATTTTGCTGGCACGTCAGTTCGTAACGAGTGCAAATAAATTAATAAACTTTCGAGTTGTCAGAATAAGGTATTTGCACTAACTATTTGTATCCTGGGATTTAACCATAATGACGCATGGTGGTCCCTATGATGGCTCATCTACACGAAGGCCCAGCGTAGGCCAGTCCTAGGGACGCATTTATGCGTTAGAAGGAGCAAATGATATTGCTATCTAATTTCACCGCATAACTGCGTCCCTTAGACTGGCGTACGCTGGGTCATCGTGTAGAGGAGCTCTGAGAGTTGATTTTTATATGGAGTAGCTATCACAAATGTATGTATAGACATTTTTTTGAAGTTTAGCACATTAATTTACTTGGTTGGTAACTTTTAGGAAATAAAAATACGGTAAAAACACATTTCGTAAATATGTTTAATTAAACCTGTCCAAAAGATACTTGTAAGAACTGTACCTTATTCAACTCGAAATTTATTGATTTATTTGCAAAAAATAATAATAATAATATTACCTGCTGTACACCTCTCGACACCCCTGAGCCGTCCACACCGGTGTTGCTCCTGGTCGTCTTCACGACGGCAGTTTCAGGGGCCCATCTATAGTGGGCGGCGAGTCACCGCCTGCCTCGGTAACTAGTGAAAACATTGTTATGGCAGGTGTCCGGACGTCTCTGCAATAACCCATTCTCATTGTCCTCCCAAACTTCAATCCATAGACCGTTATACTGTTCACGTTTTCTACAATATTCCCAATGCCTGCTGCGACCGGATCATGGGTGTCTATTGTTGCACCTGTGGACGGGTTTCAGCAATCGTTCTACATGACATTAAAGCTCTCCAAGGAGCCTCTACGTGTTGGATCTATATCCCCACGCAAGCATATCAAAAGACCGGGATTTGTAGGCCCATGAAATTCAAGGGGATACAATAATATTAACTGTTATTTACAATATTTGCACGCCTGCGTGCAGACTGAATGCACGGATTTCTTTAATTTTGTAATACCTTCTCATAACAGTATTCTATGCAAATATAGTTATTTGTTTTACAAGGGGGCAAAGTTGTTGTTTAACAGCTCGTGCTAATATTGATATCCGAGGAAGCGAAAGATTCCAAGATTGAACCACGTGTAGCGAGTGGTTCGAGAAGTGGAAACTTGAGCGTTAAGAGAGTTTCAAGGCACGAGGGTAAACAAACTCTGCCTCCGAGTGAAACACAATTTTTCACCACACCATCGTGAGGACAATACTAACTATGAAATACCAAAAAAATCAAACCAAATCAAATCGAAATGAATGTAATATAAAATGTTTAATTCTAAACTAACATTTACAAGTCTATTCCACTAGCTAACATAAGGAAACCACTCAAAATTTGCATCTGATTACTTTGCCCCACATGTGGATAAAATGCAACTTTCTCATTCTTTTTTAAATAATCAAGAGAAAGAGAGAACATCAAACAAACCAGTTGGTGTGGTGAATTTTTTTTTGAATCTTTGAATGTTATTCACTGAGATGCCCGCAAAATGCCTCCTCGAGTGCGATGTATGAACATAAATCAGTTATTCAGGAATTAGGCCACAGGGGCCCTTTTACATGTCAAATTTTTACAAGCTATAAAAATTTCCAAAAATTACAAAATACAATTAGGTACTAATATGAAATCAATGAAATATTTGATACTTTATTAGAGATGTACACAGTCTCTAAATGTCGAATTACACAAAAAACTATGATAAAAAGTTACAAACAACAAATACTAAAATTCTTTAGAGATGTAAAAGTCTCTAAGTGTCAGAGATAAAATATAATAAAAAAAAGCGGCCAAGTGCGAGTCGGACTCGCGCATGAAGGGTTCCGTACCATTTATGACGTATTAAAAAAAATCTACTTACTAGATCTTGTTCAACATTTTACCACTTTGGACACACATTTTACCACTTTGGAAGTGTCTCTCGCGCAAACTATTCATTTTAGAAAAAAATTATATTAGAAACCTCAATATCATTTTTGAAGACCTATCCATAGATACCCCACACGTATGGGTTTGATGAAAAAAGATTTTTTGAGTTTCAGTTCTAAGTATGGAGAACCCCCAAAATTTATTGTTTTGTTTCTATTTTTGTGTGAACATCTTAATGCGGTTCATAGAATATATCCACTTAC